>NC_134563.1:13275405-13589562 GCF_025594145.1 Primulina tabacum | reverse complement strand
AGGAATTCAACCAAGGGTTTAGATTGAAGGTGTTCTTGTTGGTAGTAAGTGGAATTTCATTCTTGTGCTCACATGATAATATCTGTATGGTATTTCAATGGTTTTAATGTGCTATTCCCTTCATTTGATTCATGATTATGTATTGATACACTTGTTATATATATTGGAGGCATTTTATGTCTCAATTGTGAAAAAGGGAATACAAGAGAAAGATTAGGCAAAGTGTTTGATAAAATGCCCAAGAGAGAGTTCAAATTTTTTATGGATTGATAGATACATAGTCAGAGATTCATGCAATTAGTTGATCAACGACCATAGGCTTATATCCCTCAGAGTTGTCGATTTATATCGATGGGATATAGGTACAGAGATAGAGATACTATATAGATATTAATCCAACCAGAGTAAAGAGAAATACCATCGTTATTGTTATTATTGCTATGATATTCATGTTTCAGAATATTCATGTTTCAGAGTTGATGCTATTTAATGTTTTCAAAGCTATGTTTTACAGAATATGCTATGTATCCATTGTTATGTAAGAGTTCCACTTGCTGAGTTTTATACTCATTTCAGTTATTTCATGTGATGCAGATAAGAGCGACGGGCCGGGACGTTGATTGTGGGCCGGAGTCATATGCATACCAAAGATGGAAAGAAGAAGATACTTTGATAGCTCTTTAGACATGATCATAAAAATGATATTTTGGATTTTGGTTCATTGATCATGTATTTACTTTGTTTGTAAAGATTTTTATGTCAAGAACTTTTACCCTTCCTTCTTCAAGAAAATTTTAAATTCCGCTGTTATTTTATTGAAACCGGTCAGAGCGTTACAGTTATGATATTGATTATGAGTAGAGACCTATGAATTATTGATATATGTTGAGAGATGGATCGACCGGTATCGAGAAATTACGTTGTTATGCCGTTAAATTGTACCGAGATCAAGTATTGAATTGGATATGTGTTGATTGAGATTAGAGATTAATAGAATATGTATCAAAATTTCCATTTCAGATTTGGTATTGACAGATTCGTCTTCGAGACTTTGACTACGACACAGAATGTGCGACGAAAGGTATAATTCATGTTTTGTTTGGGGAAGACACGACTCAAATGAGATCCAATTTTAGTTTCCCAACCAAATCACATACTAGAATTGTTGTTTATCTTTTGATATGAATTTGATTTGTTTATAGATTTATATTCAAATCTCTTGATAGGATGCTGTCTTGTTTATAGACTTATATTCAAGCCTTTGAGATAGGAGAGTCATTGGCAGACTTGCCAAACTAGATGTTCGATGGTATCGACGCTTCGGATCAGATTCACTCCGATTGCAGACATTCGATACAGACTGGACCGAAGTCTAGGAATAAGACGTACAGTTATCCCGATTGGGAGGGTAGGTGACAGACAGTGACGTCTTATTCACACCGGGATCCCTAGAGTAGAGTCGAGTCGACTCAAGACATGATTTGATTTGAATTGCATGTTTATATAGATTGGTTTCATAGATCAGGGTCGCGACAGAGATGAGAGATGGACATAGCATGGTGATCACGGGCGTAGCAGATGAACTAGTAGTTGTACTTTTGATATGGACTGTATTTAATTACTGGTTTGTAGAATATGAATAAAACGAGGCATGTATATTATGTTTGTTGTAATGAAATGAATATAGAATTATCTTGTGCTTGAGTTGTAAACATTTGATTTAATGTTAAAAGCAAAATTTTGACCCGTATTTTGAACAAAGATCCGATTAATCCCGAAAAGAATTGAGTTAGAGCCCGGGTCCCCACATCTTCTATCTAAATCTAAAGGATCTATCGCTCTGATACCACCTGTTGTAGGGACCCGGACGCTAATCATCTTCTTAATCGTTATTGGGACTAATGTAATCAATTATAATAAACAGGGTCTAAATTTTTTTTTTTTTTAAATACGAGAGTACGCAGCATATGAAATAAGTCCTATCTCATTTACAAGATCACTATTCAGATCTAAGTACAAGTCCTGTACAATTGTAAATCATAATAACTATTGTTTCTTCACTACATCTCAGGTGATATAACAGATATACTCCTAAGTCCGGATCTCCACGCTAACTGTCTTCTCTCATCCTCTTCTTGACCCTGATCCAGCCCCACCTGTTGTCATGCACACATACAAAACAAGACAACAGCCGGATAACTCCGTTGAGAATAATTCCAAGTATAAACAATGTAAACATGCAATTATATAAAAACATATATAAACACATAAATAAGATATCATTAACATGTAGCAACTCAACAAACATGAATGATATAAACACTGTAAATCAACTAGTCATCACAGACTCGACTCAAACAACGCGTCATCTCAGACTCGACTCAACTCTAACCTAGGGATTCCAATGTCTGGATATTGATAATTATATCGAATCTCAGTCGATAGGAATGAATCAACCCTAAACGGCATCGATATAACTCATATATCCAGTGTCTGGGCGAAACAGCCGCAGAATTGACGAATCAGTCAAGAATTAAGCGAATCAGCCAATAACTAGACGAATCGGCCAGTAATTAAGCGAATCAGCCAAAGTTTAGACGAATCAGTCGATAACTAGACGAATCAGCCAATAACCAGACGAATCAGCCGGTGACTAGGCGAATCAACCAATGACTAAATAATCAGTAGTCAATACATGCAGTGGGTATAAATCAATAGACTACAAACATCAAATCTCATCAATTACAAATATCAATGCAATAAACTAAGTATGTGATTTAGGGAAACTCGAGTCAAACCTCACTCGAGTTGTGCAATCCCAACTCAACATTAATTTATACATTTCTTTCTGATACTCTGACTCTGTCGAAGTCTCGAACTGAAAGCCTGTCAATACTCAATCTGACAATAACAATATTGAGGGTACGACATCAATACATCACTCAATCAATACTGGATATAATCAGAATTTAATCAAATTCTGTTTCAACAATATAATGTCATAATTTCAATATATCCAGCACTACCATATCAGTCAGATATCAATCCCAACACCTCAAATGTAAAAGAACCTAGAACTTCTTGCTTGAAAATTTGCGGAAAATTAAAAATTTTCTTTTTTTTTAAAAATAAAACTTAAATGGGCTCATTCATAAAATCACTGGTGAATCAAGTTCAATATTTCAAAATATTGCAGCGGAAGAAAATAAAGTTTGCCAAAAATCACAATTTAAAAATATCCAACGACTGATAAAATGTTTGCGGAATAAAATAACAACTGCTGCTCTGAGGTCCTCGGGTGCCACTACTGCCGACCCAAGCTGGCTCACTGGTCCCCGCCCTCGGCCCTGGCCTCATCAGTACCTACAACAATCAAGTCTAGTGAGCCTAAAGACTCAGTATGCATATATCGCAGGTAACGAGTAAAAATCTGAATTTAAAATATGCATGAGATAACATATCCTGTCCTGAGGCATGCTGAAAATGATCTGTACTGAGCAATTATAATACGTGCATAACTTAACTGATAATCACAAAAAAAAACAATGTTTGCTCCTTGGAACCTGTACTGAAATAACTGGTAAAATTTTCTGTTGAGATTATGTTTTACGCCTGTGGCCACTGTACTAAGCTGAACTGATCGGTAACTGGCTGCCGGGGAGTCTGAAACTGAACTGAGCTGGCCGGTCACTGGCGACCGGGTGGTACCATACTGAACTGATCGGTCACTGGCGACCGTATAAAATAACACTCTCACATAGTGAATGAACCACAAGCCATATCGCATAAATCTCAAAAATAATCATTTTCTATTTAATGCACGTAAAATAATTAACTGGCATAATGAAAATGTCCCGTAATTTTACCAACTGGATTGGATTGGATCGTCCCCAGGCTCGCTGCAACCTAACTGTGCCATGAAAAATATGCAATAGCTTAAACTTGACCAACTATGCTATTTACGTTCAAAAGATGCGACTATGACGCCTAATGACTTCGCATTTAATCATGACTCCGAGCCAACCTGAACCGACACTGAACCGACGTATAGTCATGATTAAAATACGCTGAAAATCATAAAATAATGCTCCTAAAATGATAGGGTCGAAATCTAGGTGGAATGGAGGCCAAAACACGAAATGCTCTTTCGAGAGTCAATTTGGCACATCGCACCGTAAATTCTCGTACGACCTCAAAAATGATCCAAATGACGAACGGTCAAAAACATGACCTTCCTAACTCAATGAGGCACTGTCCAGCCCAAGGCCATGGGCTAAAAGCCAACCAAGAACTCGAACGAGCCACCGAACCGACACAGCAATTTGCTGAAATTTTTCAGCAGCTGCAACCTTGCTTGCATCGCGTCGTTTGCTAGACTTTTGGCCATTGGGGCTTGAACCACCGACCAAATCCTCTCCACAACGTCCCAAGGAATGATTCGAACCATGGCTAAGGGCTTTTGGCCAGCCATAGTTTGCACCATTCCAGCAACAACCGAAAACTCATACCGAGAATGCTTTTGTATGCGTGTCTAGTGTGTTGCTTCGATTGATGTCTCGTGTCGTTCAAGTGGCCATTTGATTGACCATGGCACAATCTAGACATCTAGGGGCATGGTATGAACCGTGGCTAAGGGCCATAGGCCAACCAAGATCCACATCAAACCACACAATTCGAAAAACATGTTGCTGTCAAAAGAAGGGAAACCGAGAGGGGAGGGGCTGCTCTTGTTGTTTATTTAAAAACCGATGAGCCATGGACCAAGCCACCAAAAGGGCGACTTAGTCACGTCTTAGACATGCTAGGGGAGTGATCCAACCATGGCTAAGAGCCCTTAGGGCAGCCAAGATCAGATCCAATCCCTTGACATAAAAACTGAAATTTTCGAACACATGAGAAGCAATGGGAAAGTTGCTGTCATTCTGAATTTCCAGCGAGCATGGGGTTAAACAAATGGACAAACGTGGTCCTAATGCATCCTATTACATGTATATAGGTCGCCTTGGGAGCCTGGAATCGAACCAATCACCTAAAACAACAAAACTCAGAAAAACGTGAAGCTTGTCATGAAAGGGCCGAAATATGCATGCATTATTTTCTGAAAATTCTATGATGTATTTCGGTTTTTGCATGATAAAACATGATCATGTACTGAAAAATAATTGATAATATGACTTGATTGAGGTTTGAAAGAAATCTAGACATGCCTGGTTTCGTTTCGAAAGAAAACGAACGAAACGACGACGACGCGGCACGGAGGCGATGGAGCGCTTCTTTCCTTTCCTCTTGTACTCGATTTTTCTCCCTTCGCATAGCTATGAGTCCCACGGTTTTCCACTCTCAAAAACACTCTGAATTTCGTGACTAAGGGAGGGGATATGATGGTTAGGGGAGTGAGGGAGATGGGTGCAAAATATAGGGAAAGAATCAAGACCAAGTCTCCATTTTTTTTTTGAATTTTGAATTGTGGTTTGCTATCAATTCTACTTGGAGGGATTATGGTGGTGCAATGACCGATTCTACATGCTTATCTAGACTAGGATAATGTTCTAACATTAATTAATTAAAGTTGATTACCACTAAAAAAGGTTAGCATGCTAAAAGATGACAAAGAATTGGTCAAATGATGAGTTGGCAAATGAATTATTTGATCAACAAAAAGGGGTGGCCGAAATTTAACAATTAAAAGGGAAGGGAAAAATGTTATCTAGCTAGTAAATTTATAATCCTTAAAAGCCTCACTAATCCCTAATTAATTTAGTGAATAAAACCATTAATTATGCAACTTAAATGAGCTTATTTCTTAATCACCTCAAGCATCTTAAATTAAATCCTCAAACCTCCTTTTTAACTTAAATGAACTTACTTGCTAGCTAAATTAACTTCTGGAAATATTTCTCGAATCTTAAATTCTATCTCAAAACTCCAACTCCAGTCCGGCCTCACTGAAATAACTGAAAAATCAAACTACTGAAATGAAATAATAAAATAATTAACTTCAAAGAAATGCATTAAAATAATCAAGCAATGAAGTCAATTTAATTTTAAAAATCTAGAATTATGCATGGCTTATGCGTAGACTGATTTACGGGTTCTACAATCCTGCCCCCCTTAAAAGAAATTTCGTCCTTGAAATTAGAACTCACCGAATAGCTCGGAGTAACGATCTCTCATCTCCGGCTCAGACTCCCACGTAGTTTCCTCCTCAGAATGGTTGAGCCATTTGACTTTGACTCGCTTAACCAGCTTGTTCCGAAGCTTCTTCTCCTGTCTGTCTAGCATCTGCACGAGTCTCTCCTCATAAGATAAGTTCGGAGTAAGCTGCAACGGCTCGAAATTCAGCACATGCGAAGGATTTGCCATATACTTCCTCAGCATGGAGACGTGGAACACATTGTGTACTCCGGCCAGATTCGGCGGAAGAGCAACACGATAAGCTAGCGTCCCAACTCTGTCAAGGATCTCAAAGGGTCCAATGAATCTCGGACTGAGCTTCCCTTTCTTGCCAAATCTCATGACACCCTTCATAGGTGCCACTTTCACAAAGACATGATCGCCCACTGCAAACTCTAAATCTCTCCTCCAATGATCGGCATAACTCTTCTGTCGGCTCTGAGCAGTCCTCATCCTATCACGGATCTTGACTACTACCTCTGCTGCCTGCTGGACAATCTCTGGACCCAACTCTGCTCTCTCTCCTACCTCATCCCAATGAACAGGAGATCTACACTTGCGGCCATACAGTGCTTCATACGGAGCCATACCTATAGACGACTGGAAACTGTTGTTATAGGTGAACTCAACCAGTGGCAAGTTCGTCTCCCAACTCCCTGAGAAATCGATGACACAAGCGCGAAGAAGATCCTCCAAAATCTGAATAACTCGCTCCGACTGCCCATCTGTCTGCGGATGGAAAGCTGTGCTAAACAGCAACTTCGTACCCAAAGTCGAATGCAAACTCTTCCAAAATGAGGAAGTGAATCTGGGATCTCTGTCGGATACGGTAGAAACTGGAATACCATGGAGTCGGACTATCTCTCGGATATACGGCTCTGCATACTGAACCATGGTGAAAGTTGTCTTAATAGGCAAGAAGTGCGCTGATTTGGTAAGACGATCTACAATCACCCAGATGGCATTCGATCCTCTGGCTGACTTGAGCAAACCTACTGGTCTCTGATGCTCGGCCTTCACTAACTGGCAAGTCAGGCACTCGGATACAAAACGCCTGATGTCCTTCTTCATCCCTGGCCACCAATACAATAGCTGCAGATCTTTGTACATCTTCGTACTCCCAGGGTGAATGGAGTACGGGGACGTATGGGCCTCTGGTAAGATGTCTGCTCGGATAGAATCACTGCTAGGAACCCATATCCTATCTCGGTATCTCACAATACCGTCGCTGACTGTATACAAGACACTGCCCTTGGCTTCATCTCTCTGAAGTTCCACTGTGCTAACTGGCTCATCTGCTGCCTGACCACTGCGAATACGGTCAATAAGAGAGGACTGGATAGTCAAGGTAGATAAACGAGGAACTCTACCTCGAGGATAAGTCTCAAGATCGAACTTCTGCATCTCAATCTAAAGAGGTTTCTGAATCGTCAAGTGAGCCATCACTGCGACTTTTCTGCTCAAAGCATCCGCGACTACATTAGCTTTGCCCGGGTGGTAGCTAATGTCACAATCGTAGTCTTTCACAAGCTCCAACCAACGCCTCTGACGCATGTTCAGCTCCTTCTGCGTGAAGAAATACTTGAGGCTCTTGTGGTCGGTAAAGATCTGACACTTCTCTCCATACAGATAGTGCCTCCAAATTTCACATTTTTCTTGGTCAGTGCTGTGAGTGGAACGGCAATGGATGAGAATCCCCGAATGAACTTCCTGTAATATCCTGCCAACCCAAGAAAACTGCGGATCTCGGAAGCATTCTGAGGCACAACCCAATCTCTGACTGCTGTAACTTTTGCGGGGTCTACCTCAATACCATTGCTGGAGACAATGTGGCCCAAGAACGCCACCTTCTCTAACCAGAATTCGCATTTACTGAACTTTGCGAATAATTTGTGCTTCTGCAATGTCTGCAACACTGTGGTCAGATGCCTGCTGTGCTCCTCCCGACTCTTGGAGTAGACGAGTATGTCATCTATGAACACTATCACAAAATGGTCGAGATACGGCTGAAATACGCGATTCATTAGATCCATGAAGATCGCTGGCGCATTCGTCAGACCGAACGGCATCACAAGGAACTCGTAGTGACCATAACGAGTACTGAAAGCAGTCTTCGAGACATCAGCATCTCTCACCCTCAACTGATGATAACCAGAACGCAGATCTATCTTGGAGAAAATCGAAGCTCCCTGCAACTGGTCAAACAGATCCTCAATCCTCGGTAGTGGATATTTATTTTTCACTGTAACATTGTTCAACTCCCGGTAGTCAATGCAAAGTCTCATCGAGCCATCCTTCTTTTTCACAAATAAGACCGGCGCGCCCCATGGAGAAAAGCTCGGGCGAATGAACTCCTTGTCGAGAAGTTCCTGAATCTGCTTCTTAAGCTCTGCCATCTCTGTCGGTGCTAGTCGGTACGGCGCTTTGGATATCGGAGCCGTACCTGGCATAAGCTCAATGGAAAACTCCACCTCTCTCTCGGGTGGCATACCAGAGACGTCTTCGGGAAAAACGTCTAAGAAATCTCTGACAATCGGAACATCTGAGGATGACTGGCTGGGTTCCTTGGGGACAGATAAAAAGGTCGCTAGAAATGTCCGACACCCTCTATGCATGAGTTTCCTAGCCTGAACATAAGGAATAATGCGCGGTAAAGGAAAGTACCTGTCCGGCTCAAATAAGAACTGCTCCATTCCAGGCGGTCGGACAAGAACAGATCTCCGCTGGAAGTCTATCAACACTCTGTTCCTCAATAGCCAGTCCATCCCTAGGATGATGTCAAATTCTGGCATTGGTAGCACAATCAGATCCGCATAAACAAGATTACCGTGCAGCTCCAGGTCTATATCTCGGATAACATTGGTGGCTGCCATCTCCTCGCCTGACGACAACACTACTGAAAAGGCTATGTCTAGCCCAATGGTCTTGATCTTGAGAAAGTTAGCAAAGACCTCCGAAATAAACGAGTGAGTGGCCCCTGAATCTATCAAGGCCTTGGTAACGGAACCAGATATAAAAATTCTCCCTGAAAGAGCGGAGCTCTAAGTTGAATCCAGTAGTTACAAGAACTAAACTTATAAACATGCAATGGTCAAAGTTCTTCTAACTTAAATCTCCAAAATACTACTGAGTAGAGCATGTAATCCTATCACAGTTCTAAGTTCAATCTTAATCCTTATTCCCAAAACTACCGGGTTGGTTTTCCGCGGCATGGAGAGCAAAAACTCTGCCTTGGGTAGGCAGATTCCTCTGAGGACACTGCAGCAACATGTGGTCCGAACTGCCACACTTAAAACACTTTCCTGAGCCAGCCATACATGCTCCAGGATGGCGACGTGAGCACCTGGGACAGACTGGGTGCTCCTGAGTCCTCGGGGCTGGGCGTCCCCGCTGCTGCTGCTGCTGCTGACCTCGGTTCCTGGGCGGTCCATGAAAAGGCCTCTTATTCTGCTGCTGATGCTGATGAGGAGGAGGGCGGTGTGGTGCCTGGACTGGGCGCTTGCCCTGGCGATCCCTCTCGATATCCCGCAGATCCTGCTCTGCGGCTAAGGCCTTGGAGACGGCAATCTCATAAGTAGCAAGGTCAGATACCCTAACATCCCGGCGCAAGATCTGCCGTAAACCCACCAGGAAGTGCATCAGCTTGGCTCTGGCATCATTCGCGATCAGGGGCACAAAGTGACAGCCCCTCTCGAACTTACGGATGAACTCCGTAACCGTCATATCCCTCTGCCTCAGACTCATGAACTCGGTGGTCAGCCTGGTGCGAACCTTCTCAGCAAAATACTTGGAGTAGAAAACCTCCGTAAAGCGGGTCCATGAAAGTGTAGCCAAAGTCAAGGCTACCGAAGCTCCTTCCCACCATAAGCGGGCGTCTTTAGTGAACAGGTAGGTGGCACATCGGACTCGGTCTGCTTCTCCCAGCTCCATAAACTCGAAGATAACCTCGAGGGATTTGATCCATCCCTCGGCAACCATGGGGTCAGATGTCCCAGAGATTTCCTTCGGGCGCATCCTCATGAATCGCTCATAAACAGCCTCGGGCCCTGTCGGCCTGGCTGCGGCTGCGGCTACTGCTGCGGCATTGTCCCCCACAAACTGTGCGAAGAACTGTGCCATCCCAGCTAACATCTGGGCACTCATATCCGGTGGGGGTGGTGGAGGAGGTGGTAGGTCTCCCTCCGGTCTACGCTCCTACCTATCTTCTCGGCGAGGCTCCTCCTCTCTGTAGCGCTCTAAAATGCGTCTAGGGGGCATACTGTTCCAACATAACCCATACGTAACTAACATGCATAATTCCATACTTTATTTTAAATGAACATTGAAGTACTGAAAATCTGGAAGCATGCTGACAAAATAATTCATGCTTTAACTAAAATTCTGAACAAAATGCTGAACCGAAAAACTTACAGACCGAAGACGTGGCTTCGTGAGCTTCTCGCGGTCAGTAGTAGTGAAACCCTATACAGAACCACCGCTCTGATACCAATTGTAAAAGGCCCTAGAACTTCTTGCTTGAAAATTTGCGGTAAATTAAAAATTTTCTTTTTTTAAAAAAAAAAAACTTAAATGGCCTCATTCATAAAATCACTGGTGAATCAAGTTCAATATTTCAAAATATTGCAGCGGAAGAAAATAAAGTTTGCCAAAAATCACAATTTAAAAATATCAAACGACTGATAAAATGTTTGCGGAATAAAATAACAACTGCTGCTATGAGGTCCTCGGGTGCCACTACTGCCGACCCAAGCTGGCTCAGTGGTCCCCGCCCTCGGCCCTGGCCTCATCAGTACCTACAACAATCAAGTCTAGTGAGCCTAAAGACTCATCATGCATATATCGCAGGTAACGAGTAAAAATCTGAATTTAAAATATGCATGAGATAACATATCCTGTCCTGAGGCATGCTGAAAATAATCTGTACTGAACAATTATAATACGTGCATAACTGAACTGATAATCACAGAAAAAAACAATTTTTGCTCCTTGGAGCCTGTACTGAAATAACTGGTAAAATTTTCTGTTGAGATTATGTTTTACGCCTGTGGCCACTGCGCTAAGCTGAACTGATCGGTAACTGGCTACCGGGGAGTCTGAAACTGAACTGAGCTGGCCGGTCGCTGGCGACCGGGTGGTACCATACTGAACTGATCGGTCACTGGCGACCGTATAAAATAACACACCCACATAGTGAATGAACCACAAGCCATATCGCATAAATCTCAAAAATAATCATTTTCTATTTAATGAACGTAAAATAATTAACTGGCATAATGAAAATGTCCCGTAATTTTACCAACTGGATTGGATTGGATCGTCCCCAGGCTCGCTGCAACCTAACTGTGCCATGAAAAATATGCAATAGCTTAAACTTGACCAACTATGCAATTTACGTTCAAAAGATGCGACTATGATGCCTAATGACTTCGCATTTAATCATGACTCCGAGCCAACCTGAACCGACACCAAACCGACGTATAGTCATGATTAAAATACGCTGAAAAATCATAAAATAATGCTCCTAAAATGATAGGGTCGAAATCTAGGTGGAATGGAGGCCAAAACACGAAACGCTCTTTCGAGAGTCAATTTGGCACATCGCACCGTAAATTCTCGTACGACCTCAAAAATGATCCAAATGATGAACGGTAAAAAACATGACCTTCCTAACTCAATGAGGCACTGTCCAGTCCAAGGCCATGGGCTAAAAGCCAACCATGAACTCGAACAAGCCACCAAACCGACACAGCAACTTGCTGAAATTTTTCAGCAGCTGCAACCTTGCTTGCATCGCGTCGTTTGCGAGACTTTTGGCCATTGGGGCTTGAACCACCGACCAAATCCTCTCCACAACGTCCCAAGGAATGATTCGAACCATGGCTAAGGGCTTTTGGCCAGCCATAGTTTGCACCATTCCAGCAACAACCGAAAACTCATACCGAGAATGCTTTTGTATGCGTGTGTAGTGTGTTGCTTCGATTGATGTCTCGTGTCGTTCAAGTGGCCATTTGATTGACCATGGCACGATCTAGACATCTAGGGGCATGGTATGAACCGTGGCTAAGGGCCATAGGCCAACCAAGATCCACATCAAACCACACAATTCGAAAAACATGTTGCTGTCAAAAGAAGGGAAACCGAGAGGGGAGGGGCTGTTCTTGTTGTTTATTTAAAAACCGATGAGCCATGGACCAAGCCACCAAAAGGGCGACTTAGGTCACGTCTTAGACATGCTAGGGGAGTGATCCAACCATGGCTAAGAGCCCTTAGGGCAGCCAAGATCAGATCCAACCCCTTGACATAAAAACTGAAATTTTCGAACACATGAGAAGCAATAGGAAAGTTGCTATCATTTTGAATTTCCAGCGAGCATGGGGTTAAACCAATGGAAAAACGTGGTCCTAATGCATCCTATTACATGTATATAGGTCGCCTTGGGAGCCTGGAATCGAACCAATCACCTGAAACAACAAAACTCAGAAAAACGTGAAGCTTGTCATGAAAGGGCCGAAATATGCATGCATTATTTTCTGAAAATTCTATGATGTATTTCGGTTTTTGCATGATAAAACATGATCATGTACTGAAAAATAATTGATAATATGACTTGATTAAGGTTTGAAAGAAATCTAGACATGCCTGGTTTCGTTTCGAAAGAAAACGAACGAAACGACGACGACGCGGCACGGAGGAGATGGAGCGCTTCTTTCCTTTCCTCTTCTACTCGATTTTTCTCCCTTCGGTTAGCTATGAGTCCCACGGTTTTTGTGGGGACCCGGACGTTGATCTTCTTCTTAGTCATCTTTGGGATTTAATTATCATATAGGATAAATAGGGTCTAAAAATTTTTCTTTTTGACTGATCTGTCAAGACTTACATCTTAAATGCAATGCATAACAATCTGTAATTAAAGCATAGCATATCAACACATAAACAAAACATATTCATATCAGAATATAAAATAATCTAGTATGTGATTTTGTTGGGAAACTCAAATAAGATCTTATTTGAGTTGTGTCTTCCCGAATATCACATGAATTATACCTTTGTCTTCCAGGTCTGACGAAGATGAAGTCTGGTATTCCAATCTGTCCATATCAATCTGATAATGACAATTCATATAATTACCATATCAATATATAACTCAATTCAAGACCTGTTCTGATCAATACACAAATCGGTATATAATCTGATCCATATCTGAACAAGATACAATCTAATTCATATCAATGATATCACGATACAATCGAAATCATTACTGAATCTGATCAATCTCAATCAATACTAAATCTGCTTAATATTAATCTACTGATGTTTCGACGGCATAACAATAAAATCTGAATAACCCCGTCAACCTCAACATCATAAATATCATATTAGAACTTATAATCAATACCCTTACAATTCATAATCTGAATAATAACACAACTCTGATATCGAATCTCAACTAAATCAACTCTGAAATTCATAACAATTTCATAAACAATCTGTTCTTTAATCTGACTTCAATTATACCATATCTACGGTAGCAGAAACACCATATATGATTCCCGTCAAATTCTGACAATATCATAATTTTAAATCATGTCTAAACGTAACAAAACTTACGTCCAGTTGTAGCCTACGTTGATAGAAACACAGTACTGTAGTCGGATTCAAATTCTGATAGACGGATGTTGCCGAATCAAAATTTTAAAGAAAATAAAAGCTTGGGAATTTCCATGGAAGCTTTCGGTTTTCCTCATGCAATTCTGAATTTTTTTAAAGTGCACAATGACACGTTCAAGGGGTGACCAAGACAAGTGTCCCACTCAATTTCCCATATTTGCACTTTAGTCCCTCAACTTTTCACTAATTGCAAATTGGCCCCCGCTCAATCTTTTTAATTCAATTCAATCCTAAATAATTCCATTTAAATCCTAAATAATTGCAAACATCTTGGAATATAATTCAACACTCCAAAAGTTTCCAATTACATACTCTCGGATTAAAATAATATCATCTTTATTATCTCGGGCCTTACATTTCTCCCCCTCTTAGATTTGAGTTCGTCCTCGAACTCATAAACAATCAATTCAGAGATATCAGAAGAAATGCATAACAGAGTTTAAACCAAAACTCAAATATCTGATTCCAGTCTGGAATAAGAATTTACTAAGTATAATGTCATAATACTTCTCCAGTCCTTCTGACAGAATCAATCTCACATTACTGGCTTTACAACATCCGTATAAACCAATTTACAGCTCATCATATATCAGTACTATTTGCTGTTATCAAATCAGTTTATCCCGATCAAGGACATATACCATCTTCAGCTTCAAGTACCAATCGTCACCATCCGACGTTGGTTTCTTAAGTCTGTCCATTCTGAACTATCTTCATCTTCCTTCTAATTTTCTTCAAAAGAAATCTGTAGTATTCATCGTATACTGTCTTGTCTATAACTATCTCATTACCCATCTGATAAGCTGATAGTTATTGTCACGCAGTGATAATAAGTCATATCAATTAGTGCTAACATCCAGCACTCTATAACTCTACCAAAATCTTCCAATATCTGGATAAAATATTCTGACAGTCTGTCAATCTGTGAAGAATCTAAAAGAAAGCTCATGATATACTCTGTCCCAAGTACAAAATCAATCAAAAATCACGATCTTATATATTCTACTGTGGCATTCTGATTACTCTGACCACTTTTCTGACATCGATCTGTGTCATTTGGTCATGTTTGTACGTGATCTGGTACAAACTAATAGAGTATAGATTGAACAATCTATCAATCACAATCATATTCTATCACGATCTGGAGAAAATGGCGGTAATTTCATTACGAAAGCCATAGAAATGTACTATCATTTCTATTTAGAACCTATACAATTCTGTAATAAATCTTCTGATCTCTATCCTTCTTTTTTTTTCTGTTAGTAATTCAGACATATCAGTACAATTTCTGCCAACATTTCAATACAAATTATGTCATAACTGATCTAATCTGTCTATATCAAAACTATCTGTTCGAATATAATATATTCTCAATTATCAAACTGAAAACTGAATCCACTACGGCGCATTTCTGACCCTATCTGTGATATCTGATTCGAACTATTTGATACAAACAAATCAGTTAATAACATAAATTAAGGAAAATATACCTACCTGGTATTCGGCTCTGACTATCGATATCAAATTCTGTTATACAATTCTGAAACATTTTGACATCATAAGATAATCAATCTCATACAAAACACAAAATCACATATCTGTTACTCTGTTCTGATTATAAAAATCTAGTTCTGCACATTCTGATTACATTCTGAGCTGCTGTAACTCTCGAAATCAACTCTGATTCGGTTGGAACTGTATATACTCTCACCGGTTCACAATAATCTGTAGCATATACGGATTCAAAACACAGTAATATCAAATCAGAAACGAACTATCAATATCCTATACGGATCTAGTGAGTTCAGTGAACTCATAAAACAAGGATTT
Organism: Primulina tabacum; assembly: GCF_025594145.1. Classification (NCBI taxonomy): domain Eukaryota; kingdom Viridiplantae; phylum Streptophyta; class Magnoliopsida; order Lamiales; family Gesneriaceae; genus Primulina; species Primulina tabacum. The sequence continues at coordinate 13,573,890 of NC_134563.1, read as the reverse complement.
CTGGTAAATATCTTCATATCATTCTGATCAACTGTTATATCCCATCTGCAATAAAATATGCTTCCCAAAACAATATAAGATGTTTCAAATACTAATTTAGAACAATAACAATATTCAGCAGATATAAAGCAACAGTCGAATAAAATAATCTGCCAAATTAGACAAAATACATTTCTGACAATTCTGACATTTCCGAACTTTTTGGTCTTTCTGATATCGGTATCTTATCAGCCACTAATCGAACTCTCAACTGTGTCAAAATCAATCGGTATACTAACTTCAGATAACGCATACTCTGAATACAATTTGTTTCAAGCAAGATTCTTATCTGAATAATTTCTGTATACAATCAGCATAGTTCTCAGAATATCCAATAAAATCTTTCGTTATTCGATTCGATCAATCAAATACTGTAATTATATCAAAATCTCATAGATATAACAAGCATAGAATCATCAGAACATTCCTGAAGATACTGAAACATGCCACAGAGAAACACTAAATCTTATGTAACTCCTGTTTGGTATTCTTCTACTGATCTTTCAATTCATTCTGTATCATTCTGTACATTCAATATCATTCTGTACTGATTTCTAAAATAACAATCAATATATGATCTGGATTCAATTCTGAAATCTATCTGTCTGATATAAAGCAAATCTAAAATCTTATCTAAGCAAGCATCAGCCAATTCGTATATCATTGGCAAATCTGCCAATGCTATGCTCGATTTCAGTATATCTACTGAATACAATAAGGATACCATATGTTCCTTTCTGTATAAATCGAGTCATAAACAATCTAAATATCACAGGAATTCTAAATCTAGAATACTTACTGTGAAATCTCTAATCATCAACCATATCTGGTCTGAATTTTATACTCTCCTGAAAGGAATCTATCAAGTTTGTACTTGTTTAGCATATTCATATCAATAATGCAATCAGATCAGAAACACAAGTACATCATAATCTAACTCGATCTTATTTTCATCTTACTGTAGTATACAAGATGTCACAGAAATCTCTGATATCATTCTTTCTTTCCCAACAGGTAAAGACATCAATACTACAGTAAATACAAACCCAACAGGTACATCATATATCAATGCAACTCAGTTAAAGATAATCATAGCAAGTGCATTTGTATATAAATCAATACATATGCAACATAATCATAAAATATCAGTACTTGTCACTATGTCACTCAGTGGGTCCTGGGTCTGTCCCTCGATCACATATCCAAATGGTCCAGCCCTCTAAGATCTTCGGGGACCTCTCTGTGGACAAACCTTAGCAAAATGCCCTGGCTGTTTACAAATATTGCATCTACCAAGCACTCTTTGGCATTGTTCTGAGGAATGTCTCCCTCCGCAAGTCCTGCAATAGACCTCAGTATGACTTGGACTGGAACCACTTGAGCTAGAGGAACCACTCCCCAACTTCTTGAATGGCTTCTTTCGAGCTTTCAGCAAATCTTGCTTCCCACTCGTACTGCCGTGATCATATCGAAGAGGGGATTGCTGTGTTTGGAGTTGCTTCACACACAAACTTGTTAATTGTCAAATCAGACTCGCCTTCGCTCTCTTCGCTCTACTCAAGATATCGGCAAAATGGTAAGGTCGCTGCAAATTCATCAATGCAACTACCTCCGAATTCAACCCTCTGATGAACTGATTCACTACAGCTTCATCATTTCCAGCTAAATTAGGAGCAAAACGCAGTAGAGTAGAGAATTTAGCAACATATCCTTCAATATTCAATTGACCTTGTCTCAAATTCTCAAACTCTGCTTTCTTGTCCTCTCGGTACGAAACTGAGAAAAATCTTCGATAAAATTCAGTTCTGAATATTTCCCACGTGATCACAGTACCACGTTGTGCTAAGACTCCTTTGATTGTAATCCACCAACTTCTGGCAGCCTCTCGTAACTGGTGAAATACCAATTTAACTCTCTGTTCATCTGTACAAGCAAGTAAATCGAACAGTATTTCTATGTCATCAACCCAGTTCTGACAATCTTCGGATGTCTCGATACCACTCAGAATCGGCGGCTGAAATAACTGAAGTTCTGCTAACTTTACTTCCATCTGAGTTTCTGATGCATCTATCTGTTCAGACGAAATACTACCCTTTTCTGGAATTCGACGTAGAGGTATATCTGAACATCAACAAATTAATACACAATCTATATAATCTGTCTCAGCCCTCCTCTGATCATATACCTCTGATTCAGACTCTGTTCTGATTCAGTCTTGATAATTACATGCTGTAATCAACTCAGATAACAAACAACATGTAATAGGGAAAGCAATAAATCATGCTAGCACACACAATGTAGGTCAACATTGAAATAATTCTCATGCTAGCAATCACATGCAAGGAAAGAAAATTCAATCTACCCGCTCATTCTCTTCTATCTCAGTCTAAAGAATATATCAACTCTGACTATCTCAATCTAAAGGATCTATCCCTCTGATACCACCTGTTGTGGGGACCCAGACGCTGATCTTCTTCTTAGTCATCTTTGGGATTTAATTATCAATTAGGATAAACAGGGTCTAAAAATTTTTCTTTTTAAAATAAAGTGCGGAAGGTAATGGCATCTACATAATATACATATCTGTATAAAACTACATTTCAGTATAAAGGTACAATAATGTACAACAATCTTTTCAATTAATCTAAGGTTCAACTACTAAAGTTCAAGTAATAAAACCAAATCTATCCAAGTCCGGAATCACCACGCTAAACTCGTCTTCTCTCATCATCTTCTCGACCCCGATCTTGCCCCACCTGTTGTCATGCACACATACAAAACAAGACAACAGCCGGATACTCCGGTGAGAATAAATCCCAGTATAAAACATGGTAAGCATGCATATAAACCATCTAAATCATAAAACATGCTATCCTGAACATATTCAAAAGTAATAGATTTCATAATCTATGAAATCAATTTAAACTAAGCATGCAACTCAATTCAGATACACATGCAATTTAAATCAAATCTTATAAACATGCTATCATAACTAAAAGCAATAAACATGGGTTTCATAGTCTATGAACCCACATCTATAAACACATGCAGTTCTAGTCAAATCATGTCTAGACTCGGCTCAACTATAACTCTAGGGATCCCAGTATGAATAAGACGATCTATCACCTACCCTCCCAATCGGGGTGACGGTACGTCTTATTCCTAGACTTCGGCCTGATCTGTATCCACATCTACAATAGGAGAATGATCTTCCCCTAAGCTGTGATATCACCGAACATCTAGAAGTTTGACTGATCTGTCAAGACTCCCATCTTAAATGCAATGCATAGCAATCTGTAATTAAAGCATAGCATATCAACACATAAACACAACATATTCATATCAGAATATAAAATAATCTAGTATGTGATTTTGTTGGGAAACTCAAATAAGATCTTATTTGAGTTGTGTCTTCCCGAATATCACATGAATTATACCTTTGTCTTCCAGGTCTGACGAAGATGAAGTCTGGTATTCCAATCTGTCCATATCAATCTGATAATGACAATTCATATAAATACCATATCAATATATAACTCAATTCAAGACCTGTTCTGATCAATACACAAATCGGTATATAATCTGATCCATATCTGAACAAGATACAATCTAATTCATATCAATGATATCACGATACAATCGAAATCATTACTGAATCTGATCAATCTCAATCAATACTAAATCTGCTCAATATTAATCTACTGATGTTTCGACGGCATAACAATAAAATCTGAATAACCCCGTCAACCTCAACATCATAAATATCATATTAGAACTCATAATCAATACCCTTACAATTCATAATCTGAATAATAACACAACTCTGATATCAAATCTCAACTAAATCAACTCTGAAATTCATAACAATTTCATAAACAATCTGTTCTTTAATCTGACTTCAATTATACCATATCTACGGTAGCAGAAACACCATATATGATTCCCGTCAAATTCTGACAATATCATAATTTTAAATCATGTCTAAACGTAACAAAACTTACGTCCAGTTGTAGCCTACGTTGATAGAAACACAGTACTGTAGTCGGATTCAAATTCTGATAGACGGATGTTGCCGAATCAAAATTTTAAAGAAAATAAAAGCTTGAGAATTTCCATGGAAGCTTTCGGTTTTCCTCATGCAATTCTGAATTTTTTTAAAGTGCACAATGACACGTTCAAGGGGTGACCAAGACAAGTGTCCCACTCAATTTCCCATATTTGCACTTTAGTCCCTCAACTTTTCACTAATTGCAAATTGGCCCCCGCTCAATCTTTTTAATTCAATTCAATCCTAAATAATTCCATTTCAATCCTAAATAATTGCAAACATCTTGGAATATAATTCAACACTCCAAAAGTTTCCAATTACATACTCTCGGATTAAAATAATATCATCTTTATTATCTCGGGCCTTACAGTTTTCCTCTCTCAAAAACACTCTGAATTTCGTGACTAAGGGAGGGGATATGATGGTTAGGGGAGTGAGGGAGATGGGTGCAAAATATACGGAAAGAATCAAGACCAAGTCTCCATTTTTTTTTTGAATTTTGAATTGTGGTTTGCTATCAATTCTACTTGGAGGGATTATGGTGGTGCAATGACCGATTCTACATGCTCATCTAGACTAGGATAATGTTCTAACATTAATTAATTAAAGTTGATTACCACTAAAAAAGGTTAGCATGCTAAAAGATGATAAAGAATTGGTCAAATGATGAGTTGGCAAATGAATTATTTGATCAACAAAAAGAGGTGGCCGAAATTTAACAATTAAAAGGGAAGGGAAAAATGTTATCTAGCTAGTAAATTTATAATCCTTAAAAGCCTCACTAATCCATAATTAATTTAGTGAATAAAACCATTAATTATGCAACTTAAATGAGCTTATTTCTTAATCACCTCAAGCATCTTAAATTAAATCCTCAAACCTCATTTTTAACTTAAATGAACTTACTTGCTAGCTAAATTAACTTCTGGAAATATTTCTCGAATCTTAAATTCTATCTCAAAACTCCAACTCAAGTCCGGCCTCACTGAAATAACTGAAAAATCAAACTACTGAAATGAAATAATAAAATAATTAACTTCAAAGAAATGCATTAAAATAATCATGCAATGAAGTCAATTTAATTTTAAAAATCTAGAATTATGCATGGCTTATGCGTAGACTGATTTACGGGTTCTACATCATAATCGATAACAATTCAATTTTGATATCAAATCGACTCCAAAACTACTCCGAAAATCATAACAATTTCATATGGTATTTGTTCTCCAGTCCGGTTTCGATTATACGATGTCTAACATGACAAGAACATCATATATGAATCATATCAGATTTTGACAATACCATAATTTCAAACCATATCAAAACGTAGCAAAACTTACGTCCAATTGTAGTCTACGTCGATAGGAACTCAATACCGAAGTCAGATTCAAAATCAGACGGACGGATCAAACTATAAGGCGTAAGGATTTCTTCCAAAGCTTTCTCGATTCTTTCCTTCTGATTTCCCTTCTTTTCTTTTGTCCCTTTACTGAAGGAATGATATATATATCAACTTGCATGTTAACTCAACGTGGCTGATTTTCCATATTTTGCAAGCGGCGCTCGGGCGGTTAATCTTTACCGCTCGGGTGTAATAGCCAAGCCTGGTGTACGGTACGGTTTAAGTTTTCATAAGTTTATTGACTACTTGGTCAAGTTTAAGTATAGTTTGGATGTTAAGAGTTTCGATTTAGGATTTATAGTATGGTTGGTTATAGATGATGTGTAGTGCTATTGTAGCGGCATTACAATTAAATTCATGATAATTCGTATGTTGAGCCAATTGGTATGAGGCCAATTGGAGTGATTAGATAAGACATAGAGGTGTAACTTTCTTATTTTGAGTTTTGTTCTAATCATTGTGGAAGATAAGAGCGACGGGCCGGGACGTTGATTGTGGGCCGGAGTCATATGCATACCCAATATGGAAGGAAGAAGATATTTTGATGGCATTTTGGACATGATCACAAGAATGATATTTTGCTTTTTGTTGTATCATTTCCTTCGATCATGTGTATACATTTCTTTGTAAAGATTTTATGTCAAGAACTTTTTATCCTTCCTCCTTCAAGAAAATTTTAAATTCCGCTGTTATTTTATAAAATGGGTCAGAGGTGTCACATTTAGTGGTATCAGAGCACCGTTCTTCGGACCAATGCATATGACTTCGTCTACTTTCAACGGTCCGGGTATGTCTTCTTCTACATCTTTTCATTGTTATCTATTGATTTGTATTGTGTGAGCACATTGTAGGAATAGATGCCTCCTAAGAGAAAAGCTGTAGAGGGTGAGGATAGTTCTTCCTTTAGAGTTGTCGACGAGTTCGGCAAGTTGTTGAAAGAGCAAGCCAAGGTCCATAGTGAGCAGATCCAACAGTTGCTACGTATGCAAGGTACAGGCCAAGGCAGAGGACAGGGTAGAGGCCAAGTGGCTCAAGCAGTGGGAACCGATGGGATCTTTTCTGCTTTCAAGAGGATGGATCCGCCTGAATTCGCAGGAAGCACTGATCCGTTAGTGGCCGTAGAGTGGATCAAGGCATTTGAGGCGATTTTCGATCATCTCAATTACGAAGACAAAGACAGAATCAGTTGTGCAGTGTTCATGTTAGTCAAGGCTGCACGCATTTGGTGGAATGCTACCAAAGTTAGTGTGGATGTTTCGACATTGAAGTGGCCAGAGTTCACTGATCTCTTTTATGACAAGTACTTCCCAGATGCACTTCGAGCACGGAAGGTGATTGAGTTCTTGGAGCTTCGACAAGAAGGTATGAATGTTGATGAGTACATTCTGAAGTTCGAGGAGGGCTGTCTGTTTGCCCCATACATTGCTTCCAACGACAAAGACAAGGGTGCTCATTTCATTCGAGGCCTTAGAGCAGAAATCAGAAGGGACATCAATATGTCGAAGGCGGTGACATTCAAAGAGATTGTGGCTAAGGCCTTGTTGGCCGAACAAGATGAGAAAGACATTGCCAGGGAAAGACAGGCGAGGCAGCAGGCCATTGCTCAGAGAGGCCAGGGTTCGAATCAAAGAGGAAAGGATCGTTTCAAGAGGAAAGGCAAGTTAGAGCTGAGTCCTAAACCACCGACAGTTCCATCTGATCCTGAGAAGCCATTGTGTCCCAAGTGCAGTAGACATCATCGGGGAGAGTGCAGATTTGGTACTCACACTTGTTATCGATGTGGCACTGCAGGCCACATTGCCAAAGATTGTCCTAGAGGAACAAGTAAAGAGAAGGTTCAGGGTCGCATCTTTACCATGACGAAGGAAGGTATAAACCATAATTCTTCTGTGATCTCTAGCACTATTTTAATTTCAGGCAGAGTAGCTACGACATTGATTGATACAGGTGCTACTCATTCTTTTATGTCTGAACTATTTTTGAGATCTTTGGATATAGTTCCTTCTGTTATTCCCCTTCAGTTTAATGTTGTATTGCCTTCGGGGGTTGTGTTGTGCCCGACATCTACTGTGTATGCGGGCTCTGTTCAAATTGATGAGCGAGTGGTTTATGCCGACTTGATTGTTATCTCGATGGTTGCGTTTGATATTATACTTGGCATGGATTGGCTATCAACCTATCGTGCAGTGATTGATTGCGTTGCTAAGACGGTGAAATTTGCAGATGATGGCAATAAGGAAGGTATGCTCGCCAGTGCAGGTACTTCGCTGGTCCTTCCTTTTATTTCGTTTCTTGAGGCTAAGAAGTTGTTGTTTAGAGGTTGTGATGGGTTTTTGGCTTCGATTGTTGATGTGGATAAAATTGTGAAGTTGAATATTGATGATATTGATGTTGTGAGAGAGTTCTCTGATGTTTTTGAGGATGATGTACCGGGTTTACCGCCGGACAGAGATGTGGAGTTTGTGATTGACCTAGTTCCTAGTACGGTTCCTATTTCCAAGGCTCCGTACAGAATGGCCCCTACAGAGATGAAGGAGTTGAAGACGCAGTTGCTGGATCTTTTGGATAAAGGTTTCATTCGGCCGAGTTCTTCGCCTTGGGGAGCTCCGGTTCTATTTGTCAAGAAGAAAGATAGGACTTTGCGGCTCTGTATTGAATATAGAGAGATCAACAAAGTGACTATCAAGAATAAGTATCTGTTGCCACGGATAGATGACATGTTTGATCAGCTGCAAGGGGCTACCGTGTTTTCGAAGATTGATTTGCGATCTGGCTATTATCAGTTGAAGGTTAGGGAGTCTGATATCCCTAAGACGGCGTTCCGGACCAGGTACGGTCATTATGAGTTCCTTGTGATGTCTTTTGGTCTGACTAATGCTCCTTCAGTCTTCATGGATCTGATGAACCGAGTGTTCAAGCCGTATTTGGATAGCTTTGTCATTGTTTTCATCGATGACATATTGATTTATTCCAAGACCAGAGAGCTTTATTCAGAGCACCTCAGAGTTGTTCTTCAGTTGTTGAGAGAGAAGCGGTTGTATGCTAAGCTGAAGAAATGTGAATTCTGGTTGGAGCAGATTTCTTTTTTAGGCCATGTCGTTTCAAAGGATGGTATAGCTGTTGATCCAGTGAAAATAGAGGCGATTCAAAAGTGGCCTATTCCTACCACTGTATCAGAGGTACGCAGTTTTCTTGGATTGGCGGGTTATTATCGTCGTTTTATTTCAGATTTTTCAAAGATTGCCCTGCCATTAACCAATCTGACGAGGAAGATTGTGAAGTTTGAGTGGTCCAATGAATGCCAGAGTGGATTCCAAGAGCTAAAAGATAAGTTGACGACAGCTCCTGTTCTTGCATTGCCCAGTGGTTCAGAGGATTTTTTTGTTTATACTGACGCGTCGAAGAAGGGTCTTAGTGCAGTGCTAATGCAACGTGGAAAGGTTATAGCCTATGCTTCTCGCCAGTTGAATGACTACGAGAAGAATTATCCTACGCACGATTTGGAGCTGGCAGCTGTGGTTTTCGCACTGAAAATCTGGAGACATTACTTATATGGCGAAAAGTGTGAAATTTTCACGGACCACAAGAGTTTAAAGTATTTGTTTTCTCAGAAAGAACTCAATATGCGACAGAGGCGGTGGTTAGAGCTTGTCAAAGACTATGATGTGACTATTAGTTACCACCCAGGAAAGGCAAATGTTGTAGCAGATGCATTGAGCCATAAGTCGAGTTCTTCTTTGAGTTCTTTGATTCAGAAGCCATTGTTGTTGGACTTGCAGCGAGAAGAGATAGCTTTGGTGGTTCCGGGAACCATTGCTCGCTTTTCAACGTTGGTTATTCGGGCTACATTGACGGACAGGATCCGTAGAGAGCAGGTCAATGATTTACAGTTGACAGAGTTGAGAGCCAGAGCAGAGGAGAGAGGTAATTCAGAGTTTGGGTTGAATGGAGATGGTTTAAGGACTTTTAGAGGCCGTATTTGTGTTCCTGCTAGTGATGATATTCGTAGAGACGTCTTGACAGAGGCTCATACCACGCCATATTCGATACATCCAGGTGGTACCAAGATGTATCAGGATCTTCGCAGACTCTATTGGTGGCCAGGTATGAAGAAAGATATTGCCATGTTTATTTCTCAGTGCCTAACTTGTCAGCAGGTGAAGATCGAGCACCAGAGACCTGCTGAGACATTGCTATCTTTGCCGATTCCTCAATGGAAATGGGAGCATATTACGATGGACTTCGTGACTGGTCTTCCCAGAACGCAGAAAGGTTTTAACTCTATTTGGGTTATTGTTGATCGGTTGACCAAGTCAGCGCATTTTCTTCCAGTCAAGACGACGTATTCTATGAACCAGTATGCCGAAGAGTACATAGCAGAGATTGTTAGACTTCATGGTGTTCCTGTGTCGATCGTGTCTGATCGTGACCCTAGATTTACTTCAGAGTTTTGGAAGAGTTTGCACAGAGCTATGGGTTCACGGTTAGCATTTAGTACAGCATATCACCCCCGACGGTCAATCAGAGAGAGTTATTCAGATTCTAGAGGATATGCTCAGAGCTTGTACTATTGATTATTCAGGTAGCTGGGATTCCAAATTGCCTCTGGTTGAGTTCACGTAGAATAATAGCTACCAACCGACGATTGGCATGGCACCGTATGAAGCACTTTATGGCAGGAAGTGTAGATCTCCCTTGTATTGGGATGAGATTGGTGAGAGGAAGATGTTGGGTCCAGAGTTGGTCCAACAGACAGCTGATGTTGTTGCTGTTATTCGAGAGAGGATGAAGACAGCGCAGTCGAGACCGAAGAGTTATGCTGATGTGCGTCGTAGACCGTTGCAGTTTGAGTTTGGCGACCATGTGTTCCTTAAGATAGCACCTCTCAAGGGTGTGATGCGGTTTGGCAAGAAGGGAAAGTTGAATCCGAGGTTTATTGGCCCATTTGAGATCTGGGACAGAGTTGGTGATCGAGCTTACAGGTTAGCCCTACCGCCAGATCTTGATAGAGTTCATAATGTTTTTCATGTTTCGATGCTCAGGAAGTATATTGCGAATCTTTCCCATGTTCTTCGTCACGAGCCATTGGATTTGACGCCGAATTTGACGTACCAAGAGATTCCGGTCCAGATTCTGGATCACAAAGTTAAAGTGTTGAGAAACAAAGAGATCGGCATTGTTAAAGTTCTTTGGAGGAATCATTTGATTGAAGAAGCCACGTGGGAACCAGAGGATGAGATGAAAGAGAAGTATCCCGAGTTGTTTGCGCAGTGACGTTAATTTCGGGGACGAAATTCCTTTAAGGAGGGGAGATTGTGATAGCCAAGCCTGGTGTATGGTACGGTTTAAGTTTTCATAAGTTTATTGACTACTTGGTCAAGTTTAAGTATAGTTTGGATGTTAAGAGTTTCGATTTAGGATTTATAGTATGGTTGGTTATAGATGATGTGTAGTGCTATTGTAGCGGCGTTACAATTAAATTCATGATAATTCGTATGTTGAGCCAATTGGTATGAGGCCAATTGGAGTGATTAGATAAGACATAGAGGTGTAACTTTCTTATTTTGAGTTTTGTTCTAATCATTGTGGAAGATAAGAGCGACGGGCCAGGACGTTGATTGTGGGCCCGAAGTCATATGCATACCCAATATGGAAGGAAGAAGATATTTTGATGGCATTTTGGACATGATCACAAGAATGATATTTTGCTTTTTGTTGTATCATTTCCTTGATCATGTGTATACATTTGTTTGTAAAGATTTTATGTCAAGAACTTTTTATCCTTCCTCCTTCAAGAAAATTTTAAATTCCGCTGTTATTTTATAAAATGGGTCAGAGGTGTCACATCGGGCGCGGAATTTTCTGTCGAGATAACAACTGAACATCTCCTGGCTCTCGGGCGGTAATATTCTACCGCTCGGGCGCCAAACATTCTGTCCAAACTCATGGTGCATTGGCGCTCGGGCGGTTCTTTTCTACCGCTCGGGCGCGAGATGTTCGGTCCAACATCTTGGCTTATATGTAACGATGCCCTGCTTCTTCATTTGAGTTCCTATAACCTCAATTCTGTCAATTAATCAACGTCTGATTACAACAATTAAATCTCGGGCATTACATGAACTCTTCAAGATTTTTGGATTAGTCCCTTCAAAATTTTTGGATTGAAATTTTGCCTCATTAATTTCAAATTTTAAAATATGGTCCTCAAATTTTTCGAAAATTTCAATCATGCCCATGATTTTGATTTTTCTCAATTTTAAGCCTTAAAACTTTTATTTGGAATTAAATGCCTCCCTTACAATTTAAGGCTCAATATTCAAGTCCAATTTCTATGGTTTCCATTGTCATCTCTTAATCCCAACTATGGTAGCTATTTTTTTCTAGGTTCTTCTTTGATCTCAAATCAATTCTCATAACCAATTTAATATTTCATGCAAATAAAGCAATATAAAAACATTAAATAACTAGGTTATCAGTGATTATTGTTGAAACGTCTTCCTTTTTTATTGCTTTAAGGCCTCGTTTGATTTATGTGATGGGATAACTGAGTAAAAATATATATAAATGATTCTTTATATAAATATAAAGATTGTTGATATAATGTGATTAAATATACACTGTTTGGTATGAGTAATTACGAAATTGGGATAAATAATTTAGTGTTTCTTGTGAATGATTATCAAAGTAAAAAAATTACTAATATGGCTTAATTTCCAAAAATGCCCTAATTTATGACTTCTTCCCATACCTACCACAAGAGACTACCTAACCCTCACGTGTTTGCAACTCCAGAAGAAAACCACTCTGCCTCTTCAAGAACCTTCACACAATAAAATTGATTTTCAGCAAAAAATCTACTCATTCCGGTAGGCGACTTCATCAACTTCATCCGATCTCACGGTATTCCTTTTCTGCAGAACATCTACGCATTCGGAGACAGTTGCCGACTTCACCCTTCATCCGATTTGACGGTCTATTTGCCTTATTTTTGCCGTCTTTTTTAACTTCAAAGCCTTGATTTTAAATAAATTAATTTATTTCCTCATTTGCAATACGTATGTTGTTTGTTGTTAGATACCCATTTCCGCAAAATTTTCACTGCTCGTGTCATTTACCAAGTAATGCTAAGGCCAAGGCATAACTCTTGTGTATTAGAAATAATAGCCTGTAACTGAAAATAAATGATTTTTATTTATCTTTTCTTTGATTATCTTGTCACGTAATAATTGAAACGAAGTAGAGATCCCCCGTAAATATAAAACATAAAAATCCGCTTTTTGTTTTGTTTCAATATCTCAGTGATGTGGAGTATGTGAAATGATGTTAGCATACTAAAATAATATGTTGTGTTGGTAATAGTTAATTATTGTGTATAAAGTTATTGTCCATGATCAATGACACCTTCGACATGTTGATATTGTAGTTTTAATGGAATTCAGAAGGCCACCACAATGCCAGTGTGGTAATGGTGTCATGCTTTTGCGCCAGGCATGTGAATTTGCTACTCGTCCAAGGAAGTATTACTACATTTGCCCGGCCTCTTTCAAGCACCCTAACAAATTTATGCGGTACGATGAATATCATACAATCTGTGACAATGATAACATGCAGACACAGGCGCAAAACATGAGTCAAACAAGCGGTCATACCACAAAAACATACAGGAATAGAGCTGGATTTAGTTCCAAGCAGCCCACGCAGTACTCGTCATCCACGGTCGACACTTATACATCTAACAACAAACACACATCACTCTCGTCATCAAACTTACCCTTTACTGACCCCAATTCCAAAAGCCTTTCCACAGAACAAATTTGTTGCTGCTTTGGTTGTATATGTTTCTTTCTCTGCGTATTACTATTTTTAATTTTGTGCCTTGTTGTGTCAAAATAAAAACATGCATGTCAGGTGCTTCTGTGTCATATGATCATCAGGTGCTTCTGTGTCATATGAGCATCAGTTGGTATGTTGTATAATTTCGGTTTTATGTAAGTGTTATATCCTGTGTTGATTGTATGAGACATAATTTTAATATAAATTTGGTTTGCTATCTACGTTTTACCACTCCCGAATTATATGGTAGTCAATTTGTTTAATTACCTTCTACCTTTTAAACACACAATTTAACTTTCCCGGTGGCATTCGATTCTCTTGATCCATCTTTCCAGTGGCATTCGTAAAAGCATATACTCCTGAAATATTGGAAGTCGGTAAACAAAATGGGACAGACTTGAGATTAAGCTTTGTTATGTCATGTTGTTATTATGGAAGTCGACCATTCACCACACAGTAATTGAAAAGGAATTAAGCTTTTTTATGTCTTCTTATTATTATAAAATCATATAAATGCACAAACAAATTCAAGGAAACAACGGCGCCAACAAATTGAGCATTGATCAGGGAAACAACGGCGCCAAGAAATTCAGATTTATCAATGAGTTTATAGGTTTGACAGATTATCATGCAAAAACGGAACTGGAACACCAACATAAACTACCTGAATGATCCAATGAGCACATCCGAAAAATCTCGAAACCCCAAGCGCAAAAACGCAAAAACCGGTCGAAAAAGATTGTCAAAGTAAATGAAGACACAAGAAAACAACAAATTGCAAACAAACTTCTTACTTTTAAGAGTGGCACAAAAATACAATATTGTGTATTTCCAAAACTACATGGTTTTATCAATATAATACATTCACATTCACAATATGGTGCTGTTTCAAAACATTATTGCCTGCCAACCTTACCAAAATACCATGTCATACTAAGCCGCGACAAACTTCGTGAATATCATTGCATGGTGGAAGAGTAGTTAGCAAAAGGCTGTCATGAGCACTTACAATTCAGACAGTGTTGAGAAACCAACGTACCAAAGAAATTCTGGCCTCATCTGGAAGACTGAAGAATAACTCTAAGTAGTTTCGTCTGTCAACTAGCATCGCTGCAGCTACATATCTTTCGTTCATTGAGAGTTCGGGAATCCTCCCCAAGGCATCAAACACCTCCTTATTTCCATTTGAATTTCCATCATCTCGGCCACCTCGCTGTCCTAACTCTGATAGTTTGTCAACCAATTTCTCTGTGAAATTATTAATGGCATCAACAAACTGATCTTCGCTTTGTGATTGGCGCTTGCGTTTCTCCGCTAACCTTTTTGCTACCAAAATCATTGACCGATGGATGGTTCGTTGCAGAAATAGATTCTGCAGCTTCTTTAATCCCATGTAACATACTTTCCATGCTAGTATGGAAATGAGGTGGGTCAATTTTCAGTGGTGGGTTGGTACTCATGTTCAAAACAGCTTGTACAGCAGCTTTGAACCCCACGGACCGCTCTCCAGTTGCACGATCATTACCAAAAATCTCACACCAGTCATTAAAATAAGGCCATGACTTGTATCGCATTGTACGAGCATTGTTATCAGTCTGTATCAAAAAGGAAAACAAAATGTCTATGAGTCAAATAACTAAATTCCATATATGAAATGATGAGGCATAAAAATATCATATGTAAACTTAAATAAACTTGTATTCTTCAATTGCACCATTTAAAGAAACTATCATGAGCATATAAAGGTTTGTAAAACTAGTTTTATTTTGGAAGTAAACACATATGTTAGGATCGGTTAACGTATCAAAAGTGTTTAGAAAAGGGGGGTTGAATAAACACTCACAATTAAAATTGATCTTTTCAAATTTTGAGTTCAGTTTGGTGACAAACTGATTCTCGGAATCTTGTTGATCAATATCAATCAGTTACACTGAATCAGTTGCGGAAGGTAACTGACTGAAAGATAGAATACAAAAAATAAAATGCGCAAGGGTTGTTCTGGATGTTTGGAGATTTCAATTACTCCTACGTCACCCCTTCTATCACAAGGATAGGATATTCACTAAAAGACTTTGATCAAATACAAGAATTGTACTGACCCACTTCAGCTTGGACTTAACACTGCCAAAAACTGAAACTCTTAGTATAACAGAATGTTCTCAGTGCTTAACATCACTTAGCATTATCGAATTTCAATGATTATTACAACTTGCTTGTAAGCTCAAATTGTAGCCTTAACTGCTACGAATAAATCAAGTAAGAGGTGAGCTGAGATTTTGTGTGGGGACCCGGACGCTAATCATCATCTTAATCATCTTTAGGATTTAATTATCAATTAAGATAAACATGGTCTAAAAATTTTTTTTTATGCGGAAGGTAATGGAATCAATCTATTATACAAACCAGTATAATAATACAAATCTTGTACAACATGCTTCTAGTTCAAACTAATCTAGGTTTAACTACTAAATTTCAAGTATTAAACCAAGTCTACATCCAAGTCCGGAATCACCACTCTAATCTCGATCTCTTATCATCTTCTTGACCCCGATCTTGTCCCACCTGTTGTCATGCACACATACAAACAAGACAACAGCCGGATACTCCGGTGAGAATAAATCCCAGTATAAATAATGTATACATGCAGTTAACTGAATTAACATAAAAGCATGAATTATATCTTATCACATGTAGTATAATCAAACAACATGTATCAATACCAATCTGTAAATAATATCTGAATTGTAATATACGAAACATAAATCAATACAAATCTGTAAATCAAGTTCTAGTCTCGATATCTAAGAATCGACTCATCTCTCATTCTAATCTAGGGATCCTGATCTAATTTAGATTTTGGTATGCTGTATCGAATGTCTACAATAGACGTCGATCTACATCTAAGCTCATCGATACACCGAAAGTCTAGAGTCTACGCGGTTCTGACAAAGACTCGGCGGTTCTGCCCTAGCTAGGCTTATCTGCCCTAGACTCAAACTCTGGCTCTGCTATAATTCAATAGACTAAACATATCAATCTGATAAACTGCAAATATCAATGCAATAAAGTAAAGTATATGATTTTGGAAAACTCAAGTCAAACCTAACTCGAGTTGTACAATCCCGAATCAACATTTATTTAGACATTTATCTTCTAGATCCGACAAAGACGAAGTATTGAAGTCAACTCTGTCCATATCCAATCTGATAATGACAATTATATAAATACCATATCAGTATATAACTCAATTCAAGACCTGTTCTGATCAATACTCAAATCGGTATATAATCTGATCCATATCTGAACAAGGCACAATCTAATTCATATCAATGATATCAGGATACAATCGAAATCATTACTGAATCTGATCAATCTCAATCAATACTGAATCTGATCAATATCAATCTACTGATGTTTCGACGGCATAACAATACAGTCACGATAACCCCGTCTATCTCAATATCACAAATATAATATCAGAAGTCATAACCAGTATCAGTACAACTCATAATCTGAATAATAACACAACTCTGATATAGAATCTCAACTAATTCAACTCTGAAATTCATAACAATTCCATAAACAGTTTATTCTTTAATCTGACTTCGATTCTATGATGTCTAGCATGTAAAGAACATCATATATGAATTCCATTTAATTCTGACAACATCATAATTTCAGAACATGTCTAAACGTAACAAAACTTACGTCCAGTTGTAGCCTGCGTTGATAGGAACTAGGTACTGAAGTCGGATTCAAAATCAGACGGGCGGATTAAAGTAAAGAGGTGTAACGATTTGGAGCTTCCCTTCCTCGGTTCTCTGTCTTTTCGTTCTTCTTATGATGAAATGAATTCATATAATATATATATATATATATATACCATGCATGCTCAAGGAAACGTGGCTCGTTCCTTCAAGAAACACGTCTCGCGCATATGCGCGACATCAACCAGCGCATATGCGCGAGACCTACTGGTCATCGCACATCATTTCTCGACAGCTCGTGCATATGTGCGACGCCTTCCGCGCATATGCGCGAGGCTCTCTGGACGTTGGTAACATATGCTCGCGCATATGCGCGCACTCACTTCGCGCATATGCGCGGGGCCTTCTGTCCATCTTGCGTATGTGCGCGCATCATGACGCGCATGTGCGCGAGAGCTACGGTCCTCGCACAACACTTTTCACCCGCGATCTCATTTCGTGTCTCGGTTAGCCCTTTCATAATTATCTCGATTAAAAATCAATAATCGTAATTTAACACGGTATAAAATCTCGGGCATTACATTTCTCCCCCTCTAAGATATGATTTCGTCCTCGAAATCACAGACAATCAAATCAGATAAGGAAGGAATGTATAATAGAGGTTACTTCACAAAATTCATTCTGATAAAATTACTTGCAAATACTGGCTATACAACATCCGTATATACCAATCAACAGCTCATACCAAATCAATATCATCAGCTGTTATCAAATTCAATCTCAAATGTCACCGTAATATCATTCCCATTCAGCGGAAATCTGCAGTACTCACTGTACAATGTCTTATCTGTGGCTGGATCAGAATCCCTGAATGAACTTCCTGTAATATCCTGCCAACCCAAGAAAACTGCGGATCTCGGATGCATTCTGAGGCACAACCCAATCTCTGACTGCTGCTACTTTTGCTGGGTCTACCTCAATATCACTGCTGGATACAATGTGGCCTAAGAACGCCACCTTCTCTAACCAGAATTCGCATTTACTGAACTTTGCGAATAATTTGTGCTTCTGCAATGTCTGCAACACTGTGGTCAGATGTCTGCTGTGCTCCTCCTGACTCTTGGAGTAGACGATAATGTCATCTATGAACACTATCACAAACTGGTCGAGGTACGGCTGAAATACGCGATTCATTAGATCCATGAAGATCGCTGGCGCATTCGTCAGACCGAACGGCATCACAAGGAACTCGTAGTGACCATAACGAGTCCTGAAAGCTGTCTTCGAAACTTCAGCATCTCTCACCCTCAACTGGTGATAACCGGAACGCAGATCTATCTTGGAGAAGATCGAAGCTCCCTGCAACTGGTCAAACAGATCCTCAATCCTCGGCAGTGGGTATTTATTCTTCACTGTAACCCTGTTCAACTCCCGGTAGTCAATGCAAAGCCTCATCGTGCCATCCTTCTTTTTCACAAATAAGACTGGCGCGCCCCATGGAGAAAAGCTCGGGCGAATGAACTCCTTGTCGAGAAGTTCCTGAATCTGCTTCTTAAGCTCTGCCATCTATGTCGGTGCTAGTCGGTACGGCGCTTTGGATATCGGAGCCGTACCTGGCATAAGCTCAATGGAAAAATCCACCTCTCTCTCGGGTGGCATACCAGAGACTTCTTCGGGAAAAACGTCTAAGAAATCTCTGACAATTGGAACATCTGAGGCTGATTGGCTGGGTTCCTCGGGGAAAGATAAAAAGGTTGCTAGAAATGCCCGACACCCTCTATGCATGAGCTTCCTAGCCTGAACATAAGGAATAATGCGCGGTAAAGGAAAGTACATGTCCGGCTCAAATAAGAACTGCTCCATTCCATGCGGTCGGACAAGAACGGATCTCCGCTGGAAGTCTATCAACACTCTGTTCCTCAATTGCCAGTCCATCCCTAGGATGATGTCAAATTCCGGCATCGGTAGCACAATCAGATCCGTATAAACAAGATTACTGTGCAGCTCAAGGTCTATATCTCGGATAACATTGGTGGCTGCCATCTCCTCGCCTGACGGCAACACTACTAAAAAGGCTATATCTAGCCCAATGGTCTGGATCTTGAGAAAGTTTGCAAAGACCTCCGAAATAAACGAGTGAGTGGCCCCTGAATCTATCAAGGCCTAGGTAGCGGAACCAGATATAAAAATTCTCCCTATCAACAACATAGTCTCAGGGTTGGTTTCCGCGGCAGGAAAGAGCAAAAACCCTGCCCTGAGTATGCAGATTCCTCTGAGGGCACTGCAGCAACATGTGGTCTGGACTGCCGCACTTAAAACACTTTCCTGAGCCAGCCATGCATGCTCCAGGATGGCGACGTGAGCACCTGGGACAGACGGTGTGCTCCTGAGTCCTCGGGGCTGGGCGTCCCCGCTGCTGCTGCTGCTGCTGCTGCTGGCCCCGGTTCCTGGGCGGTCCATGAAGAGGCCTCTTATTCTGCTGCTGATGCTGATGAGGAGGAGGGCGGTGCGGTGCCTAGACTGGGCGCTTGCCCTGGCGATCCCTCTCGATATCCCGCAGATCCTGCTCTGCGGCTAAGGCCTTGGAGACGGCAATCTCATAAGTAGCAGGGTAAGATACCCTAACATCCCGACGCAAGATCGGCCGTAAACCCACCAAGAAGTGCATCAGCTTGGCTCTGGCATCATTCGCGATCAGGGGCACAAAGTGACAGCCCCTCTCGAACTTACGGATAAACTCCGTAACGTCATATCCCCTTGTTTCAGACTCATGAACTCGGTGGTCAGCCTGGTGCGAACCTCCTCAGAAAAATACTTGGAGTAGAAAACTTCCGTAAAGCGGGTCCATGAAAGTGTAGCCAAAGTCAAGGCTACCGAAGCTCCTTCCCACCATAAGCAAGCGTCTCCAGTAAACAGGTAGGTGTCACATCGGACTCGGTCTGCGTCCCCCAGCTCCATAAACTCAAAGATGACCTCGAGGGATTTGATCCATCCCTCGGCAACCATGGGGTCAGATGTCCCAGAGAATTCCTTCGGGCGCATCTTCATGAATCGCTCATAAACAGCCTTGGGCCCTGTTGGCCTGGCTGCGGCTGCGGCTACGGCTGCGGCATTGTTCCCCGCAAACTGTGCGAAGAACTGTGCCATCCCAGCTAACATCTGGGCACTCATGTCCGGTGGGGGTGGTGGAGGAGGTGGTAGGTCTCCCTCCGGTCTACGCTCCTCCCTGTCCTCACGGCGAGGCTCCTCCTCTCTGTTGCGCTCCAAAATGCGTCTACGGGGCATACTGTTCCAACATAACCCATACGTAACTAACATGCATAATTCCATAGTTTATTTTAAATGAACACTGAAGTACTGAAAATCAGGAAGCATGCTGACAAAATAATTCATGTTTTAACTGAAATGCTGAACAAAATGCTTACAGACCGAAGACGTGGCTTCGTGAGCTTCTCGCGGTCAGTAGTAGGGAAACCCTATACAGAACCACCGCTCTGATACCAATTGCAGAGGCCATAGAACTTCTTGCTTGAAAATTTGCGAAAAAATTAAAAATTTTCTTTTTAAAAGAACTTAAATGGCCTCATTCATAAAATCATTGGTGAATCAAGTTCAATATTTCAAAATATTGCAGCGGAAGAAAATAAAGTTTGCCAAAAATCACAATTTAAAAATATCCAACGACTGATAAAATGTTTGCGGAATAAAATAACAACTGCTGCTCTGAGGTCCTCGGGTGCCATTACTGCCGACCAAAGCTGGCTCACTGGTCCCCGTCCTCGGCCCTAGCCTCATCAGTACCTACAACAATCAAGTCTAGTGAGCCTAAAGACTCAGCATGCATATATCGCAGGTAACGAGTAAAAATCTGAATTAAAATATGCATGAGTTAACATATCCTGTCCTGAGGCATGCTGAAAATAATCTGTACTGAGCAATTATAATACGTGCATAACTGAACTGATAATCACAGTAAAAAAAATGTTTGCTCCTTGGAGCCTGTACTGAAATAACTGGTAAAATTTTCTGTTGAGATTATGTTTTACGCCTCTGGCCCCTGCACTAAGCTGAACTGATCGGTAACTGGCTACTGGGGAGGCTGAAACTGAACTGAGCTGGCCGGTCACTGGCGACCGGGTGGTACCATACTGAACTGATCCGTCACTGGCGACCGTATAAAATAACACTCCCACATAATGAATGAACCACAAGCCATATTGCATAAATCTCAAAAATAATCATTTTCTATTTAATGCACGTAAAATAATTAACTGGAATAATGAAAATGTCCCGTAATTTTACCAACTGGATTGGATTAGATCGTCCCCAGGCTCGCTGCAACCTAACTGGGCTATGAAAAATATGCAATAGCTTAAACATGACCAACTACGCAATTTACGTTCAAAAGATGCGACTATGATGCCTAATGACTTCGCATTTAATCATGACTCCGAGCCAACCTGAACCGACACCGAACCGACGTATAGTCATGATTAAAATACGGTGAAAAATCATAAAATAATGCTCCTAAAATGATAGGGTCGAAATCTATGTGGAATGGAGGCCAAAACACGAAACGCTCTTTCGAGAGTCAATTTCGAGAATAAAACCATTAATTATGCAACTTAAATGAGCTTATTTCTTAATCACCTCAAGCAACTTAAATTAATTCCTCAAACCTCCTTTTTAACTTAAATGAACTTACTTGCTAGCTAAATTAACTTCTGGAAATATTTCTCGAATCTTAAATTCTATCTCAAAACTCCGACTCCAGTCCGGCCTCAATGAAATAACTGAAATGCTAAAAATCAAACTACTGAACTGAAATAATAAAATAATTAACTTCAAAGAAATGCATTTAAATAATCATGCAATGAAGTCAATTAAATTTAAAAATCTAGAATTATGCATGGCTTATACGTAGACTGATTTACGGGTTCTACAGAATGTATGTGATGCACCTGTATCTATCAATACATATGCAGGATAACCGCAAAGAAAACAGTTACCTGCAATCACATCGTCTGGCGCATCCTGGGCTTGCTCCTCGGTCAGTGCAAACACCATAGCCTGTTGTCTGGGAGGTTGGCTCACTGTCTGGCCACCTCTGGCTCTAGGTTGAGACTGTGTAGGCGTGGGCTGGAAGGAATGGACAGACGAAACTTGCCTCTCGGGCTGAGTCACTGATGCTGATGACCCTGCACTCTGAAATCTCTGTGCACCTCTCTGGGGACATACTCTGGCGAAATGTCCTTGTTGCTTACATATGTTACATCTGCCCATCACTCCCTGACACTGCTTTGTGGCATGTCGGCCTCCACAAGTAGTGCAATACACGTCTGTCACATCTGTACTCTGACCAGGACCTCTCTGTCTTGACCCACTGGAGCTCGATGAACTGCTCCCTGCTCTCTTGAACTGCTTACCCTTAGCTTTCAAAGAATCTTTCTTCCCACTACTACTGATTCCACTATCAAATCGAGGAGGAGGTGGTGGAAACTGTGTGGCGAACGGTGGCGGTCTCTGACCCTGAATACTATAGGAAGCTCCTCGCTGCCTAATCAAGCCAGCCTCTGCTCCCTTTGCTCGATTCAGCGCCTTAGAAAAAGTGTTGGGTCGCCCCGTGTTCACTAGGGTAAAGATATCTGGATTCAAACCATTTATGAACTGATCGGCAACTGCCTCATCATTCCCTGCTACATGAGGTGCAAATCGAAGCAAGGACGAGAATTTGGCAACATACGCTTCTATGTTCCACTGGCCCTGTCTCAAGTTGGCGAATTCGGCCCATTTGTCTTTTCGATACGACACTGGAAAGAAACGTTGATAAAATTCATCTTTAAAAACTTTCCAAGTAATATCAATACCTCGATGTTCTAAGGCTCGTTTCACCGTTAGCCACCAACTCTTGGCCACTTCTTGCAATTGATGCCCAATCAGCTTCACCCTACGTTCATCTGTATAGGCAAGTGATTCAAATAACATCTCTATATCATCCAACCAGCTTTCGCGATCCGCTGCTTTCTCTGTGCCTTTCAAAGTCGGGGGTCGGAAAGACTGAAACCGCTTCAACAGAGTCTCCATCGGGGTAGCGGTTACGTCTATCTGGGTACCTGACGCACTCCCCTGTTCTGGCACTTGACCTGCAGCTGGTTGTGGTATTCTTCTAGGCGGCATATTTGATTATCAAACAGATTAGGATACAATCTATACAATCTGTCTCAGCCCTCCTCTGATCATATACCTCTGATCCAGAATCGATTCTGATTCAGTCTTTACAAGTACATACTGTAAATCAATTCAGATACAATACAACATATAATAGGGAAAGCATTAAATCATGCTAGCACATCAAAAGCAAGGAAGAAGACTCGATCTAACCCGCTCATTCTATTCTATCTCAGTCTACAGAACCTACTGCTCTGATACCACCTGTTGTGGGGGCCCGGGCTCTAACTCAATTCTTTTCGGGATTAATTGGATCTTTATTAAAAATGTGGGTCAAATTTTCGCTTTTTAACATTAATTCAAATCAGATAATTAGATAACATGTATTTTAAAGCAGTAAAGCATAATGTCATGCTAGCACACACAATGTAAGTCAACATTAAAATAAATCTCATGCTTGCAATCACATGCAAGGAAAGAAAACTCACTCTACCCCGCTCATTCTCTTCTATCTCAGTCTAAAGGATCTATGGCTCTGATACCACCTGTTGTGGGGACCCGGACGCTAATCATCATCTTAATCATCTTTGGGATTTAATTATCAATTAAGATAAACAGGGTCTAAAAATTTTTCTTTTTAAAATATAAGTGCGGAACGTAATGGAATTTAACTAATATATATCTCAGTATAAAAGTAAAATAATGTACAACAATTATTCAAACTAGTCTAAGGTTCAACTACTAGTTTCCAGTATTAAACCAAGTCTACATCCAAGTCCGGAATCACCACTTTAATCTCGATCTCTCATCATCCTCTTGACCCTGATCCTGCCCCACCTGTTGTCATGCACACATACAAACAAGACAACAGCCGGATACTCCGGTGAGAATAAATCCCAATATAAATAATGTATATATGCAGTTAACTGAATTAACATAAAAGCATGAATTATATCTTATCACATGTAGCTTAATCAAACAACATGTATTAATACCAGTGTGGGGACCCGGGCTCTAACTCAATTCTTTTCGGTATTAATGGATCTTTATTCAAAATGTGGGTCAAATTTTCGCTTTTTAACATTAATTCAAATGTAAATACTAAGCATAATATCTTTCCTTATTTAATTACAACACATATAATATACATGTCATGTTTTACAACAAACACATCACTAGTGTTTAATACAAACCATAAACTACGAGTAGTACAAATCTAATACAACATCACTAGTGATCTTCTACGCCCGTAGTCACCACGCTATTTTTATCTCATCTCTGACGTGACCCAGATCCTGCTCCACCTGTTAGTTATGCACACATACAGACATAACAACAGCCGGAAACTCCGGTGAGAACAAATCCCAGTATAAAACATGTATACATGCTGATACGAAATCATAAATCATGCATGAAAGCAATAACAATGGCTCCATAGTCTATGAAACCGATCTATCTAAACATGCAATTCAAATCAAATCATGTCTTGACTTGAATCGACTCTACTCTAGGGATCCCGGTGTGAATAAGACGTCAATGGCTGTCACCTACCCTCCCAATCGGGGTGACTGTACGTCTTATTCCTAGACTTCGGTCATATCTGAATCGAATGTCTACAATCGGATTGAATCTGGTCCGAAGTGTCGATACCACCGAACATCTAGTTTGGCAAGTCTGCCAATGACTCTCCTATCTCAAAGGCTTGAATATAAATCTATAAACAAGGCATTATCATATCAAGAGATTTGAATATAAATCTATAAACAAATCACAATCATATCAAAAGATAAACAATAATTCTAGTATGTGATTTTGTTGGGAAACTCAAACTGAATCTCATTTGAGTTGTGTCTTCCCCAAACAAAACATGCATTATACCTTTCTTGTTGAACTTTTTTATCGATGTCGAGGTCTCGAAGTCGAAGTGAGGCACAATGAATCTGAAATGGTAATGTTCAATAGATACAAGATCAACATTCTATTCAATCCATACATGTACGTAACAATATTCATTCTCGGTACATTTTGGACGGCATAACGACGTATTATTTCGATACCGATCAACTCAATAACACATATATGATATAAACAATTCCCAATTCTCAATAATCATCCACCACACTTCAAAATCTGCATAATCTCCTATACACATTTTCTGAAAATACAAAATAATCACATAGATAATCTTTCTACGATCCGTTTTCAAATATACGTTCGGAGACATCACAAGAATACATAATAACCATCAATATCTGATTTCTTCAAAATCTTAACTTCAAAACATGTTGAAAGTTAACAATACTTACTTCCTTTTGTAGCCAATAGCAAGAGGAGTACGAATTTCACCTCGGATCGAAAATCGGATAACTAAATGTGAGACAATCACAATTCTAAGCTAGGGAGAACTTGGAGCTTTTCTGAATCTCTTTCTCTCGGTTATTGCTGATGGAGATGAAGAAATGAAAGTGTTACACATTATATAGCTCATTCCATGTGTCAACTTAGTGTGCATGCTGGACTTCTCGCGCATATGCGCGCCCTTAACTCGCGCATATGCGCGAGACATATTGTCTCGGCATCAATACCTCGCGCATATGCGCGCTTCATCTCGCGCATGTGCGCCAAAGTCTCAGGAGGTGTCGCGCATATACGCGACTTATCTCGCGCATGTGCGCCAATACTTCTGTACTTTTCGTGTATGTGCGCCGGTCTAGTGACGCATATGCGCCGAGTTCATCTCATATCTATAATTTGCATCTACTTTCTCGTCTCTTCCGGTCCGATACAAGGCGTCTACAGTTACCTTAATTATCAACAAAACAAATCTGATTATGATAATCAAATTCTCGGGCCTTACAACCAGTCTGTAAATAAAACATGAATCGTAATCTACGAAACATAAATCAATACGGATCTGTAAATCAAATTCTAGTCTCAATATCTAAAACTCGACTTATCTCTCATTCTAATCTAGGGATCCCGGTGAATAAGAACGTAACAAGTCTCCCACCTACTACTACCAGTCGCAGTGGTGGTACGTTCTTATTTCTGGACTTTGGTCTAATCTATATCGAATAGAATGCTATCTGTATCTGAAGCATAACGATATACCAAACGTCCAGTGCCTTGGCGTATCTAACTTATCAAAGATTTTCATCTTTGTGGCGTTTGTCGATTGTTCTTCGCACGGATTGTCAAAACAAGTTCTTTGAAGGTTCGTTTGAAATTCAATTGTTTTATCGTTGATATTTGTTGCTAAGTTATAATCGCTTAGAGGTGAATATCACAAAATCGTTACTTGTTTCAAAAGATCGGGACAAAATAATCGTTCCTTGTTTGTTATTGAATTGAGGGTGCGATTTATATATTCGTGCTTGCCTTTCATTCGTACGAGGATTCGTATCATTTGGTATCAGAGCTTTGGCTCATTGAATTCAAGTAAGTATCGTTGTTGTTATTTTTCAGATCTGTCTCAAATTTCATTCTGTTTTCAGATCTGTGGTATCCTTTGTTTCTATTGTCATATCTACCAAAAACAAAAACAAAAATTTGTTATGTTTCTAGTTTTTTGTTATCCTTTGTTCTATTTTAAGATCTGCGTTTTTTCTATCATCTTTTGATAATCCAGAATTCCCGAAAAATTTGTTCTGTGTTATTCTGTCGTTCTTGTTTTTGTGCAATCCATGTGAAACAGTTGCAAGTGTTCACAAGTTGAATCTTGTTAGTTTGATAAAAAAAATAATATATATATATATAAGATTGAGCACACCTTTGAGAGAACTATTAAATTCTAGTGAAAAAACATTTGAGTGCGAGTGTTATTTCTTTGGAGTGATCGTGAGAATTTGGGTGAGGAAAATCTTTTATTTCTACTAACATTTTATTGCAGGTACAAAATCTGAAATTAAAATGGAGAGGGAAGTAGGAGAGAGTTCGAACCAAGGGTTATCTAAGGTTCAAATGGAGGCGTTATTTGGGCATTTTAGTAGAATGTTGAGGGCCGAGTTGGATCCTTTATATGAGAAGTTGGATAGGCTTGAAGTTAGTACGAGTGAAAATAAATCTAAGCCTAATGGTTTGGGTAGAATGGATGAAGAAGAGAATGATTATGATTTGGAAGGAGAAGAGGAGAGCCAAAACGAGAATTGGGGTAGAAGCGGAAGAGGTAAAGGATTTGGTAGGGGAAGAAGAGAAGCCTTACGTGGTAGGTACGATGATGGGAATAAGGAAGATAATAACATAGGTAGCATTAAAATGAAAATTTCGTCGTTCCATGGAAAGTCGAATCCAGAGGCTTATTTAGAATGGGAAAAGCGAGTTGAATTTGTGTTTGATTGTCACCATTATTCCGAACAGAAGAAGGTTAGGTTGGCCGTGGTTGAATTTGTTGATTATGCACTTATTTAGTGGGATCAAGTAGTGACCACTAAGAGAAGCTGCAATGAGAGGCCTATAGAAACTTGGGCGGAGATGAAAAGCGTAATGAGGAAGAGGTTTGTACCAAATCACTACTATAGAGAAATATTTAAGAAGTTACAAACTTTGAGACAAGGTGTGAAGAGTGTTGAGGACTACTATAAAGAATTGGAAGTAGTCATGATTAGAAAAAACATAAATGAGGATAGTGAGGCTACTATGGCTCGTTTTCTGTGTGGGTGAGGGATATGAAGCAGTTGTGGGTGAGGCATTAGTGACTAGGCGTATCATGAGTGCCCAAGTCAAAGAAGAGGAGACGAATCAGCGGGAAAACTTGTTTCATACTAGATGTTTTGTCAGTGGCAAAGTTTGCAACGTTATTATAGATGGAGGAAGTTGTACCAATATTGCTTGTCTTGAGATGGTTGAAAAATTGAGCCTGCCTACTTTGAAACATCCTCAACCATATAGGCTACAGTGGTTGAACGACTGTGCTGAAGTGAAGGTGAACAAACAAGTTTTGGTTGCATTTTCGATTGGAAAGTATGTTGATGAGGTATTGTGTGATGTGGTACCAATGCATGCTTGTCATATTTTGTTAGGAAGACCATGGCAATATGATAGGCAAGTGACACATGATGGGTTTAGAAATAAATATTCTTTTGTACTCAAGAAAGAACCCATTGTTTTACTTCCTTTGTCCCCAAAACAAGTGTTGGAGGACCAATTGAAAAAAAAGAAGAGAGATGAGGCCGAAAGAAAGAGTGAATTAAAAAGTGAGATGGCCTTTGAAAAGAAAAATGAAATGGCTAAAAACAAAAGTGATAAAAAAAATTGAGATAGCCATACAAAAGAAAAATAGGAAAAAGAAAATGAGAGGAAAGAGACAAAAAAGAAAATATATATGGTCCAAAAGAGTGACATGAAACAATTGCTGCACACACATGATGCACTTGTGTTGATTCTTTACAAAGAGATTCTCTTTAACACAAGTGATATAGCTGGAAATCTTCTGAGCATTGTTGTTTCCGTTTTGCAGGAGTTTGATGATATATTTCCGGAGGAGCTACCTCAAGGAATACCACCATTGAGGGGGATTGAGCACCAAATTGATTTTGTGCCCGGAAGTGCATTACCAAATTGTCCAGCGTATAGAAGCAATCCGGAGGAGACCAAGGAGCTTCAACGGCAGGTAAGTGAATTATTAGATAGGGGTTTCGTGCGTGAGTCCATGTCTGCTTGTGCTGTACCTGTTTTATTAGTTCCTAAGAAAGATGGCTCATGGCGTATGTTTGTAGATTGTAGGGCAATCAATAACATAACCATTAAGTATAGGCATCCCATACCTAGACTAGATGATATGTTAGATGAGTTGCATGCTGCTTGTATTTTTAGCAAGATTGATTTGAAAAGTGGATATCACCAAATTAGGATGAGAGAATGTAATGAGTGGAAAACGGCTTTTAAAACCAAGTACGGGTTATATGAGTGGATGGTCATGCCTTTTGGCTTAACTAATGCTCCTAGCCTTTATGAGGTTAATGAACCATGTCTTGCGTGCATACATAGAAAAATTTGTTGTTGTTTACTTTGATGATATCCTAGAGTATATAGCAAAGACTTGGAGGAGCATGTTAATCACTTGAGAATTGTGCTAATCACACTAAGGGCTGGAAATTTATATGCTAATTTATAGAAATGTGATTTTTGTACAAGCAAACTTGTCTTCCTTGGTTTTGTGGTAAGTTCGCAGGGAATACAAGTGGATGAGGACAAGGCTTAGCTATTCGAGATTGGCCAACGCCTGCTTCTGTTGGTCAAGTTCGAAGCTTTCATGGTCTTGAGAGTTTCTATAGGAGGTTTGTAAAAGATTTTAGCACATTGGCGGCACCGATGACGCGGTGATTAAGAAGAACGTTCCATTCCATTGGGGCGAAGAGCAAGAGAAGTCTTTTAATATTATTAAACAAAAGTTAATTAATGCGCCTTTACTTGTTTTGCCTGATTTTTCTAATACTTTTGAAATTGAATGTGATGCTTCAGGTGTAGGTATTTGTGGTGTTTTGATGCAAGGAAGACGACCAGTGGCGTATTTTAGTGAGAAACTCAATGGAGCAGCGCTGAACTAACCAACGTATGACAAGGAGTTGTACGCGCTTGTGAGGACTTTGGAGGTGTGGCAACACTACTTGAGGCCTAAAGAGTTTGTGATTCACACGGATCATGAGTCTCTTAAGTACCGTAAGGGGCAGCAGAAATTGAACAAGCGGCATGCCAAGTGGGTTGCATTCATAGGTACATTTCCCTACATCATCAAGTACAAACAAGGTAAGGAAAATGTAGTGGCTGACGCATTATCACGGAGGTATGTACTAATCTCTGCTTTGGAGTCTAATGTTTTGGGGTTTGAGCATGTGAAGGAATTATATGTGCTAGATGAGGATTTTAAGAATGTATTTGAAACATGTATGCATGGTCCACATGACAAATTTTATTTGCATCATGGTTTCTTGTTTAAAGAAGATAGGATGTGCGTCCCTAGATCATCCATTCGTGAATTACTTGTTAGGGAGGCACATGGGGGTGGCTTAATGGGGCATTTTGGTGTGGCTAAAACTTTAAGTGCATTGCATGAACATTTCTATTGGCCACACATGAAACGTGACGTTGAGCGTGTTTGTGATAAGTGCATTACTTGTAGACAAGCTAAATCTAAAACACAACCAAATGGCTTGTATACACCACTTCCCGTCCCTAGTGAACCTTGGGTTGATATTTCTATGCACTTTGTTTTGGGGTTTGCCTAGGACAAAGAAGGGGAGGGATTCTATATTTGTTGTTGTGGATAGATTTTCTAAGATGGCTCATTTTATTGCTTGTCATTAAACTGATGATGCATCTCACATTGCGGATCTATTCTTTAGAGAAGTCATTAGGTTGCATGACATGCCTAGGACTATTGTTTCGGACCGTGATGTTAAATTCTTGAGTTATTTTTGGAAAACGTTATGGGCTAAACTTGGCACAAAATTGTTGTTTTCTACTACATGTCATCCTCAAACGGATGGGCAAACTGAAGTTGTCAATAGAACTTTAGGAATGCTTTTGCGTGCTATTCTTAAAAAGAACTTAAAGAATTGGGAGGATTGTTTACCATTTGTTGAGTTTGCTTATAATCGTAGTGTGCATTCTACTACGAATTATTCACCATTTGAAATTGTATATGGTTTTAATCCTTTGCCTCCGTTGGATTTGATGTCTTTACCTGTGAGTGAAAGGTTGAATATGGATGGCAAGAAGAAAGCTGAATTCGTTAGAAGTTTGCGTGAGAAGGTCAAGGATAACATCGAGAAGAAGAATTTACAATACACGAAGCAAGCCAACAAGGGAAGGAAAAAGATGGTTTTTGAAAAGGGAGATTGGGTGTGGTTGCACTTAAGGAAAGAAAGATTTCCAGAAAAGCGACGTTCAAAACTCTTACCTAGGGGTGATGGACCATTTCAAGTGCTTGAAAAGATCAACGACAATGCCTACAAATTAGACCTACCAGGTGAGTATAATGTCAGTTCTACTTTTAATGTTAGTGATCTTTCGTTATTTGATGTAGGAGATGATCAAGATTTGAGGACAAATCCTTTTCAAGAAGGGGAGAATGATGCAAACGTGGTTGATCAAGCGCCAAAGAAAGCATGGGAGTCGTTGGAGTTGCCCGAAGGACCTATAACGAGGGGACGAAGTAAGAAGTTTAAAGATGCAATTCAAGGACTCATGATGAGCTATCAAGGAAGTCCTACAAGTTGGATGTCTAAATTAGAGGAGGTTGAGAATCATGGAAATAATATTGGAGGTTTTTGGAAAGTTATTCAAGTGCAATTGCCGAAGGTACAGCGCACCCGCGCCAGTTCAGGGACTGCACCCGCGGTCTATAATAATAAAATTTAAGAGAATATTGCCGAAGCTATATCGCACCCGCGGTCAGAAGGCGAGCGCACCCGCGCTCATAAAAGGACCGCGGGTGCGGTCCTTTTATTCGAACTTAGCCGAAGCCACACCGCACCCGCGGTCCAGTATGCAGCGCACCCGCGGTCTACTGTCAACTTCCGTGTCAAAGTTGCTAGTTATCTTCTTTAATGCTTTCTACACTACTTTTTATGGGTTTTATTAATTATATAATGCATTGTAATGACAAAAAACGAGAAAATTGAAGATTGATATCAAATACATTGAGTTCTCTCAATTTTCAAAGCTTTTAGCTTTGTTCTTCATAAGAAGAAAACCAAATCAAACTTATCAAAGATTTTCATCTTTGTGGCGTTTGTCGATTGTTCTTCGCACGGATTGTCAAAACAAGTTCTTTGAATGTTCGTTTGAAATTCAATTGTGTTGTGGTTAAGTTATAATCGCTTAGAGGTGAATATCACAAAATCGTTACTTGTTTCAAAAGATCGGGACAAAATAATCGTTCCTTGTTTGTCATTGAATTGAGGGTGCGATTTATATATTCGTGCTTGCCTTTCATTCGTACGAGGATTCGTATCAGAATGCACTTTTTACGTCCATCTGAAAGACCTTGAAATTCTTGTATGATGCATAGGCAAGAAACATTCTGATTGCTTCCAGTCTTGCAACTGGAGCATATGTCTCATCATAGTCAATTCCTTCTTCTTGTCTGTATCCTTGTGCTACTAATCTTGCCTTGTTGCGTCCAACCGAACCATCTTCGTTCAGTTTGTTTTAGAAAACCCATTTTGTACCTATGACAGTTTTTGAAATTGGTCTTGGAACTAAGTTCCAGACATTGTTATGAGTAAACTGATTTAGCTCTTCTTGCATTGCATTTACCCA
Source organism: Primulina tabacum (assembly GCF_025594145.1). Taxonomy (NCBI): domain Eukaryota; kingdom Viridiplantae; phylum Streptophyta; class Magnoliopsida; order Lamiales; family Gesneriaceae; genus Primulina; species Primulina tabacum. The sequence continues at coordinate 13,541,432 of NC_134563.1, read as the reverse complement.
GTTAGGATCAGCAGGAGCTTCATCAGTTTTCTTTGGTTCTATTTGTGAAAAAAAAGCTGAATAGATAAATAGATTTAGCATTTGATTGCGAGTTCTTACTGGATCAGATGGATTTCCTATTACCAATTCAGGTGGGTGTGATTTTCTCCATCTATACTCAGTATTTGTTGTATCAGCAATTTCTTCAGCTGGTAACTGAATATCATCAGTTTGCTCTATCAACTGATCATTAGGAATGGCTTCTGGTTCAGTTGATTGATCTGACACTTCTGGTTCGGGTGTTTGAAGAGTGTTTTGATTAATATGATTGTCTTCTTCATTATCATCCTCCAAACTGATATCTGTCAGTCGATCAACTAGCTCAACTTGATCAGTTGGCTTATTAGTTAGTTCAGTTTCATCGAAGTCAACATGAGCAGATTCTTCAACATTTAGGGTTTTCTTGTTAAAGACTCTGTAAGCTATACTAACTTATGAGTATCCAAGAAATATTCCCTCTGCAAATTTAGCATCAAATGCTTTTAAATAATTTTTACCATTATCAAGGATAAAACATCTGCACCCGAATATTTTGAAATAAGTGATTATAATTTTTCTTCCATGCCAGATCTCATATGGTGTTTTCATATGATTCTTATTAATCATTGATCTGTTCTGAGTATAACACGCAGTGTAAACTGCCTCTGCCCAAAACCTTTGAGAAATACCAGAATCAGAAAGCATTGTTCTAGCAGCTTCTTTAAGGGTCCGATTTCTCCTCTCAGCTACACCATTTTGCTGAGGAGTTCTAGCTACTGAGAGCTAATGCTTGATTCCAGCATTTTCTAGAAAATTTTAAATAGTTTGATTGATAAATTCAGTTCCTCGATCTGATCTGATTCGATCAATTCCAACTGATTTTTCATTTAAAAGTCTTTTGAAAAGCTTGATCAGTTGTGCAGCAGTTTGGTCTTTTGATTTGAGAAAGATAACCCAAGTAAATCTTGAAAAATCATCAACAATCACCAAGGTGTATTTCATTCTCCCTAAACTCATGACTGGTATAGGACCAAAGAGATCCATGTGCAATAGTTCTAAGCATCGGGATGAAGATTTACAGCCCTTGTTTTTAAAAGACGATTTTACTTGTTTTCCAAACTGACATGCTGAGCAAATTTTTTCTTTTGAAAATTCTATTTTGGGCAAACCAGTTACAAGTTCATGTTTACTCAGATAGGCAATGGATTTAAAATTTAGGTGACTTAGTATCTTGTGCCACAACCAGTTTTTAGATGATTTGGAAGCAATAAAACAAACTGGTGCATTAGTTTGATCATTCCAACTGACTTTATATGTGTTTCCACAACGTTTGCCAGTTAGTATGATTTCATCAGTTGAAGTTTTAACTGAGCATGACTTTATATGTGTTTCCACATAATTGACTGATGCTGATCAAGTTATATTTCAGGTTTTCTACTAGTAGAACATCTTTAAAAGTAAAATTACCATGGATAAGCTTACCCTTACCCACAGTTCTACCTTTGGAATTGTCCCCGAAACTGATATTTTGGACCACTGTATTTGATCAGTTGAGATAGCACACTTGCGTCTCCTGTCATATGTCGCGAGCATCCACTGTCCAAATACCATATTGAGTTCTTGTTTGTACCTGTTACCTGCAATCACACACATAATATAATTTGGTACCCATATCTATTTGGGTCCTGAGCTGATTAGTCCCTTAGGAACCCATACCTGAATTAGTCTAACAGACTTTCCAGTAGCTGTTCTCCAAATGGTTTTTCTCGGCTTTTGTGTGCTTCTGTAGTGTATGGATGATACAATATGAGTTTTAGCTTTATTCAACTGATTGTTCAGTCTATATCTCTTCTGAACTGGCTTGCAGTTATAGTAATTGGAATAGCCATTCGAATAGTTTTTGTAAAAGCTTTTTGGTGACTGACTACATGAATCAGTTACCACTTTTGGGCTATAACCAATACCATATCTTTTGCCCTTGTTCATACTTTCTGTTGGCTTTTCAACCAGTTTACTTGGCTCTAATTGTTTTTGTACCATAACTGATTTGACAAAGCGAATGTATTTTCCTTTGCTCATATTCAGTTTTGGTTGAGTATAATTGGTTGACATTTCATCGTGGTTACAGAACCCCAAACCAGTTTTATCAGTTACTAATTTTTGGGAGTTCTGTATATCAGTCAATGCGATAGATGATTTGTTCCACGACTGAATAAGCTCAGTCTGTTTTGTGTTTTCAAGCATCAACTTCTGTATTAATTATTGATTTTTATTTCTTTCGGCTTTTAGCTCAGCAATTTTCCTTTTTAGACTCAACCCTTTAACTGATTCATCAGTTTTGGTTTTATTGTCTGTGGGATCAGTTTGCTTTGCTTTGAGTTTTTCAAATGATGATGCAAGTTTCTGATACTCATCTACCATGTCATGTAATGTGAAAATGAGTTCTTCTCGTGTAAAATCAATTGAACTAAAATCAAATACCTGTTGGCTAGATGAATCTTCTGCTGCATCATTAGCCATCAAGCACTTTACTTCCTCATCATCACTAGAACTGCATGAGCTTTCTGGTTCTGACTCTTCGCTGTCAGTTTCTGCCCATTTTGATTTGTTTTCTTCAGCTAAGAGTACTTCATGTTTCTTTCTGAAGAACTTTTTATCTTCTTTGGGTCTTCTTTTGTGTTCATATGATTTCTTTCTTCTATCAGTTGAGCCTTGAACATCCTTCTTAGGTTTAGGACAATCAGCAATAAAGTGGCCTGATTTGCCACAGTTGTATAGCATGCATTTGATTCATCCATGGCGTTGTTTCTTTGATATGGTTTCTGGAAGTTCCCTTGATTCTTTCTCATGAATCTTCCAAATTTTTTGATAAACAATGACATAGCATCGTTACTCAACTGATCAGCAAATTTTTCAACTGAACTGATTTGTTCAGTTCTGACAGCGGCTAGAACAGTTGTGGCTGCAGAAGTAGATGGTTCTCCTTCTCTGGTCTGCAGCTCAAATTCATAGGCTTTTAAATGAGCAAATAGATCATGGAGTTCGATTTGGTTCAGATCTTTGGACTCCCTCATTGCCATGGTCTTGACATCCCATTCTTTGGGAAGACCTCTCATTACCTTTAGTGCAATTTCTTTGTTGGTATACACTTTTCCAAGTGCATTTAGCTCATTGATGATACTACTTACTCTTTCATCATACTCGTGCATCGATTCTTCTGCTTTCATTTTGATGTTATCAAACTTTTGCCCAGCAACAGAAAGTTTATTTTCTTTGGTTTGATCATTTCCTTCACACAGTTGGATCAGTTTTTCCCAAATTTCTTTGGCTGTTTTACACATCTTTATTTTGCTGAAAGTTACTTTGTCAAGATTTTCCCAAATTTCTTTGGTTTGCATGTGCGCGCAATGTTCTGTTATAGCTCCTTGGCTACTGGACACCTCGCGCATATGCGCGCCCTCACACCGCGCATATGCGGGGGGTCTTCTGCCAAACCCGCGCATGTGTGCGCACCAGATCGCGCATGTGCGCGGATGGCATCTCCCTCGCACGATATTTCGCGTCTTTTCTCGTCTTTCCCGGTCTGATTCATTCCGTCTATAATCACATCAATTAATCACTAAATCATTTCAGATTAACAGGATAAATTTCTCGGGCCTTACAGATCTTTTGTCCTTCGAATTTATGTATTTATCACAGGCCCAGAGATAAAATTGGGCCTATCAATTAGTGAGAAGAACACTTGATAAATAATTATTATTATTACACAATCCACTCTTTATCTGCCAAACCAAACGAGGCCTAAAAGTACTAAAAATATTTTTATGCATGTGTGAGGTTCGGCCGAGGGTTCTTGGTTTTAAAAAAAAAGCAGGGCCCAGTTGATCGGTGAGAGTGTTGCTGGTGTCCCCCGCTGCCCAGTACTGTGGTTTCATGTAGATGGATCCATCGATTTTTGAGGTTTGAAGAAAGTCACAATTAACGATCTGAATTCAACAAAGGAAAAGGAAAAGGAAAATGTATATCATCATGTTAAAAGGTTTTATGTTATGTTATGTTGAGGAAAAAAAAAGTTAAGGTTTATATATGCATGTCATGAAATGTTATTTTTACGTAGAAGTATTTTCACTGTTGCATGTTGTAATGCCCGAGATTTGATGTATAGTTAATCTGAAATGATTCGTTGATTAATTGATGTGATTATAGACGGAACGGATAAGACCGGAGGAGCCGGAAAAAAGTTGGAATTTTGTGCGAGGATTGAGCCTCGCGCATATGCGCGACCAGACCGGGCGCATGTGCGCGGAATGGGCAGAACACCTCGCGCATATGCGCGACAGGATTGACGTACATGCGCGAGGGTACTCGAGATTTGTGAAGAATGGAAAAAGGCCTCGCGCATATGCGCCGGATGAGGGCGCGCATATGCGTGAGCTACCGTGAGACAGACGCGCCGAGACATATATTCTAGCGCATATGCGCCGAGAAGGGTCGCGCATGTGCGCGAGACGTGCAGCACAAAGACTTAGCCACATGGCTTGGACATGCACGAGATTTGTGAAGAATGGAAAAAGGCCTCGCGCATATGCACCGGATGAGGGCGCGCATATGCGCGAGCTACCGTAGATAGACGCGCCGAGACATAATATCTCGCGCATATGCGCTGAGGAGGGTCGCGCATATGCGCGAGACGTGCATCACAAAGACTTAGCCACATGGCTTATACATATCTTCCTTCAGAAATCAGAAACAAAAGAAACGAGAAAAGGCTTCTGAAAAGTTCTGAAAAGGCTTCTGAAAAGTTGCGATCCGTCCGTCTGATTTTGAATCTGACTTCGGTATTGTGTTCCTATTGACACATGCTACAACTGGACGTAAGTTTGTTACGTTTTGATATGTTTTGAAATTATGATGTTGAAGGAATCGGATATGATTCATATATGGTGGTTCTAACATTTAGACATCGTATAATCGTAACCGGATTGAAAAACGGATATCGTATAGAATTGTTAAGATTTTCAGAGTTGATTTGATTGAGATTTGATATCAGATTTTTATTGTATCGATTATGAGATGTTGGAATTGATATCTGTTGATTTGTATGGCTGTGTATATTGAGATTGTGCAGTTATGCTGTTGAAACCGAATTTGATTCAGTTCTGATTATATCCAGTAGTGATTGAGGAAGGTATTGATATTGTATTCCTCGTTATTGTCATTGCCAGATTGAGTATTGACAGGCATTGAATCCGAGACTTCGACAGAGTCAGATTGATATAAAGAAAGGTATAAATAAATGTTGATTCAGGATTTCACAACTCGAGTTAGATTCGACTTGAGTTTCCCAAAATCACACACTGAATTATTATTGCATTTGATATTTGCAATGCTTGATATAGATATGCTTATTCTATTGATTATAGCAAATCATGACTTAGAATTAGGCAGATTCGCCTAGTCTTTGGTAGAACCGCCATGGCAGAACCGCCAAGTCACTGGACTTTTGGATATATGTTGATAGACAGAGGAGAAGACCGACTCCTATTGCAGATCTTAAATATAGACAGCCAAAGTCTGAGACTAAGAACGTACCACCATCTAGCTGGGGTAAAGTAGATGGGAGAACATTGCGTTCTTATTCAGATCGGGATCCCTAGATTAGGATGAGTCTAGTCAGAGTCTAGGAGTCACAGAGTGTGATTCAGAGATTGCATTGATACATGGTTTTCAGATTTGATACATGTTATGGATATGTGTTTCATGCTTTTATATATGCTTTTATATGACTGCATGTTTACATTGTTTATACTGGGATATATATCTCACCGGAGTTATCCGACTGTTGTCGTGTTTGTATGTGTGCATGACAACAGGTGGGACAGGTTCAGGGTCGAGGAGATGAAGAGAGATCGTGATTAGAGTGGAGACTACGGACTTTGATTAGAGATAGGGTTTAAACACTTGATTTGTAGTCGTTAAACCTTAGTGTGAATGATTGTATATAGTACAAGACTTGTACTTTAATACTGACTTGTATATTAGAATGTATGCCATTATGTTCCGCATTTAATACTGTATTTAAAAAAAAAAAATTAGACCCTGTTTATTATAATTTATTAAGTTGTCCCAATGATGATTAAGAATATGATTAGCGTCCGGGTCACGACAACAGGTGGTATCAGAGCGATAGATCCTTTAGACTGAGATAGGAGCTAGTGAGCGGGGTAGATTGAGTTTTTTTTCCTTGCTTATGATTGCTAGCATGTGTTACTGCTTTATATAATACATGTTTACTTGACTATCTGATTTGATTGTAACGTGTATTATTAAGAATGAATCAGAACCGATTCTTGATCAGCAGTAAGATGATCAGAGGCGGACTGAAACAGATATGTTGTATTTAGTTACTAACCCTTGTGGTAATCAGATATGCCTCTCCGAAGAATACCAGAATAGGATAGTACTTCGAATCCTCCAATGGATGTTACAGCAACACCGATGGAAACACTGTTAAAGAGGTTTCAGTTTTTAAACCGCCAACCCTGAAAGAGACAGAGACTTCTGTTGACTGTGAGAGCTGGTTAGATGACATTGAGATGCTGTTCGAATCCCTGGACTACACTGATGAGCGGATAGTGAAACTAATAGGGCACCAGTTGCATGATGTTGCAAAGAACTGGTGGATTACAACCAAGCGGGCCTTGGAGCATCGAGGTACAGTTATTACCTGGAACGTATTTAGAACTGAGTTTTATCAGAGATTCTTCCCAGTGTCGTATAGGAAGGATAAGGGAGCGGAATTTGCAAACCTGAGGCAGGGTCAACTGAATATTGAGGAATATGTGACCAAGTTTTCTACCTTGTTGCGATTTGCTCCACATGTGGCCGAGAATGAAGAAGCTATTGCTTATCAGTTCATCAATGGCTTGAACCCCGAGATTTTTACATTGGTGAACACAGGGCGATCGAATAACTTTACTGACGCCGTGAACAGAGCCAAAGGAGCAGAAGCGGTCTGATGAGACAGAAAGGAGCTTCCTATGTTCCTCCAGCACCGAGACCACAGCAACCACCTCCCAGATTTGAGGGTGGCAGCAGCAGTAGTGGAAAGAAGGACTTCTTGAAAGCTAGTGGAAAGCAATTCAAGAAGGTAGGGAGCAGTTCATCTAGCTCTGGTGGTTCTCGACAGGGCCAGAGGTATACTGGAGTGTACTGTAGAACTTGCGGAGGGAGACATCCGACCGAGCAATGCCAGGGAGTGACTGGTAGTTGCAATATCTGCAAACAGCAGGGACACTTTGCTAAGGTGTGTCCACAGAGAGGTTTCCAAAGATCCCAGGGACCCGAATCATCTGGATCAGCGGCGCAGACTGATAGACAATCCGCTGCTGTTCATTCGTTTCAGCCAGCCCCAGCTCAGTCAAAGCAGAGGCCCGGAGGTAGCCAGACAGTGAGCCAGCCTCCTAGACAGCAGGCCAGAGTATTCGCTTTGACAGAGGAGCAGGCTCAGGAGGCACCAGATGATGTTGTTGCAGGTAACTGTTTTATTTCTGGTTACCCTGCTTATGTATTGATTGATACTAGTGCTTCTCATACATTTATTTCTGAGAAATTTGCATTGAGTCATGCTTTGCCTATTGAGTCATTATCGTCTGTAGTGTCTGTCTCTTCTCCGCTGGGGACATGTTTAATATCAATGAATTCTGTAAAACATTGCATACTACATACAGCATGACGGGCATGAGATTGAGTTAGATTGCATCGTACTTGGGTTGTCTGATTTTGACTGTATTATCGGGATTGATATGCTAACCAAGTACAGAGCGACTGTTGATTGTTTCCACAAGATTGTGAGATTCGGACCAGATATGGCTGATGAGTGGAAATTCAACGATAAGGGTTCTAGATCTATAATTCTTTTGATATCCGTATTGTCTATGACTCGATTGTTACAGAAAGGAGCAGAGGGATTCCTGGTGTATTCAGTCGATTTACTGAAATCGAGTCCATCATTGGCAGACCTGCCAGTGATGTGTGAGTTTGCTGACGTTCCAGACGAGATTCCTGGATTGCCTCTGATTCGAGAGATAGACTTCAGTATTGAGTTGATGCCAGGTACAGTTCCGATTTCGAGGGCTCCGTACAGAATAGCACCGATTGAGTTGAAAGAACAGTTGGAAGATTTACTGGCCAAGGGGTATATCAGACCGAGTGTGTCTCCATGGGGTGCTCCAGTACTATTTGTGAGAAAAAAGGACGGTTCTATGAGATTATGTATTGATTACCGGCAACTGAACAAGGCTACGGTAAAGAACAAATACCCGTTGCCTCGCATTGATGATTTGTTTGATAAGTTGCAGGGCTCATCTGTATATTCCAAGATCGATCTGAGATCTGGATACCATCAGCTGAGAGTCAGGGATTCTGATATCTCGAAGACTGCATTCAGAACCAGGTATGGACATTATGAGTTTATTGTCATGCTGTTTGGGTTGACGAATGCACCGGCTGTATTTATGGGATTAATGAACCGTGTTTTTCAGAGGTATCTTGACGATTTTGTTATTATATTCATTGATGACATTTTGATATATTCGAAGAATATGATTGAACATGCTGATCATCTGAGAACTGTGTTGAAAATTTTGAGGGCTGAGAAATTGTATGCCAAACTGTCAAAATGTGAGTTCTGGTTGAGACAGGTTGTATTTCTGGGGCATATTATATCCGGAGATGGTATATCAGTTGATCCTAGTAAAGTTGAGGCAGTGATTTCTTGGCTGAGACCGACATCAGTGCCCGAGATTCGCAGTTTTATGGGTCTGGCAGGATATTATCGTCGATTTAATAAAGATTTCTAGAGTATTGCCAAGCCTATTACTCAATTGACTCAGAAGAATGCTCCATTTGTTTGGTCGGAAGAATGTGAGACCAGTTTTCTTGAATTGAAGAAAAGATTGACCAGTGCTCCGATCTCGACGATTCCATCAAGTACTGGTGACTTTGTGGTTTATTCTGATGCATCTCACCGAGGATTGGGTTGTATTCTGATGCAGCGAGGGCATGTTATTGCGTATGCCTCGAGACAGCTGAAACCACACGAGACTCGCTACCCAATTCATGATCTTGAATTGGCAGCCATCGTCTTTGCGTTGAAGATATGGCGACATTATCTGTACGGTGAAAAGTTTGAGATCTATTCTGATCACAAAAGCCGGAAGTATCTGTTTTCACAATCCGAGCTAAATATGAGACAACGAAGATGACTCGATTTATTGAAAGATTTTGATTGTGAAATCAAGTATTATCCAGGGAAATCCAATGCAGCAGCAGATGCACTAAGTCGAAAGGTATGTTCTTTATCCTTATCGACGATTGGTGTTTCGAATTTGATAGAAGATTGTTGCTTGTCTGGATTAGCTTTTGAAACAGATCGTCAGCCTCTGAGATTGTGTGCAATTCGAGCTGAATTAGAATTGATATTGAGAATCAAAGAGGCACAGAAAGTTGATCAGAATGTGCAGAATTTGATTGCTATGGTCAGAGCTGGACATCAATCGGAATATCAGGTTCGTGACGGTGTTTTGTATGTGAATAACCGTATTGTTGTGCCAAATGTTTCAGATTTGAGACAGCGAATATTAGCAGAAGCGCACAACAGTCGTTTTAGCATTCATCCTGGTGGCAGGAAAATGTATAATGATTTGAAGACACAATATTGGTGGAAACAGATGAAATCTGATGTTACTGACTTTGTAGCCAAGTGTCTGAATTGCCAACAGATGAAAGCAGAAAAAAAGAAACCAGGAGGATTGTTACAGAGTTTGTCCATTCCTGAATGGAAATGGGATCACATTTCCATGGATTTTGTGACAAAGCTACCGAGATCCTCCCGAGGTTGTGATGCGATTTGGGTCGTGATTGACAGATTGACCAAATCAGCATGCTTTATTCCGTACAAGATGACGTACCGACAGGACCAGATGGTAGAGATTTATGTCAGAGAGGTAGTCAGATTGCACGGAGTGCCGAAGTCGATTATTTCAGACCGTGATCCTCGGTTTACTTCGCACTTCTGGCAGAGTTTACAGCAGGCTCTAGGTACGAAGTTGCATCTGAGTACCGCATATTATCCACAGACCGACGGACAGTCAGAGCGGACTATCCAGACATTGGAAGATATGCTAAGAGTTGTAGTGCTTGATTTTAGCACTAATTGGCAAGAATCTTTGCCACTTTGTGAATTCTCGTACAACAACAGCTATCAGACGAGTATTGAGATGGCTCCTTTCGAAGCGTTGTACGGTAAGAAATGCAGATCCCCTCTGTATTGGGATGATATCTCTGAGGTTCCTGAGATTGGACCTGATATGATCAGAGATATGACGGAAAAAGTGAAGCTGATACAGAAAAGAATGAAGGCAGCACAAGATAGACAAGCCAAATATGCCAACATCAGACGACGACCGTTGGTATTTGAGATAGGAGACCGAGTATTTCTGAAGATTTCACCTTTCAGGGGAATTGTCAGATTTGGCAAGAAAGGGAAGCTGTCTCCACGATATATTGGGTCATGCGAGATTCTCGAGAAGATAGGAGATCGTGCCTATCGACTCGTCTTGCCACCTTCTTTATCAGGGATACATGATGTCTTTCATATATCATTATTGAGGAAATATCTTTCTGATGCTTCAAATATTATTCAGCCAGACGAGGCCGAACTTGATGAGACGTTGGGCTATTTTGAAAAGCCGATTCAGATTCTTGATCGGAAGGAAAAACAGCTCAGAACGAAGACTATCCCACTTGTGAAAGTTCAGTGGAGTCGTCATGGCATTGAAGAAGCTACTTGGGAAACTGAGTCAGACATGAGATAGAGGTTCCCAGAATTATTTCACTAATGTGAGTATTCTTATTTAACTTCTATTCTCCATTCCTTATTGTATCTGAGTTGATATTTGATTGATTGCCTGTGATTTCGGGGACGAAAACGGATCTTAGGGGGGAGAATTGTAATGCCCGAGATTAGATGTGTAGTTAATCTGAAATGATTCGTTGATTAATTGATGTGATTATAGACAGAACGGATCAGACCAGGGGAGCCGGAAAGAAGCTGGAATTTTGTGCGAGGATTGAGCCTCGCGCATATGCGCGACCAGACCAGGCGCATGTGCGCGAAATGGGCAGAAAACCTCGCGCATATGCGTGAGCTACCGTGAGACAGACGCGCCGAGACATATTGTCTCGCGCATATGCGCCGAGGAGGGTACGATATTTATATGGTGGTTCTAACATGTTAGACATCGTATAATCGTAATCGGATTGAAGAACGGATATCGTATGATTTTCAGAGATTATTTGATTGAGATTTGATATCAGATTTGTATTGTAACGATTATGAGATGTTGGAATTGATATCTGTTGATTTGTATGGCTGTGTATATTGAGATTGTGCAGTTATGCTGTTGAAACCGAATTTGATTCAGTTCTGATTATATCATGTATTGATTGAGGAAGGTATTGATATTTTATTCCTCGTTATTGTCATTGCCAGATTGAGTATTGACAGGCATTGAATCCGAGACTTCGACAGAGTCAGATTGATATAAACAAAGGTATAAATAAATGTTGATTCGGGATTGCACAACTCGAGTTAGATTCGACTTGAGTTTCCCAAAATCACATACTGAATTATTATTGCATTTGATATTTGCAATGCATGATATAGATATGCTTATTCTATTGATTATAGCAAAGCATTACTTAGAATTGGGCAGATCCGCCTAGTCTTTGGTAGAACCGCCATGGCAGAACCGCCAAGTCATTGGACTTTTGGATATATGTTGATAGACTGAGGAGAAGACCGACTCCTATTGCAGATCTTCAATATAGACAGCCAATGTCTGGGACTAAGAACGTACCACCATCTAGCTGGGGTAAAGTAGTTGGGAGAACGTTGCCTTCTTATTCAGATCGGGATCCCTAGATTAGGATGAGTCGAGTCAGAGTCTAGGAGTCACAGAGTGTGATTCAGAGATTGCATTGATACATGGTTTTCATATTTGATACATGTTATGGATATGTGTTTCATGCTTTTATATATGCTTTTATATGACTGTATGTTTACATTGTTTATACTGGGATATATATCTCACCGGAGTTATCCGGATGTTGTCGTGTTTGATGTGTGCATGACAACAGGTGGGACAGGTTCAGGGTCGAGGAGATGAAGAGAGATCTTGATTAGAGTGGAGACTACGGACTTTGATTAGAGATAGGCTTTAAACACTTGATTTGTAGTCGTTAAACCTTAGTGTGAATGATTGTATATAGTACAAGACTTGTACTTTAATACTGACATGTATATTAGAATGTATGCAATTACGTTCCGCATTTAATACTGTATTTTAAAAAAAAATTAGACCCTGTTTATTATAATTGATTAAGTTGTCCCAATGATGATTAAGAATATGATTAGCGTCCGGGTCACCACACATGTGGTTTTATACGTATTATTTGTTGTAAAAATTATGGTGTGTTGAGTCTTTAGACTCACTAGGTGTGATAGATGCAGGTGAATTTGAAGGAGGTCTTGATGGATGATTTGACCAGGACTGAAGGTGCACACAACCCGAGGACCAGGGCTTCTACTTCTTTCGCATTTACGATTTATCATTCATGACTTACGTTAAAGATTTTAAGACTATTTATTTATGCTTTTGAGAGATTTTTGAGAAATTTAGTATGAGCTATACTTTTCAAATTTATTTCTTTTTAGGTTTGTTAAAACAATTGACAATTTCATTTTATGACTATTGCGCTTGATTTTTAGGATACTTGTTGGTTGGTTTATTTTCAAAACAAAATTTTCTAGTTCTTTTAAAGCAATAAAAAGGGCAGATGTTTCAATGGTCGTGTCTGGATCTCCTCAGCTTCTTCAGCATGCATAATAAGCTCTTCCCACCGTAGGAGCTCTCTTTTTAGGGCAACCAGCAGCCTTATTGTAGAGCCCAAAATCAGTACACGTATAACTCATGCTTTTATTTAATTGTTAAAATCATTTATTTAAGTTTATTATGATTTCTAGTGATGCATGTTTTACGAAATTTGCATTATTTTAAATTAATTATGCTTTGTGATGCACGTTAAATGTTTCTCGAGTTTCATGATTCAGACAATTATTCGACGCGGGACCGAGGAATAGTGGCTGGTGACGATTTTGGCAATTTTAAAATGTGATATTTTATTTTAAGTTGAGTTTGGGGCATTTTAAATAAATTATTATGTTTTTAGCATTTTTCGAGTCTAATTGATTTGTGCAATTTTAAAACTTTTAAAGTTTGCTTTGTGCAATTTATTTTTTTAGAAAGGAGAATTTAATAAAATTAGTGTGTATTTTATTTCAATCAAGGGAATTGTTAAGTTAGTGCTTGATTAACTTTTATTTAGTGGTTATTTTTAAAATAAGCAAATCAATTCCCTAAATTACTCTAAAACACACGCGCACACACCCCTACACACACACTCACACGTAAAAACACACAACACATTTTATTTTTAAGATTTTTGAGAGACAAAAAAAAACCTAGGGTTCTTGAGAGAAAAGCAGCCGCCCCTTTCCTTTGATTTTCCATCAAGTTTTCGGTGATTTTTATTGCAAGAAAATCGCTCCACGATCGTCCCGGATCAAGCGTCGCCCCGTCTCCGCTTCGGTATTGCCGTATCGTAAGTTTTTCACATCAAAAGGCACGTATATTCTGTTTTTCCTGCGTCGATATTGTCATAGTAAAAATTTTATTTTGTTTTGTATGAAATCATGTGTACGTTGTGTAGTAGTTTGAGCAGAAAATTTATTGGATGTGTTTTGAAGAAATATTTAGATTTGAAATTTCGAACCCTACTGTACTTTGAATTACTGCGACTTTTTGGTCGAGATTTCTGGAAAACTTTCAACATATGAAACGTATAAATTTTTGATACCTTCGATTTTATATAAAATTCGAATTATTTGGATAAAAATTGAGTGAGTTAGGACCGTTTTCGTGGAACTGCTCAAACTGCGTTTTCTGAAAACAAAATATGTGATTAATGTGTTCTTGAAGTTTATTTGTTGCAGGCTTCGTTGGGAACCGTTGGGTGATCGCTGATGTGTTTAGATATATGGAGTATGAGTTTGGGATGAGTTTGGGATGAGTTTTGACGCTTCGTTTCGTGTCGATGGTCGTTGGTTGCATTAAAATAAAATACCTCATTTTAAAATTGCCACATTTTAAAATTGTCGGTTGGTGTCAAAATTGAGTTTATGGGTTTTATTGTGTTGAGTGTAGTGGGTCGTTTCTTTGGGAACGTTTGGGACGTTTTTATGGAGTCGAGTCGCGGAGTCCAGTTTGCTCGGCGCTCGAGCGTTAACTTTTTACCGCCCGAGCGCCACTCTTTCTGTCCGAGGGTAGGCTTCTAGTTGACCTGTCGCTCGAGCAGTAATATATTACCGTCCGAGCACGGACCCTTCTGTGAGAGTGTTTGGTTTCCACTTATTTTCAAGTTCCAATAGTGAGTTCATGTCTATTATTTTTGGGAAATGTTCACATCATCACTTTAAGGATTTTTTGGGGTTCGATGTCATGGGTTAATAGAGGATTTAACGAGGCCAAGTCCCGAGTGATTTAGAATAGTCATAAGCTATTTAATTACTTCGGTGGTGAGCACGAGTACCTATGTCTAAGCTATGAAAGTTAAGTGCTTGTAATCATGTTAGTATGTGCAGCAGTGACCCCAAGCGAGATCCAACGAATCCCTCAACGCCAAGTAAGTAAGTATGTTCGACGTGCAAAGAAAATATTTTTAAGTTTTTGAGATATGCTAAATATCTTGTGACCAATTTATGTATTGGATTGGAAAGCAGGTAAAGCATGACCAGGGACCAATCCACCCCATTAAATAATGAACGGGTTTAGATCATGATTGGAAAGCGATAAATCATGACCAGGGAACAATCCATCCGTTAAAGCATGAACGAGAATCTCATGTATGTGGCAGTGGATCTTCCCTGTCAGCCCAGTACTGTGGTTTAGTCTGATCAGGCGTATTTATGTATGGGTCACTTGCTTTGATACATGCCTTTACGCAAAATTATGAAGTTATGTATGTTCAATTATGTACAAGTATGCAAACATGTTTAAGAAAAGTTTCACGTTATGGCACGTCTATGTAATGTATGTAAGATCAAGCTTTTACACGCATGTTAAGTTCAAGTATGCATGTTCTATTTTAAAGTTGCATGTGATTTTATTACGTATTACTTGCTACTTCCAGTTTATACGTGTTGAGTCTTTAGACTCACTAGATGATACGAACACGGGTACCCGGTCAAGCTCTAAGGAAGGCATGGGATCCTTTGCAGTTGCCGGAGGGACCAGTCACAAGGGGACGCCTAAAGAAGTTTAAGGAGGCACTACAGGGAGTCATGAGCAAGCATGAAGAGGTCGTGATGCATGGGAGTACGTCGGGAGGCCAAAGGAATATCATTCAAGCATTGTTGGAGACGGCCGAGACTCCACGGACGTGTACACGGACCTGTACACGGGGTCCGTGCCCTTTACAGCCGAGGATGAAGAATTCCAGTGTCTACACGGACCCGAGCACGGATCAGTACACGGGGTCCGTGTCTTATGACATTTGCAAAGGCCGTGTGTACACAGACCCGTACACGGAGGTGGACACGGGGTCCGTGCCCCTTGTTTCCAGCTGAAGATGATTTTCCCGAGAGTACACGGAGGTCTACACGGGGTCCGTGTCTGAGACGGCTGCGCGAGAATATTTTCCTTTCTAGAGTTTTATTTCTTTTCGTAACTAGATTATTGTTGTCTTTTTGACATATAAACATGTTTTGGACGAAATTTTACACACTTTTGAGATTATCATTGATATTTTATCAAAGTTTAGAGTTTTTCTCTCAAGCTTTTCAAAGCTTTTGCTTTGTGTTCATTCAAAAATCAAACTTATCAAGATTCGTTCTTGTGGCATTTGTCGATTGATATCATACGGATTGTCAGGGGCAAGTTCCTTGAAGGTTCTTCTGTTTCTCAATTGTTTAATCCGTGAATATTTATTGCTAAGTTTTTATAATTTAGAGGTGAATATCACACATTCAAACTTTATTCAAAAGATCGGGACAACAACGATTCTTTGTTCGTTATTGAATTGAGGGCGCGATTCGATTTTAATCGTGTTTGCGATTCGTTCGTACAAAGTTTCATATCATTTGGTATTAGAGCTTTGGCTCATTGAATTCAAGTAAGTTTATCCTTCGTTCTATTATCAGATCTAAATTTTATTTCGTTCCGCTTTCAGATCTGATTTGTTCTATTATTCTTCGTCGTTCGTGAATCTGTGATACACGAAATTTTGTGCCTTATTTTTTTCTTTGAATTTTCGGAATTCGTAAAAAAAAAAAAAAGAGTACCAAAAATCCAAAAATTCCCTATTATTTTTTTTTGGTAATTTGTTCTATTCTCTGTTGTGAGTCATATACACTTGTCTCACACCGTCAAAAAAAATTTATTATTGTCATTCACCTTCAAATTTCTTGTCTACACAGTCCAAGTGAGTCGATCACAATTGTTCACAAGTTGAACTTGATTGTTTGATATACAAATACAAAGCTTGAGCACACCTTCGAGGATACTATCGAATTTGAGTGAAAAATACTTGATTGCGAGTGTATTTTCTTTGGAGTGAACGGTGAGTATTTGTTGTGAGCAAAAAAAAAAAAGAGAAGAGAGACGAGTGAATTTCTTTGGAGTGACCATGAGCATTTGGGTGAAGATCATTTTGTTTCCTACTAACGTTTTCTTGCAGGTACAAATTTGAAATTAAATGTAGAGGGAAGTAGGAGACAGTTCGAACCCGGGGTTGTCTAAGGTTCAAATGGAGGCATTGTTTGGGCATTTTAGTAGGATGATGAGAAATGAATTAGAGCCCTTACATGAGAGGTTGGATAAACTTGAGATTAGTACTAGCGGGAGTAAGTCTAAACCTAAGGATGCGGGTAGAGGAGAAGAAGAGGAAGAATATGATTTGGGAAGAGATGAGGAAAGTCAAAATGAGAATTAGGGTAGGAATGGAAGAGGTAGAGGATTTGTGAGAGGAAGAAGAGAAGCCGTACGGGGCAGATATGATGGGAATAGGGAAGATGGTAACATGGGTAGTATTAAGATGAAAATCCCTTCATTCCATGGGAAGTCTGATCCGGAGGCGTACTTGGAGTGGGAAAAGAGGGTAGAGTTCGTGTTTGAGTGTCACCACTACTCCGAACAAAAGAAGGTTAGGTTGGCGGTGGTTGAATTCTTAGACTATGCTCTCATATGGTGGGATCAATTAGTGACCACTAGTAGGAGGTATAATGAGAGACCCATTGAATCGTGGGATGAGATGAAGAGGGTCATGAGGAAGAGGTTTGTGCCCAACCACTATTATAGGGAGATGTTTAAGAGGCTACAAATTTTGAGGCAAGGGTTGAAGAGTGTTGAGGACTACTATAAGGAGATGGAAGTAGTCATGATTAGGGCCAATGTTGAGGAAGATAGTGAGGCGACCATGGCTCGTTTTCTTTGTGGTTTGAACAGGGAAATTTAAGATCAAGTGGAGCTTCGGCACTACCTGGATCTAGACGAGATGGTGCAAATGGCCATAAAAGTGGAGCAACAACTCAAAAGGCGTGGAGTTGGCCGCACCAATCAAACTGGGGGTTCATCATCTTCTTGGCGGTCAAATGGGGTGAAACGTGAGAAGAATAAGGTGGTGACCAAGCCCAAGATTGAGACCAAACAAGAGGCGCTTAAACAAGGAGTGCAAGGTAAATCTGAAACTCTTTTAATCGATTTATGGATGTTAGATGTTTTATGGGTCAAGGATTATGGCATATTTCTAGTGAATGTCCTAATAAAAGGGTAATGATTTTAAATGATTATGGTGAGTATGAATCGCATAGTGACGGTGAGGATGATGATGAGATGCCTGCATTAGAGGATTCTGACGAGGGTTATGAGGCGGTTATAGGTGAAGCCCTAGTGACTAGGTGTATCATGAGTGCCCAAGTCAAGGAGGAGGAGACTAACCAAAGAGAGAACTTGTCATATCTTGTTGGGTAGACCGTGGCAATACGACAGAAAGGTGACTCATGATGGGTTCAAGAATAGATATTCATTTGTGTTGAAGAAGGAATCCATTGTTTTACTCTCTTTGTCCC
This sequence comes from Primulina tabacum, assembly GCF_025594145.1. Taxonomy (NCBI): domain Eukaryota; kingdom Viridiplantae; phylum Streptophyta; class Magnoliopsida; order Lamiales; family Gesneriaceae; genus Primulina; species Primulina tabacum. The sequence goes on along the minus strand of NC_134563.1, from coordinate 13,523,167 downwards.
CAAAACAAGTGTTGAGGACCAATTAAAAAAAAAAAGAGATGAGGCCGAAAAAAAAAGTGAATTAAAAAGTGAGATGGCCTTTGAAAATAAAAATTAAATGGCTGAAAAAAAGAGTGACAAAAAAGGTGAGATAGCCATACAAAAGAAAAAAGAAAGGAAAGAAAATGAGGGGAAAGAAAATGAGAGGAAAGAGGCCAAAAAGAAATCATATATGGCACAAAAAAGTGAGTTGAAGCAATTGATGCACACACATGAACCACTTGTGTTGATTCTTTACAAGGAGATCCTCCTTAACACAAGTGATATAACCGGGTCCCTTCCGAGCATTGTTGTTTCACGCTTGCAGGAATTTGAAGATGTATTCCTGGAGGAGCTACCTCAAGGGCTACCACCATTGAGGGGGGATTAAGCACCAAATTGATTTGGTACCCGGAAGTGCATTGCCAAATCGTCCAGCTTATAGAAGCAATCCGGAGGAGACCAAGGAGCTTCAACGGCAGGTAAGTGAGTTGTTAGATAGGGGTTTTGTGCGCGAGTCCATGTCTCCTTGTGATATACCTGTTTTACTAGTTCCTAAGAAAGATGGCTCATGGCGTATGTGTGTAGATTGTAGGGCAATCAATAACATAACCATTAAGTATAGGCATCCCATACCTAGACTAGATGATATGTTAGATGAGTTGCATGGTGCTTGTATTTTTAGCAAGATTGACTTGAAAAGTGGTTATCACCAAATTAGGATGAGGGAAGGAGATGAGTGGAAGACTGCTTTTAAACCCAAATACAGGTTATATGAGTGGATGGTAATGCCTTTTGGCTTAACTAACGCTCCTAGCACCTTTATGAGGTTAATGAACCATGTTTTGCGTGCACACATAGGGAAATTTGTTGTGGTCTACTTTGATGATATCCTAGTGTATAACAAAAATTTGGAAGAGCATGTTAATCACTTAAGACTTGTGCTAATCACACTAAGGGCTGAAAATTTGTATGCTAACTCAAAATAAATGTGATTTTTGTATAAGCAAACTTGTCTTTCTTGGTTTTGTGGTAAGTTCACAGGGTATACAAGTTGATGAAGACAAGGTAACGCCTACTACTGTTGGTCAAGTTCGAAGTTTTCATGGTCTTGCAAGCTTCTATAGGAGGTTTGTAAAGGATTTTAGCACACTGGCAGCACCAATGAAGGCGGTGATCAAGAAAAATGTTCCATTCCAATGGAGCGAGGAGCAAGAGAAGTCTTTTAATCTTATTAAGCAAAAATTAATTAATGCTCCTTTACTTGTTTTACCTGATTTTGCTAATACCTTTGAAATTGAATGTGATGCTTCAGGTGTAGGTATTGGTGGAGTGTTGATGCAAGGAGGGCGGCCGGTGGCATATTTTAGTGAAAAGCTTAATGGAGCAGCGCTTAACTATCCAATATATGACAAAGAGCTCTATGCACTTGTGAGGACTCTAGAGATGTGGCAACACTACTTAAGGCCTAAGGAGTTTGTGATCACCACGGATCATGAGTCTCTAAAGCTTCTTAAGGGCCAACAGAAGTTGAACAAGCGGCATGCCAAGTGGGTGGCATTCATTGAAACATTCCCCTACATCATCAAATACAAACAAGGTAAGGAAAATGTAGTGGCCGACGCACTATCACTGAGGTACGTACTAATCTCTACCTTGGAGTAAAAAATTTTGGGGTTTGAACATGTAAAAGAGTTATATGTGTTAGATGATGATTTTAAGAGTGAATTTGAAACTTGTATGCATGGTCCACATGACAAATTTTATTTCCATCATGGTTTCTTGTTTAAAGAAGATAAATTCTGCATTCCCAAGTCATCAATTCGTGAATTACTTGTTAGGGAGGCACATTGGGGTGGTTTAATGGGGCACTTTGGGGTGGCAAAAACTTTAGGCGCATTGCATGAGCATTTTTATTGGCCACATATGAAACGTGATGTTGAGCGTGTGTGTGGTAAGTGCATAACTTGTAAGCAAGCTAAGTCTAGAACACAACCGCATGGATGGTATACACCACTTCATGTTCCTAGTGAGCCTTGGATTGACATTTCTATGGACTTTATTTTGGGGTTGCCTAGGACTAAGAAGGGGAGGGATTCTATTTTTGTTGTTGTGGATAGATTCTCTAAGATGGCACATTTTATAACTTGTCATAAAACCGATGATGCTTCAAATATTGCGGATTTGTTCTTTAGAGAAGTCGTTAGGTTGCATGGCATGCCTAGGACTATTGTTTCTGATCGCGATGTTAAATTCTTGAGTTACTTTTGGAAGACTTTATGGGCTAAACTTGGCACAAAATTGTTGTTTTCTACAACTTTTCATCCTCAAACGGATGGACAAATTGAAGTTGTCAATAGAACTTTAGGAACACTTTTGCCTGCTATTCTTAAAAAGAACTTAAGGAATTGGGAGAATTGTTTGCCATTTGTTGAGTTTGCTTATAATCGCAGTGTGCATTCTACTGCAAATTTTTCGCCATTTGAGATTGTTTATGGTTTTAATCCTTTGACTCCGTTGGATTTGATGTCTTTACCTGTGAGTGAAAGGTTAAACATGGATGGGAAAATGAAGGCTGAATTTGTTAGGAACTTGCATGAAAAGGTCAGGGCCAACATTGAGAAGAGAAATGAGCAATATGCCAAGCAGGCAACAAAGGGAAGAAGAAGGTGATATTTGAGAAGGGAGATTGGGTGTGGCTACACTTGAGGAAGGAAAGGTTCCCCGAAAAGAGAAGTTCAAAGCTATTACCTAGGGGTGATGGGCCATTTCAAGTCCTTGAAAGGATTAATGACAACGCCTACAGACTCGATCTACCAGGTGAGTATAACGTGAGTTCTACTTTTAATGTTAGTGATTTGTCGTTGTTTGATGTAGGTGACGAGCAAGATTTGAGGACAAATCCTTTTCAAGAAGGGGAGGATGATACGAACACGGGTGGTCAAGCTCTAAGGAAGGCATGGGATCCTTTGCAGTTGCCGGAGGGACCAGTCACGAGGGGACGCCTAAAGAAGTTCAAGGAGGCACTACAGGGAGTCATGAGCAAGCATGAAAGGGTCGTGATGCATGGGAGTACGTCGGGAGGCCAAAGGAATATCATTCAAGCATTGTTGGAGACGGCTGAGACTCCACGGACGTGTACACGTACTTGTACACGGGGTCCGTGCACTTTACAGCCGAGGATGAAGAATTCCAGTGTCTACACGGACCCGAGCACGGATCAAGTACAAGGGGTCCGTGTCCTATGACATTTGCGAAGGCCGTGTGTACACGGACCCGTACACGGAGGTGGACACGGGGTCCGTGCCACTTGTTTCTAGCTGAAGATGATTTTCCCGAGAGTACACGGAGGTCTACACGGGGTCCGTGTCTGAGACGGCTGCGCGAGAATATTTTCCTTTCTAGAGTTTTATTTCTTTTGATAACTAGATTATTGTTATATTTTTGACATATAAACATGTTTTGGACGAAATTTTACACACTTTTGAGATTATCATTGATATTTTATCAAAGTTTAGAGTTTATATCTCAAGCTTTTCAAAGCTTTTGCTTTGTGTTCATTCAAAAATCAAACTTATCAAGATTCGTTCTTGTGGCGTTTGTCGATTGATATCATACGGATTGTCAGGGGCAAGTTCCTTGAAGGTTCGTCTGTTTCTCAATTGTTTAATTCGTGAATATTTATTGCTAAGTTTTTATAATTTAGAGGTGAATATCACACATTCAAACTTGATTCAAAAGATCGGGACAACAACGATTCTTTGTTCGTTATTGAATTGAGGGCGCGATTCGATTTTAATCGTGTTTGCGATTCGTTCGTACAAAGTTTCATATCACTAGACTTGATGATGCAGGTGAGGAGGCATTTGAGGAGACGAGGGGTGAGGACCAGTGAGCTGGCTTTGACTGAGCGGGAGGCTAAACCCGAGGACCGCCCATGTTTTGTAGTTTTACGAAATGCTCAAAATACTTTTATTTTACGTTTTTGTTTATGATCTTTAAACAAGCATTTTCCTTTAGCAATTTCTATTTGGGATGAACTATTGTTTTATGGACGAAAATTTAAAGTTTACTTTATATTTATGAAAATTTTTATTTTTCCGCAAAATTTCAAGTAGTTTAAAAGTACGGTACGTTACACCTATTCCCTTCCTCCTTGCATATGAAGCACTTGTATGTTCCCCACATGCACTTGCCAAGATGTGGGCGATTGCACTCCTTGCATAGGGGCCTTTCAGCAGGTTTTGGCGCTCTAGGTTTTGGTGGCTTTGGTGTTCCTGTCTTCTTTACTTGACCTTGGGGCTTTTGCTGCCCTTGAGGTCTAGGAGTTCCCATATATAGCTTCTTATTTGGCTGTGAGCTCTGCTTGTGTTGCTGCCTTTTGCGCTGCACCTCAAAATCATTATCTTTCAATTCTTGCTCGGCTTGAAATGCATAGGTAGTGGCAGCAGCATAGTCCATCATTCGCATCATCATCACGTCATGGCGGTTAGTAGCTCGGAGACCATCCATAAAGCGTCTCATCTTCTTAGCAGCGTCCCTAGCAATGAGGGCACAAAGTAAAAAACCCCTCTCAAACTTCCTCACAAATTCAGCCACAGTCATGAACCCTGATAAAACTTAAAATTAATAATTTATTATATGTTAAAACCTATATTTTAAAATTTAAGTTTCATAAAATTATAAAATTATGTTATTTTAGTATTGTTTGTTTATATTTAATTGTCTTACTAAATATGTTTTATTTTCAGGTTTTCTACGTGTTGGTAAAATAATGATAACTCAAGCTAGAAAATTCAAATGGAGGTGACTCAAACATGTTTGGAATCCTTGAGAAATTATCTACAACTTTGCAGAAGACATGATTGCCTAAAAAGTTCATTAAGATGATCAAATTGTGCAAATATCAAAAGGAGGACAAATTTACTTTTACTATGACCAGCATATAGTAAAAAAATCATAACTATTTCAATATTTAACCAAATTAGGTGAACCAAGTGGCCAAATTCATCTACAGACAATTCCCCACATGTTTGCCGTTTTGAGCAGAGTCAAATTCGGTGATTAAAGTTGTGAAACAAAGCATTGAAAGAAGGGACATGGAATTGAACTTGGAGGAGACAAATAATACTATTGCAACTACATGACATTAATAAAAATTTTGACCATTTCTCTCATTTGGCCTATAAATAGAGGTCTTGTGCTAGCTTGAGAATCATTATATCTCATTGTAAAATATAGTGTGAGTGTGTATCAAAGTTCTAAGTTCCAATATATTTTCTTTTATGTTCTCAACTATGAGTGATATTTTAGTGTTAATCAAAATTAAGCTTATGGCAAGCTAAATCTATTATGTCAAGGTGAAGAGGATGCATTCTTGGTGAAGTAAGATTGTTTATATTTTGTATATTCTTTCTTTATTTCTTTTCATTTAGCTAACTTATTTTTATTGTAGGTATAAAAATGAATTATTTGTTGTTATCAATTTACATCAAATGCTTGATATCATTAAAGTGGTTATCTTGATTTGTTGTTTAATTTTGATACAATAAATATTTCATCACTTATTATATATATATATATATATATATATATATATATATATATATATTTATATAATAATATCATAATATTTCATTTAGACGATAGCGTGGCTCTGCAGGTTGTTCTAAATGAAATATTATGATTTAATACTAACATCTAACATTTACTTTATCGCAACTAACTTTTATTTTTCGCATCTAACTTTTACTTTCTCGCAACTAACTTTTACTTTTCCGCAACTAACATTTACTTTATCGCAACTAACTTATTAAATCAATATATTTCATTTAGGCAATAGCATGGCTCTGCCGGTTGTTCTAAATGAAATATAATGATTTAATTTAGTATTTACTTTATGCAATTTTTTTATTTATATAGTTATAATTATAATCATAGGTACCATATATAAAATATCGGTTAATTCGGTATTTTCTATAGTGGGAACTATATTATATTATGTGTGTGTTTAATTTTCTTGGAACCATTATTTATGGTGGTTTCTTTTGTTTTACTTTTAGTTAAACAATATTACATAAACCAAGAATAAATCCTCAAGCCTTGAAAAAATTTATAATTTGTAAACTTCATTCTTGCATTTGGTAATCTATAAATTAATAAATTTCAACTCAAAATAACCTCTCTGAGGATCGATCTCGTACTTACGAAATATATTACTTGCAGACAACCTACACTTGGGTGAATTATTATTTAAGTAGTAGCAATTTTTTGGCGCCGTTGCCGGGGAGGTAGAAATTAAGTTTATATTTGTTAATTATGTTTTATTTATAAGTATTGTGTTGTTTTTTTTTTTTTTGTATGAGTATTTGGAGTCGAAAAAAAAGTGGTAGACTTATTCGAGTATTTGAAAATAATTTAAACATGGATGATAATTGATACGAATCCTCGTACGAATGAAAGGCAAGCACGAATATATAAATCGCACCCTCAATTCAATAACTAACAAGGAACGATTATTTTGTCCCGATCTTTTGAAACAAGTAACGATTTGGTGATATTCACCTCTAAGCGATTATAACTTAGCAACAAATATCAACGATAAAACAATTAAATTTCAAACGAACCTTCAATTACCTTGTTTTGACAATCCGTGCGAAGAACAATCGACAAACGCCACAAAAATGAAAATCTTTGATAAGTTTGATTTGGTTTTCTTCTTGTGAAGAACAAAGCTAAAAGCTTTGAAAATTGAGAGAACTCAATGTATTTAATATCAATCTTCAATTCTCCTGTTTTTGGTCATTACAATGCATTATATAATTAATAAAACCCATAAAAAGTAGTGTAGAAAGCATTAAAGAAGATAACTAGCAACTTTGACACGGAAGTTGACAATAGACCGCGGGTGTGCTGCATACTGGACCGCGGGTGCGGTGTGGCCTCGGCTAAGTTCGAATAAAAGGACCGCGGGTGTGGTCATTGTAGGAGCGCGGGTGCGCTTGCCTTCCGCGGGTGCGATCCTTGCTTGACCGCGGGTGCGGTATAGCTTCGGCAATATTCTCTTAAATTTGATTATCATGGACCGCGAGTACAGTCCCTGAACTGGCGCAGGTGCGCCTCCACCTTCGGCAATTTCACTTGAATAACATTCCAAAAACCTCCAATATTATTCCCATGATTCCCAACCTCCTCTAATTTAGACATCCAACTTGTAGGACTTCCTTGATAGCTCATCATGAGTCCTTGAAGTGCATCTTTAAACTTCTTACTTCGTCCCCTCATTATAGGTCCTTCGGACAACTCCAATGACTCCCATGCTTTCTTTGGTGCTTGATCGACCACGTTTGCATCATTCTCCCCTTCTTGAAAAGGATTTGTCCTCAAATCTTGATCATCTCCTACATCAAACAACGAAATATCACTAACATTAAAAGTAGAACTGACATTATACTTACCTGGTAGATCTAATTTGTAGGTATTGTCGTTGATCTTTTCAAGTACTTGAAATGGTCCATCACCCCTGGGTAAGAGTTTTGAACGTCGCTTTTCTGGAAATCTTTCCTTCCTTAAGTGCAACCACACTCAATCTCCCTTTTCAAAAACCATCTTTTTCCTTCCCTTGTTGGCTTGCTTCGTGTATTGTAAATTCTTCTTCTCGATGTTATCCTTGACCTTCTCATGCAAACTTCTAACGAATTCAGCTTTCTTCTTTCCATCCATGTTCAACCTTTCACTCACAGGTAAAGACATCAAATCCAACGGAGTCAAAGGATTAAAACCATATACAATTTCAAATGGTGAATAATTCGTAGTAGAATGCACACTACGATTATAAGCAAACTCAACAAATGGTAAACAATCCTCCCAATTCTTTAAGTTATTTTTAAGAATAGCACGCAAAAGCGTTCCTAAAGTTCTATTGACAACTTCAGTTTGCCCATCCGTTTGAGGATGACATGTAGTAGAAAACAACAATTTTGTGCCAAGTTTAGCCCATAACGTTTTCCAAAAATAACTCAAGAATTTAACATCACGGTCCGAAACAATAGTCCTAGGCATGCCATGCAACCTAACGACTTCTCTAAAGAATAGATCTGCAATGTGATATGCATCATCAGTTTTGTGACAAGCAATAAAATGAGCCATCTTAGAAAATCTATCTACAACAACAAATATAGAATCCCCCTCCCCTTCTTTGTCCTAGGCAACCCCAAAACAAAGTCCATAAAAATATCAACCCAAGGTTCACTAGGGACGGGAAGTGGTGTATACAAGCCATGTAGTTGTGTTTTAGATTTAGCTTGTCTACAAGTAATGCACTTATCACAAACACGCTCAACGTCACGTTTCATGTGTGGCCAATAAAAGTGCTCATGCAAACAACTCAAAGTTTTAGCCACACCAAAGTGCCCCATCAAACCACCACCATGTGCCTCCCTCACAAGTAACTCACGAATTGATGACTTAGTAATGCACAATCTATCTTCTCTAAATAAAAACCATTATGCAAATAAAATTTGTCATGTGGACCATGCATACATGTTTCAAATATCTCCTTAAAATTCTCATCCAACAAATACAACTCTTCATATGTTCAAATCCCAAGATTTTCGACTACAAGGTAGAGATTAATACGTACCTCCGTGATAGTGCATCAGCCACTACATTTTCCTTACCTTGTTTGTACTTGATGATGTAGGGAAATGTACCTATGAATGCAACCCACTTGGCATGCCGCTTGTTCAACTTCTGCTGCCCCTTAAGGTACTTAAGAGACTCATGATCCGTGTGAATCACAAACTCTTTAGGCCTCAAGTAGTGTTGCCACACCTCCAAAGTCCTCACAAGCGCGTACAACTCCTTGTCATACGTTGGATAGTTCAGCGCTGCTCCATTGAGTTTCTCACTAAAATACGCCACTGGTCGTCCTCCTTGCATCAAAACACCACCAATACCTACACCTGAAGCATCACATTCAATTTCAAAAGTATTAGAAAAATCAGGCAAAACAAGTAAAGGCGCATTAATTAACTTTTGTTTAATAATATTAAAAGATTTCTTTTGCTCTTCGCCCCAATGGAATGGAACGTTCTTCTTAATCACCGCCGTCATCGGTGCCGCCAGTGTGCTAAAATCTTTTACAAACCTCCTATAGAAGCTTGCAAGACCATGAAAGCTTCGAACTTGACTAACAGAAGCAGGCGTTGGCCAATCTCGAATAGCACTTACCTTGTCCTCATCCACTTGTGTCCCCTGCGAACTTACCACAAGACCAAGGAAGACAAGTTTGCTTGTACAAAAATCACATTTCTTTAAATTGGCATATAAATTTTCAGCCCTTAGTGTGATTAGCACAAGTCTCAAGTGATTAACATGCTCATCCAAGTCTTTGCTATATACTAGGATATCATCAAAGTAACCAACAACAAATTTTCCTATGTATGCACGCAAGACATGGTTCATTAACCTCATAAAAGTGCTAGGAGCGTTAGTTAAGCCAAAAGGCATGACCATCCACTCATATAACCCGTACTTGGTTTTAAAAGCCGTTTTCCACTCATCACCTTCCCTCATCCTAATTTGGTGATAACCACTTTTCAAGTCAATCTTGCTAAAAATACAAGCACCGTGCAATTCATCTAACATATCATCTAGTCTAGGTATGGGATGCCTATATTTGATGGTTATATTATTGATTGCCCTACAATCTACACACATACGTCATGAACCATCTTTCTTAGGAACTAATAAAACAGGTACAGCACAAGGAGACATGGACTCACGCACGAAACCCCTATCTAATAATTCACTTACCTGCCGTTGAAGCTCCTTGGTATCCTCCGGATTGCTTCTATACGCTGGACGATTTGGTAACGCACTTCCGGGCACAAAATCAATTTGGTGCTCAATCCCCCTCAATGGTGGTATTCCTTGAGGTAGCTCCTCCGGAAATATATCATCAAACTCCTGCAAAAGGGAAACAACAATACTCGGAAGATTTCCGGCTATATCACTTGTGTTAAAGAGAATCTCTTTGTAAAGAATCAACACAAGTGTATCATGTGTGTGCAACAATTGTTTCATGTCACTCTTTTGAACCATATATATTTTTTTTTTGGTCTCTTTCCTCTCATTTTCTTTTTCCTCATTTTTCTTTTGTATGGCTATCTCAATTTTTTTATCACTTTTGTTTTTAGCCATTTCATTTTTCTTTTCAAAGGCCATCTCACTTTTTAATTCACTTTTTCTTTCGGCCTCATCTCTCTTCTTTTTTTTCAATTGGTCCTCCAACACTTGTTTTGGGGACAAAGGAAGTAAAATAATGGGTTCTTTCTTGAGTACAAAAGAATATTTATTTCTAAACCCATCATGTGTCACTTGCCTATCATATTGCCATGGTCTTCCTGACAAAATATGACAATCATGCATTGGTACCACATCACACAATACCTCATCAACATACTTCCCAATCGAAAACGCAACCAAAACTTGTTTGTTCACCTTCACTTCAGCACAGTCGTTCAACCACTGTAGCCTATATGGTTGAGGATGTTTCAAAGTATGCAAGCTCAATTTTTCAACCATCTCAAGACTAGCAACATTGGTACAACTTCCTCCATCTTTAATAACGTTGCAAACTTTGCCACTGATAAAACGTCTAGTATGGAACAAGTTTTCCCGCTGATTCGTCTCCTCTTCTTTGACTTGGGCACTCATGATACGCCTAGTCACTAATGCCTCACCCACAACTGCTTCATATCCCTCATCAGGATCCTCTAATACAGGCATCTCATCTTCATCCTCTCCATCATCTCCCTCACTGTGAGATTCATACTCCCCATAATTATTCAACACCATCACCCTTTTATTGGGACATTGGCTAGCAATATGTCCAAATCCTTGACACCTAAAACATTTAATATCTCTAGAACGATTAATAGGAGTTTCAGGTTTACCTTGCATTCCCTGCTTAGGCGCTTCCTGTTTAATGTCAACTTTGGGCTTGACCACTACCTTGCATTCTTCACGTTTAACAACGTTGGAACGCCAAGGTGTTGATGTATTCCCAATTTGTGTGGTACGACCAACTCCTCTCCTTTTGAGTCGTTGCTCCACTTTTATCACCATTTGCACCATTTCATCTAGATCCAAGTAATGTCTAAGCTCCACTTGGTCTTGAATTTCCCTGTTCAAACCACACAGAAAACGAGCCATAGTAGCCTCACTATCCTCATCTATGTTTGCTCTAATCATGACTACTTCCAATTCTTTATAGTAGTCCCAACGCTCTTCACACCTTGAATTAAAGTTTGTAACTTCTTAAACATTTCTCTATAGTAGTGATTTGGTACAAACCTCTTCCTCATTACGCTTTTCATCTCCGCCCAAGTTTCTATAGGCCTCTCATTGCATCTTCTCTTAGTGGTCACTAATTGATCCCACCAAATAAGTGCATAATCAACAAATTCAACCACGGCCAACCTAACCTTCTTTTGTTCGGAATAATGATGACAATCAAACACAAATTCAACTCGCTTTTCCCATTCTAAATAAGCCTCTGGATCCGACTTACCATGGAAAGACGGAATTTTCATCTTAATGCTGCCTATATTATTATCTTCCTTATTCCTCGTACCTACCACGTAAGGCTTCTCTTCTTCCCCTACCAAATCCTCTACCTCTTCCGCTTCTACCCCAATTCTCGTTTTGGCTCTCCTCTTCTCCTTCCAAATCATAATCATTCTCTTCTTCATCCACTCTACCCAAACCTTTAGGCTTAGATTTATTTTCACTCGTACTAACTTCAAGCCTATCCAACCTCTCATATAAACGATCCAACTCGGCCCTCAATATTCTACTAAAATGCCCAAATAACGCCTCCATTTGAACCTTAGATAATTCTTGGTTCGAACTCTCTCCTACTTCCCTCTCCATTTTCATTTCAGATTTTGTACCTGCAATAAAATGTTAGTAGAAATAAAAGATTTGTCTCACCCAAATTCTCACGATCACTCCAAAGAAAAAAACACTCACACTCAAATGTTTTTCACTAGAATTTGATAGTTCTCTCAAAGGTGTGCTCAATCTTTATATATATATTATTATTATTTTTTTATCAAACTAACAAGATTCAACTTGTGAACACTTGCAACTGTTTCACATGGATTGCACAAAAACAAGAACGACAGAATAACACAGAACAAATTTTTCGGGAATTCTGGATTATCAAAAGATGATAGAAAAAAACGCAGATCTTAAAATAGAACAAAGGATAACACAAAACTTGAAACAGAACAAATTTTTGTTTTTGTTTTTGGTAGATATGACAATAGAAACAAAAGAATACCACAGATCTGAAAACAGAATGAAATTTGAGACAGATCTGAAAAATAACAACAACGATACTTACTTGAATTCAATGAGCCAAAGCTCTGATACCAAATGATACGAATCCTCGTATGAATGAAAGGCAAGCACGAATATATAAATCGCACCCTCAATTCAATAACAAACAAGGAACGATTATTTTGTCCCGATCTTTTGAAACAAGTAACGATTTTGTGATATTCACCTCTAAGCGATTATAACTTAGCAACAAATATCAACGATAAAACAATTGAATTTCAAACGAACCTTCAAAGAACTTGTTTTGACAATCCGTGCGAAGAACAATCGATAAACGCCACAAAGATGAAAATCTTTGATAAGTTTGATTTGGTTTTCTTCTTGTGAATAACAAAGCTAAAAGCTTTGAAAATTGAGAGAACTCAATGTATTTGATATCAATCTTCAATTTTCCCGTTTTTGGTCATTACAATGCATTATATAATTAATAAAACCCATAAAAAGTAGTGTAGAAAGCATTAAAGAAGATAACTAGCAACTTTGACACGGAAGTTGACAATAGACCGCGGGTGCGCTGCATACTGGAACGCGGGTGCGCTGCATACTGGACCGCGGGTGCGGTGTGGCTTCGGCTAAGTTCGAATAAAAGGACCGCGGGTGCGGTCATTGTAGGAGCGCGGGTGCGCTTGCCTTCCGCGGATGCGATCCTTGCTTGACCGCGGGTGCGGTATAGCTTCGGCAATATTCTCTTAAATTTGATTATCATGGACCGCGAGTGCAGTCCCTGAACTGGCGCGGATGCACTCCACCTTCGGCAATTGCACTTGAATAACATTCCAAAAACCTCCGATATTATTCCCATGATTCCCAACCTCCTCTAATTTAGACATCCAACTTGTAGGACTTCCTTGATAGCTCATCATGAGTCCTTGAAGTGCATCTTTAAACTTCTTACTTCGTCACCTCGTTATAGGTCCTTCGGGCAACTCCAACGACTCCCATGCTTTCTTTGGTGCTTGATCGACCACGTTTGCATCAATAATTCAAATAATCAAGATAATGATAATAATAATAATAATAATAATAATAATAATAATAAAGAACATGATCAATTAAGAACACTTAGGCATCATATGAACCCTATTAGAACTAGTGCCCCATCTTGTTTAGTTTTTCCTCCTGATGCATCTAATTTCAACTTCAAACATCAAATTATTCAACTTTTACCAAATTTTCATGGCTTAGATTCTGAAAATCCATATTTGCATCTAAGAGAATTTGAGGAAGTTTGTAACACTTATAATGATCAAAATTGTAGCATGGATATAGTTCAATTAAAGCTTTTCCCATTTTCTTTAAAAGATAAAGCTAAAACATGGCTACAAAATTTAAGATCAAGTTCAATAAGATCATGGGAAGAAATGTAACAACAATTTCTCAAAAAGTTTTTCCCTTCCCATAGAACAAACTCTTTTAAAAGACAAATTACAACTTTTTCTCAAAAACAAGGAGAAACGTTTTATCAATGTTGGGATAGATATAAAGAATTACTTAATACATGCCCACATCATGGTTTTGAAACATGGAGAATAGTTTCTCACTTTCATGAAGGTCTAATACCTAAAGATAGACAAATGATAGAATTCATGTGTAATGGAACTTTTGAAGATAAAAACCCAAATGAAGCTATGGAATATTTGGATTCATTAGCAGAAAATGCTCAAAATTGGGATAATATAGGCATAATAGAACCACCAACAACTAAAAACAATAATTCAACAAATGGGGGTGGTATCTATAATCTTAAAGATGATATAGATATTCAAGCTAAACTTGCATCTTTAGCAAGAAAAATTGAGTCATTAGAAATGAAAAAGAGTGGTCAATTAAAAAGTATTCAAGAAATTGTTTGTCATATATGTGATACACATGATCATGCTACAAAAGATTGTCCAACATTACCTTCATTTAAAGAATGTCTCCATGAACAAGAAAATTATGTTAACAATTATAAAAAACCAATACTAGATCCTTTTTCACCATCATATAATCCTGGATGGAAAAATCATCCTAATTTTAGTTGGAGGAATGATAATAATGCACAACCGTCACAACAATATTTTCAAAATAACCAAAATCATCAAGGTTATATTCCTTATGTTACACCTCAGAGAAAAAACTTTGAAGATGTAATTCATGCATTCATCCAAAAGCAAGAGTCTATCAATATTCAAAACAGTCGATCTATGAGTGATTTAAAAGAAACTCTTGCAAAATTTGCATCTGCACTTAATATTCATGAAAAAGAAAAATTTCCATCTCAACCTCAACCTAATCCTAAAAATCAAAATCAAGAATTAAAAAATGAAAAAATTGATCAAATAAAATCTGTTATTACCCTTAGAAGTGGTAAAATAGTTAATGATCCATATAGTAATGAAAACAAGGATCATTTAAAATCAAAGAGTAAGGATGATAATCCTGATACTTTTGAGAATGATGATACCTTAAATTTTAAGAATAATATGGTGAATGATAAATCATCTGAAATAGTAAATAAGTCAAATAAACCTCCACCATTTCCTCATGCATTAACAAATCATAAAAAACAAAAAAGTGATTCTGATATCTATGAAGTTTTTAAACAAGTGAAGATAAATATTCCATTATTAGATGCTATTAAACAAGTACCTTCTTATGCAAAATTTTTAAAAGACTTATGTACTGTAAAGAGAAAATTGCATGTGAAGAAAAAAGCATTCTTGGCTGAACAAGTAAGTTCTATTCTTCAAAATAATTCTAGTTTAAAATATAAAGATCCTGGTTGTCTAACAATTTCATATATTATTGGAGAAAATAAAATTAAAAAAGCTTTGTTGGATTTGGGAGCAAGTGTGAATTTACTTCCTTATTCAGTTTATGAAAAACTTAATTTAGGAGAATTAAAACCCACTTCTGTTACTCTCTTACTGGCGGATAGGTCAATCAAAATACCTAGAGGTATTGTAGAAGATGTGTTGGTTCAAGTTGATAAATTCATATATCCTGTAGATTTTATTGTTTTGGATACACAACCAATAGAAGTACATAATGAAACTCCAGTAATATTGGGACGACCATTTCTAGCAACTTCAAATGCTTTAATTAATTGTCGAAATGGAATAATGAAATTGTCTTTTGGAAATATGACTCTAGAACTTAATGTGTTCAATTTATGTAAACAACCAAGTATTAATGAAAATGAATATGATAATGAAATTGAAACAATTGTGGAAGAAAATATACAAGAAGAAAACTTAAATCAACAATCTGAAGTTTTTTTAATAGAAAGTTTTGAGTCTAAAAATAATTTTAAAGAAGATGATAATACAAAACTTGAATTAAAAGTTTTACCATTAGAATTGAAATATGTATTTCTTGGTGAAAATAAAACATTTTTTGTTGTAATTTCTTCCACTCTTCCAAATCAAGAAGAAGATTTGATTAAATTACTTAAAAAATATAAAAATGCAATTGGATGGACTTTAAAAGATATAAAAGGTATGAATCCTTTAATTTGTACACATAAAATTCAGTTGGAAAAAAATGCTAAAACATATCAACAACCACAAAGAAGGTTAAATCCACATATGAAGGAAGTTGTTAAGAATGAAGTATTAAAACTATTAGACGCTGGAATTATCTATCCAATTTCAGATAGTAAATGGGTAAGTCCAACACAAGTAGTACCTAAAAAGTTCGGCATCACTG
The DNA here is from genome assembly GCF_025594145.1 of Primulina tabacum. NCBI lineage: Eukaryota > Viridiplantae > Streptophyta > Magnoliopsida > Lamiales > Gesneriaceae > Primulina > Primulina tabacum. Next base: position 13,507,051 of record NC_134563.1, on the reverse strand, counting down.
TTATAAAAAATGAAAAGGGAGAGTTATTACAAGCTAGGATTCTATCTAGTTGGCGTATGTGTATTGATTATAGAAAATTAAATGATGTAACTAGAAAAGATCATTTTCCACTACCATTTTTAGATCAAATTCTAGAAAAAGTAGCATGAAATTCTTATTACTGTTTTCTTGATGGGTATTCGGGGTATTATCAAATACCTATATCATTAGAAGATCAAGAAAAAACTACTTTTACTTGTCCTTTCGGAACTTTTGCATTTAAAAGAATGCCATTTGGTTTATGTAATGCTCCGGCTACTTTTCAAAGATGCATGTTAAGTATTTTCAGTGATATGATTGAAGAATATGTAGAAGTTTTTATGGATGATATAACTGTTTTTGGAAACTCATTTGAAAATTGTCTTAAAAATCTAAAAGAAGTATTAAAAAAAGTGAAGAAAAAAATCTTGTTTTAAATTGGGAAAAATGTCATTATATGGTTAAATCTGAGATTTTTTTAGGACATGTGATATCTGAAAAAGGAATTGAAGTTGATAAAGCCAAAGTTGATGTTATTGCTAATTTAACATCACCAAAAACGATCAAAGAAGTTCGATCATTCTTGGGTCATGCAGGATTTTATAGAAGGTTTATAAAAAATTTCAGCATAATATCTAAACCAATTTCAAATCTTTTAACAAAAGATACACAATTTGAATGGACTCAGAAATGTGAAAATGCTTTTAAAAAAATTATTAATCTTTTAGTTACATCACCTATTTTACAACCTCCAGATTGGTCTTTACCATTTGAATTAATGTGTTATGCAAGTAATTATGCTATAGGAGCTGTGTTAGGACAAAGAAAAGAAGGAAAACCTTATGCAATCTATTATGCTAGTAGAACCTTAAATAGTGCCCAAATAAATTATTCAACTACTGAAAAATTACTTTCAGTAGTATTTGCATTAGATAAGTTTCGATCTTATTTAATTGGTTCTCTACTATTGTTTACACCGATCATTCTGCCATAAAATATTTATCAAATAAACAAGATGCTAAGCCAAGATTAATACGGTGGATTTTATTGTTACAAGAATTTGATATTATAATTAAAGATAAAAAAGGAAAAGAAAATGTTGTAGCCGATCATTTATCTAGAATAATGACTGAATCATCTCATAATGAAATACCAATAAATGAAAATTTTCCAGATGATCAGTTGTTTTATGCTACTATTATGCCCTGATTTGCTAACATTGTAAATTTTCTTGTGACAAATAAAATGCCTTCTCATTGGAATTCACAGGATAAGAATAAATTCTTGATAGAAGTTAAAAAATTTTATTGGGATGATCCTTACTTATTTAAGTATTGTCTTGACCAAATTTTTCGACGATGCATACCCGACAATGAAGTAAGTAATGTTATTAAATTTTGTCATTCTGAAGCATGTGGAGGTCATTTTTCATCCAATAAAACAGCTACAAAAATCTTACAATGTGGATTTTATTGGCCGTCTTTATTCAAAGATACGCATTTATTTTGCAAATCTTGTGAAAACTGTCAGAAGATGGGATCAATTTCAAAACGAAACATGATGCCTTTAAATCCAATCATAATTATTGAAATATTTGATAGTTGGGGGATAGATTTTATGGGTCCATTTCCATTATCTTTTGGATATACGTACATTTTAGTCGCTGTTGATTATGTTTCAAAATGGATTGAAGCAATTGCTTGTAGAAATAATGATCATAAAGTTGTTATAAAATTTTTAAAAGAAAATATTTTTAGCCGATTTGGAATACCTAGAGCAATAATTAGTGATGGCAGAAGTCATTTTATAAATAAATCATTTTCTTCTTTGTTAAGAAAATATGGCATTACACATAAAGTTTCTACCCCATATCATCCTCAAAGTAATGGTCAAGTTGAACTTGCAAATAGAGAAATAAAACAAATTTTAGAAAAAACAGTTAATCCAAACCGAAAAAATTGGTCTTTAAGATTAACTGATGCATTATGGGCATATAGAACTTCATTTAAAACAACATTAGGGATGTCACCATATAGGTTAGTTTTTTGTAAGCATTGTCATTTACCGGTTGAACTTGAACATAAAGCTTATTGGGCAATTAAAGCATTTAATATTAATTTAGATGATGCATCTAAATTAAAAAAATTGCAAATAAATGAAATTGAAGAATTAAGAAATGATGCATATGAAAATTCAAAGATTTATAAAGATAAAACTAAAACCTTTCATGATAAAAATATTATGAGAAAGTCATTTGAAATTGGACAAAAAGTTTTGCTTTATAATTCTCGTTTGCATTTATTTTCAGGTAAACTAAGATCGAGGTGGTCAGGACCATTTATAGTCAAATTTGTTTATCCTAATGGTGCTGTTGATGTTGAAAATCCTAAAAATAATGACGTGTTTAAAGTTAATGGGCAAAGACTTAAGCCTTTTATAGAAAATGAAATTCTTAATAATGAGTGATATGAAACCTCGTACGAATGAAAGGCAAGCACGAATATATAAATCGCACCCTCAATTCAATAACAAACAAGGAACGAATTATTTTGTCCCGATCTTTTGAAACAAGTAACGATTTTGTGATATTCACCTCTAAGCGATTATAAATTAGCAACAAATATCAACGATAAAACAATTGAATTTCAAACGAACCTTCAAAGAACTTGTTTTGATAATCCGTGCGAAGAACAATCGACAAACGCCACAAAGATGCAATATTTGATAAGTTTGATTTTGATAAATGTAATGTCCGAGATTTTATACCGTGTTAAATTACGATTATTGATTGTTAATCGAGATAATTATGAAAAGGCTAACCGAGACACGAAATGAGATCGCGTGTGAAAATTGATGTGCGAGGACAGTAGCATCGGCGCACATACGCGACCGGATGCGCGCACATGCACCAAACAGGCAGAAGACCTCGCGCATATGCGCGAAGCCTATGCGAGTAACTCCAGAGAGTCTCGCGCATATGCGCGATGACAGTGCGCGCATATGCGCGAGTAGTCCAGGAGCCGGACAGTGCTTCCGGTGCATATGTGCGGATTTTGGGCGCGCATATGCGCGTGGCATGCAAAGCGTAAGATTGCCACTTGGCTTATTGCATGAACGTGTATATATATATATGTATACAAACGTTATAATCCTTCAGAAACGGGAAATCGAGAGAAACGCTATCAAAATGTTCCTGGAAGCTTAGAATCGCGATTGTGTAAAATCCGTCCGTTAGATTTTAAATTCGACTTCGGTACCGTGTTTCTATCGACGCAGGCTATAACTGGAAGTAAGTTTTACTACGTTTAGACATGTTCTGAAATTATGAAGTTGTCAGAATTAAATGGAATTCATATATGATGTTCTTGACATGTTAGACATCATAGAATCGAAGTCAGATTAAAGAATAGACTGTTTATGAAATTGTTATGAATTTCAGAGTTGAATTAGTTGAGATTCTATATCAGAGTTGTGTTATTATTCAGATTATGAGTTGTACTGATAGTGGTTATGAATTCCGGTATTATATCTGTGGTGTTGAAATAGACGGGGTTATCGTGACTGTATTGTTATGCCGTCGAAACATCAGTATATTGATATTGATCAGATTCAGTATTGATTGAGATTGATCAGATTCAGTAATGATTTCGATTGTATCGTGATATCATTGATATGAATTAGATTGTACCTTGTTCAGATATGGATCAGATTATATACCGATTTGAATATTGATCATAACAGGTCTTGAATTGAGTATATACTGATATGGTATTTATATGATTGTCATTATCAGATTGGATATGGACAGAGTTGACTTCAATACTTCGTCTTCGTCGGATCGAGAAGATAAAGGTATAAATAAATGTTAATTCGGGATTGCACAACTCGAGTTAGGTTTGACTTGAGTTTCCCAAAATCACATACTTTACTTTATTGCATTGATCTTTGCAGATTATCAGATTGATATGTTTAGTCTATTGAATTATAGCAGAGCCAGAGTTTGAGTCTAGGGCAGATAAGCCTAGGTAGGGCAGAACCGCCGAGTCTTTGTCAGAACCGCGTAGACTCTAGACTTACGATGTATCGTGAGCATAGATGTAATGCCCTAGATTGTATGTGGATAAAATGAAAAGATGAAGTGTTGCTTGAAGAAGGGACCGCACCCGCGCCTAGAGAAGCACCGCACCCGCGGTGCATGGACAGAAAGTTAACCATTTTTACAGTAGGGTCACCGCACCCGCGGTCCAAGAAGGAGTGCACCCGCGGTTGATGGACACAGAGTTGGAAAGTATTTACAGAAATGACTCCGCACCCGCGGTCCAACCGTAACCGCACCCGCGTTGATGACACCGCACCCGCGGCCTTATAAGTAGCGCACCCGCGGTCGACGTTTATGCAAAGTTAAATGGACCGCTGAAGCCTGAGCGCACCCGCGGTTCCTGAACAACCGCTCCCGCGGTCATGCGTGTTACTTGAAAAATATGACACTTGCCCCTCAACATGCAAGATATATATATATTATGTGTCTTCATTTCCTCTCCTAGACAGCTGAGAATCGAGAGGGAGAAGGGATCTAGGAAAAGGAAAGTCCTTTCACTTTTGAAGCTAGTTTGTACAAGAATTTTACATCCAAACGTTAATCCGATTTCGGTTCTGAACTCCTCTCATCAAAGGCTTTAAGGGGATGTAAGTTTCATTCATTTCCTGCATGATTTGAAATATTGATGTTGGGGAAATTGTGAATTACACTAGATTATGTGTTCCTGTGAAGTTAGTGACTATATATTCGTAAACGGGTCGATTATCGGATATCATATGCAATTGTTATGATTTTCCAGCATATTTAGAGTTAAATATGCAGATTTTGAGTACTATTATGTGCTTATAATGATGATTATGAGTTGAGACTTATGAATTGGTGATATATGTCGAGAGGTGGATTGACTGGTATCGAGAGATTACGTCGTTATGCCGTCAAATTGTACCGAGATCAAGTATTGAATTGGGTATGTATTGATTGAGATTAGAGATTGATAGAATATGTATCAACATTTGCATTTTAGATTTGATAGTGACAGATTCATCATCGAGACTTTGACATCGACAGACATTGTGCGACGAAAGGTATAATTCATGTTTTGTTTGGGGAAGACACAACTCAAATGAGATTTAGTTTGAGTTTCCCAACAAAATCACATACTAGAATTATTGTTTATCTTTTGATATGATTGTGATTTGTTTATAGATTTATATTCAAATCTCTTGATATGATGATGTCTTGTTTATAGATTTATATTCAGGCCTTTGAGATAGGAGAGTCATTGGCAGACTTGCCAAACTAGATGTTCGGTGGTATCGATGCTTCGGATCAGATTCACTCCGATTGCAGACATTCGATACAGACATGACCGAAGTCTAGGAATAAGACGTACAGTTACCCCGATTGGGAGGGTAGGTGACAGGCAGTGACGTCTTATTCACACCGGGATCCCTAGAGTAGAGTCGATTCGAGTCAAGACATGATTTGATTTGAGTTGCATGTTTAGATAGATCGGTTTCATAGACTATGGAGCCATTGTTATTGCTTTCATGCATGATTTATGATTTCGTATCAGCATGTTTTATATTGGGATTTGTTCTCACCGGAGTTTCCGGCTGTTGTTATGTCTGTATGTGTGCATAACAACAGGTGGGGCAGGATCAGGGTCACGACAGAGATGAGAGATCGAGATAGCGTGGTGACTTTGGGCGCAGCAGATTACTAGTGGTTTCTTTTACTAGACATGTACTATATTTTGATTATGGTTGGGATTGAACACTAGTTTGTATGAATGTATTAGAACAAGACATGTAATTATGTTTATTTAAATAAACTGAAGAACTATCTTGTGTTTGTTTATATACATTTGAATTAATGTTAAAAAGCAAAATTTTGACCCACATTTTTGAATAAAGATCCTATTAATTACGAAAAGAATTGAGTTAGAGCCCGGGTCCCCACAACAGGTGGTATCAGAGCAGTAGATTCTGTAGACTGAGATAGCATAGAATGAGCGGGGTAGATCGAGTCTTCTTCCTTGCTTTTGATGTGCTAGCATGATTTAATGCTTTCCCTATTATATGTTGTATTGTATCTGAGTTGATTTACAACATATACTTGTAAAGACTGAATCAGAACCGATTCTGGATCAGAGGTATATGATCAGAGGAGGGGTGAGACAGATTGTATAGACTGTGTACTAATCTGTTTGATAAGCAGTTCAAGAGAGCAGGGAGCAGTTCATCGAGCTCCAGTGGGTCAAGACAGAGAGGTCCTGGCCAGAGTACAGATGTGACAGGTGTGTATTGCACTACTTGTGGAGGCCGACATGCCACAGAGCAGTGTCAGGGAGTGATGGGCAGATGTAACATATGCAGGTAACAGGGGCACTTTGCCAAAGTCTGTCCCCAGAGAGGTGCACAGAGATTTCAGAGTGCAGGGTCATCAGCATCAGTGACTCAGCCTGAGAGACAAACTTCGTCTGTCCATTCCTTCCAGCCCATGCCTACACAGTCTCAACCTAGAGCCAGAGGTGGCCAGACAGTGAGCCAACCTCCCAGACAACAGGCGAGGGTGTTTGCACTGACCGAGGAGCAAGCCCAGGATGCGCCAGACGATGTGATTGCAGGTAACTGTTTTTTTTGCGGTTATCCTGCATATGTATTGATAGATACAGGTGCATCACATACATTCATATCAGAACGTTTTGCATTGACACATGCATTGCCTGTAGAGTCATTGTCTACTGTAGTGTCTATTTCTTCTCCGTTGGGAAGTGGTCTGATATCTGTGACTTCAGTTAGACATTGTGTACTACAATTTGAAGGGCATGAGATCGATTTAGAATGTGTTGTACTTGGTTTATCTGATTTTGATTGTATTGTCGGGATTGACATGTTGACTAAGTACAGAGCCACCGTAGACTGTTTTCACAAGATTGTCAGATTCAGACCTGAAATGACAGAGGAATGGAAATTCTATGGTAAGGGTTCCAGATCTCGGATTCCCTTAGTATCTGCTCTGACTATGAGTAGATTGTTGCAGCAAGGAGCAGAAGGGTTCCTTATTTATTCAGTAGACTTACTGAAACCGAGCCCGACATTGGCAGATTTGCCAGTAGTACGGGAGTTTGCAGATGTATTTCCTGACGAGATTCCAGGGTTACCTCCAAACCGAGAGGTAGATTTTAGTATTGATCTTATTCCAGGTACCGTTCCTATTTCGAGAACTCCGTATAGGATGGTGCGGAGTTGAAGGAATTGAAAGCGAACTCCGTATAGGATGGTGCGGAGTTGAAGGAATTGAAAGCACAACTAGAAGATCTTCTAGCCAAGGGATATATCAGACCCAGTGTATCTCCTTGGGGTGCAGCAATGCTATTTGTGCGCAAGAAAGACGGTTCTATGAGATTGTGTATAGATATCTACAGGCAGCTGAACAAGGCAACGATAAAGAACAAATATCCTTTGCCTCGTATCGACGACTTATTTGATCAGTTGCAGGGATCATCTATCTACCAAGATCGATCTAAGATCTGGATATCACCAGCTGCGAGTACGAGATATTGATATACCAAAGACAACATTCCGAACCAGGTATGGACATTACAAATTTATTGTCATGCCTTTTGGATTAACGAATGCTCCAGCGGTGTTCATGGGACTAATGAACCGTGTCTTTCAGAGATATTTAGATGAGTTTGTGATTGTTTTTATTGATGATATTTTGGTGTATTCAAAGAATTTGAATGAGCATGCCAATCATTTGAGAATTGTGTTGCAAACATTGAGAAATGAAAGATTGTATGCGAAACTCTCAAAGTGTGAGTTTTGGCTGAGACAAGTTGTCTTCTTGGGTCATATCATATCTGGGGATGGTATTTCTGTGGATCCAAGTAAAGTGGAAGCTGTGATCAGTTGGCCGAGACTGACTTCTGTGCCAGAGATACGCAGTTTCATGGGTCTAGCAGGGTACTATAGACGATTCATCAAAGATTTCTCCAGTATTGCGAAGCCGATTACCCAGTTAACACAAAAGAATACACCATTTGTGTGGTCGGAGGATTGCGAGTCTAGCTTCCTAGAGTTGAAGAAGAGGCTGACCAGTACACCTGTCTTGATGATTCTTTCGGGTACTGGCGATTTCGTTGTATATTGTGATGCATCTCACAGAGGGCTGGGATGTGTTCTTATGCAACGTGGTCATGTGATCGCATATGCCTCTAGACAGCTGAAGCCACACGAGATTCGATACCCCATTCATGATCTTGAATTGGCGGCTATCGTATTTGCCTTGAAAATTTGGCGTCATTATCTTTATGGTGAGAAATTTGAGATTTACTCTGACCATAAAAGCCTGAAGTATCTGTTTTCTCAGTCAGAGTTGAACATGAGGCAGCGTAGATGGCTTGATCTACTGAAAGATTTTGATTGCGAGATCAAGTACTATCCAGGGAAGTCAAATGCAGCAGCAGATGCCTTGAGTCGAAGGGTTTGTGCCCTATCCTTATCGACGATAGGTGTTTCGAATTTAGTTGAAGATTGTTGTTTGTCTGGTTTAGCATTTGACACAGATAGTAGACCGCTGAGACTTGCTTCGATTCAAGTTGAGCCAAATTTGATTATGAGGATTAAAGAGGCACAGAGAACAGATCAGAATATACAGCAGTCAATTCAGATGGTCAGATCAGGACATCAGTCTGAATATAAGGTACGTGATTTTGTCATGTATGTGAATAATCGTATTGTAGTGCCAGATGTTTCAGAGTTGAAACAACAGATATTGTCAGCAGCGCACTGTAGTCGGTTCAGCATTCACCCTGGTGGCAGAAAGATGTATAACGATCTAAAGACACAGTTCTGGTGGAAACAGATGAAGTCAGACATTGCCGAATTTGTGTCTAAGTGTTTAAATTGCCAACAGGTGAAGGCCGAAAGAAAGAAACCCGGAGGTTTACTTCAGAGTTTGGCTATTCCAGAATGGAAATGGGATCACATTTCCATGGATTTCGTGACGAAGTTACCTCGATCATCCCGGGGTTGTGATGCGATTTGGGTTGTGATAGACAGATTAACCAAATCAGCGTGTTTTATTCCATACAGAATGACATATCGACACGATCAGATGGCAGAATTGTATGTCAAAGAGGTAGTTAGATTACATGGTGTGCCGAAGTCTATCGTATCAGATCATGATCCACGATTCACTTCTCACTTTTGGCACAGTCTGCAGTAGGCTTTAGGTACGACATTGCACCTGAACACTGCTTATCATCCCCAGACAGATAGACAGTCAGAGCGGACTATCCAGACTTTAGAGGATATGTTGAGGGCTGTAGTGCTAGACTTTGGCACTAGTTGGCAAGATTCGCTACCGTTATGTGAATTCTCGTACAACAATAGCTATCAAACGAGCATAGAGATGGCACCGTTTGAGGCATTGTATGGCAAGAAGTGCAGATCTCCTTTATATTGGGATGATATATCTGAAGTACCAGAACTTGGGCCTGATATGATTCGGGAAATGACTGAGAAGGTGAAGATCATTCAGAAAAGAATGAAGATGGCACAGGAAAGACAGGCCAAGTATGCCAATATCAGACGTAGACCGTTAGTATTTGAACAGGGAGACAGAGTATTTTTGAAAATTTCTCCTTTCAGAGGCGTTGTCAGATTTGGCAAACGCGGGAAGTTGTCTCCTGATACATCGGTCCATACGAGATTCTTGAAAAGATTGGCGATCGAGCATATAGACTAGCTCTTCCTCCTTCTCTATCCGGGATACATGACGTTTTTCATGTATCGATGCTGCGTAGATACATGCCAGTTTATTCTCATGTCATTCAGCCTGACGAAACTGAGCTAGATCAGACATTGAGTTATGTCGAACAACCGATACAGATTCTTGATCGGAAAGAGAAACAGCTCAGAACGAAAACTATTCCGCTAGTGAAAGTTCAGTGGAGTCGTCATGGCACCGAGGAAGCGACTTGGGAGACAGAAGTAGATATGAGACAGAAATATCCCGAGTTATTCTCATGATGTGAGTATTTATTCAGCCTTTTATTTTACTGATGTTTGTACATACTTTGATTAATTGATTTCACGTTCGAGGACGAACTAATATCTAAGAGGGGGAGAAATGTAATGCCCAAGATTGTATGTGGATAAAATGAAAAGATGAAGTGTTGCTTGAAGAAGGGACCGCACCCGCGCCTAGAGAAGCACCGCACCCGCGGTGCATGGACAGAAAGTTAACCATTTTTACAGTAGGATCACCGCACCCGCGGTCCAAGAAGGAGTGCACCCGCGGTTGATGGACAGAGAGTTGGAAAGTATTTACAAAAATGACACCGCACCCGCGGTCCAAACGTAACTGCACCCGCGTTGATGACACCGCACCCGCGGCCTTATAAGTAGCGCACTTGCGGTCGACGTTTATGCAAAGTTGAATGGACCGCTGAAGCCTGAGCGCACGCGCGGTTCCTGAACTACCGCTCCCGCGGTCATGCGTGTTACTTGAAAAATATGACACTTGCCCCTCAACATGCAAGATATATATATATATATTATGTGTCTTCATTTCCTCTCCTGGACAGCTGAGAATCGAGAGGGAGAAGGGATCTAGGAAAAGGAAAGTCCTTTCACTTTTGAAGCTAGTTTGTACAAGAATTTTACATCCAAACGTTAATCCGATTTCGGTTCTGAACTCCTCTCATCAAAGGCTTTAAGGGGATGTAAGTTTCATTCATTTCCTGCATGATTTGAAATATTGATGTTGGGGAAATTGTGAATTACACTAGATTATGTGTTCCTGTGAAGTTAGTGACTATATATTCGTAAACGGGTCGATTATCGGATATCATATGCAATTGTTATGATTTTCCAGCATATTTAGAGTTAAATTTGCAGATTTTGAGTACTATTATGTGCTTATAATGATGATTATGAGTTGAGACTTATGAATTGGTAATATATGTTGAGAGGTGGATTGACTGGTATCGAGAGATTACATCGTTATGCCGTCAAATTGTACCGAGATCAAGTATTGAATTGGGTATGTGTTGATTGAGATTAGAGATTGATAGAATATGTATCAACATTTCCATTTCAGATTTGATAGTGAAAGATTCATCATCGAGACTTCGACATCGACAGACATTGTGCGACGAAAGGTATAATTCATGGTTTTGTTTGGGGAAGACACAACTCAAATGAGATTTAGTTTGAGTTTCCCAACAAAATCACATACTAGAATTATTGTTTATTTTTTGATATGATTGTGATTTATTTATAGATTTATATTCAAATCTCTTGATATGATGATGCCTTGTTTATAGATTTATATTCAAGCCTTTGAGATAGGAGAGTCATTGGCAGACTTGCCAAACTAGATGTTCGGTGGTATCGACGCTTCGGATCAGATTCACTCCGATTGCAGACATTCGATACAGACATGATCAAAGTCTAGGAATAAGACGTACAGTTACCCCGATTGGGAGGGTAGGTGACAGACAGTGACGTCTTATTCACACCGGGATCCCTAGAGTAGAGTCGATTCGAGTCAAGACATGATTTGATTTGAGTTGCATGTTTAGATAGATCGGTTTCATAGACTATGGAGCCATTGTTATTGCTTTCATGCATGATTTATGATTTCGTATCAGCATGTTTTATACTGGGATTTGTTCTCACCGGAGTTTCCGGCTGTTGTTATGTCTGTATGTGTGCATAACAACAGGTGGGGCAGGATCAGGGTCACGACAGAGATGAGAGATCGAGATAGCGTGGTGACTTCGGGCGCAGCAGATTACTAGTGGTTTCTTTTACTAGACATGTACTATATTTTGATTATGGTTGGGATTGAACACTAGTTTGTATGAATGTATTAGAACAAGACATGTAATTATGTTTATTGAAATAAACTGAATAACTATCTTGTGCTTGTTTATATACATTTGAATTAATGTTAAAAAGCAAAATTTTGACCCACATTTTTGAATAAAGATCCTATTAATTCCGAAAAGAATTGAGTTAGAGCCCGGGTCCCCACAATAGATGTAGATCGACGTCTATTGTAGACATTCGATACAGCATACCAAAGTCTAAATTAGATCGGGATCCCTAGATTAGAATGAGAGATGAGTCGAGTCTTAGATATCGAGGCTAGAACTTGATTTACAGATTTGTATTAATTTATGTTTCGGTAGATTACGATTCATGTTTTATTTACAGACTGTTATTGATACATGTTGTTTGATTATGCTACATGTAATAAGATATAAATCATGCTTTTATGTTAATTCAGTTAACTGCATGTATACATTATTTATACTGGGATTTATTCTCACCGGAGTATCCGGCTGTTGTCTTGTTTCTATGTGTGCGCATGACAACAGGTGGGGCAAGATTGGGGTCAAGAAGATGATGAGAGAAGACGAGTTTAGAGTGTTGACCCCGGATTTATTGTAGACTTGGTTTAATACTTGAAATTTAGCAGTTAAACCTTAGATTAGTTTGAACTAGAAGCACGTTGTACAAGATTTGTATTATTATACTGGTTTGTATAATAGATTGATTCCATTAACTTCCGCATTTTAAAAAAAAAAATTTAGACCCTGTTTATCTTAATTGATAATTAAATTCCAAAGATGATTAAAATGATGATTAGCGTCCGGGTACCCACAATAAACACAAAGCACAAGCTTTGCAAATTGAGAGAAAACTCAAGAACTTTTATCTATCATTCATCATTATTCGTTCATGGTCTGATACACTGAATATATATTCAATAAAGTATCATGTGTGTGCAACAATTGTTTCATGTCACTCTTTTGGACCATATATATTTTCTTTTTGGTCTCTTTCCTCTCATTTTCTTTTCCTTATTTTCCTTTTGTATGGCTATCTCAATTTTTTTATCACTTTTGTTTTTAGCCATTTCATTTTTCTTTTCAAAGGCCATCTCACTTTTTAATTCACTCTTTCTTTTGGCCTCATCTCACTTCTTCTTTTTCAATTGGTCCTCCAACACTTGTTTTGGGGACAAAGGAAGTAAAACAATGGGTTCTTTCTTGAGTACAAAAGAATATTTATTTCTAAACACATCATGTGTCACTTGCCTATCATATTGCCATGGTCTTCCTAACAAAATATGACAAGCATGCATTGGTACCACATCACACAATACCTCATCAACATACTTCCCAATCGAAAACGCAAACAAAACTTGTTTGTTCACCTTCACTTCAGCACAGTCGTTCAACCACTGTAGCCTATATGGTTGAGGATGTTTCAAAGTAGGCAAGCTCAATTTTTCAACCATCTCAAGACTAGCAATATTGGTACAACTTCCTCCATCTATAATAACGTTGCAAACTTTGCCACTGACAAAACATCTAGTATGGAACAAGTTTTCCCGCTGATTCGTCTCCTCTTCTTTGACTTTGGCACTCATGATACGCCTAGTCACTAATGCCTCACCCACAACTGCTTCATATCCCTCATCAGGATCCTCTAATGCAGGCAACTCATCTTCATCCTCTCCATCATCTCCCTCACTATGAGATTCATACTACCCATAATTATTCAACACCATCACCCTTTTATTGGGACATTGGCTAGCAATATGTCCAATTCCTTGACACCTAAAACATTTAATATCTCTAGAACGATTAATAGGAGTTTCAGGTTTACCTTGCATTCCATGCTTAGGCGCCTCCTGTTTAATGTCAACTTTGGGCTTGACCACTACCTTGCTTTCTTCACGTTTAACAACGTTGGAACGCCAAGGTGTTGATGTATTCCCAGTTTGTGTGGTACGACCAACTCCTCTCCTCTTGAGTTGTTGCTCCACTTTTATCGCCATTTGCACAATTTCATCTAGATCCAAGTAATGTCTAAGCTCCACTTGGTCTTGAATTTCCCTGTTCAAACCACACAGAAACCGAGCCATAGTAGCCTCACTATCCTCATCTATGTTTGCTCTAATCATGACTACTTCCAATTCTTTATAGTAGTCCTCAACACTCTTCACACCTTGTCTCAAAGTTTGTAACTTCTTAAACATTTCTCTATAATAGTGATTTGGTACAAACCTCTTCCTCATTACGCTTTTCATCTCCGCCCAAGTTTCTATAGGCCTCTCATTGCATCTTCTCTTAGTGGTCACTAATTGATCCCACCAAATAAGTGCATAATCAACAAATTCAACCACGGCCAACCTAACCTTCTTTTGTTCGGAATAATGGTGACAATCAAACACAAATTCAACTCGCTTTTCCCATTCTAAATAAGCCTCTGGATCCGACTTACCATGGAACGACGGAATTTTCATCTTAATGCTGCCTATGTTATTATCTTCCTTATTCCCATCATCGTACCTACCACGTAAGGCTTCTCTTCTTCCCCTACCAAATCCTCTACCTCTTCCGCTTCTACCCTAATTATCGTTTTGGCTCTCCTCTTCTCCTTCCAAATCATAATCATTCTCTTCTTCATCCACTCTACCCAAACCTTTAGGCTTAGATTTATTTTCACTCGTACTAACTTCAAGCCTATCCAACCTCTCATATAAAGGATCCAACTCGGCCCTCAACATTCTACTAAAATGCCCAAATAACGCCTCCATTTGAACCTTAGATAACCCTTGGTTCGAACTCTCTCCTACTTCCCTCTCCATTTTAATTTCAGATTTTGTACCTGCAATAAAATGTTAGTAGAAATAAAAGATTTTCCTCACCCAAATTCTCACGATCACTCCAAAGAAATACCACTCGCACTCAAATAATTTTCACTAGAATTTGATAGTTCTCTCAAAGGTGTGCTCAATCTTTATATATATGTTGTTTTTTTTTAATCAAACTAATAAGATTCAACTTGTAAACACTTGCAACTGTTTCACATGGATTGCACAAAAACAAGAACGACATAATAACACAGAACAAATTTTTCGGGAATTCTGGATTATCAAAAGATGATAGAAAAAATGCAGATCTTGAAATAGAACAAAGGATCACACAAAACTTGAAACAGAACAAATTTTTGTTTTTGTTTTTGGTAGATATGACAATAGAAACAAAAGGATACCAC
Organism: Primulina tabacum; assembly: GCF_025594145.1. Classification (NCBI taxonomy): domain Eukaryota; kingdom Viridiplantae; phylum Streptophyta; class Magnoliopsida; order Lamiales; family Gesneriaceae; genus Primulina; species Primulina tabacum. The sequence goes on along the minus strand of NC_134563.1, from coordinate 13,491,904 downwards.
AGATCTGAAAACAGAATGAAATTTGAGACAGATCTGAAAAATAACAACAACGATATTTACTTGAATTCAATGAGCCAAAGCTCTGATACCAAATGATATGAATCCTCGTACGAATGAAAGGCAAGCACGAATATATAAATCGCACCCTCAATTCAATAACAAACAAGGAACGAATTATTTTGTCCCGATCTTTTGAAACAAGTAACGATTTTGTGATATTCACCTCTAAGCGATTATAACTTAGCAACAAATATCAACGATAAAACAATTGAATTTCAAACAAACCTTCAAAGAACTTGTTTTGACAATCCATGCGAAGAACAATCGACAAACGCCACAAAGATGCAATCTTTGATAAGTTTGATTTTGATAAACACAAAGCACAAGCTTTGCAAATTGAGAGAAAACTCAAGAACTTTTATCTATCATTCATCATTATTCGTTCATGGTCTGATACACTTAATATATGTTCAATAAAGTATGAAAAATAGTGTAAAAAGGCTTAATTATGATAACAAGCAAATTTGACACGGAAGTTAACAAAAGACCACGGGTGCGCTGCAGACTGGACCGCGGGTGCGGTGCCGCTTCGGCGAAGTTCGGATGCAAAGGATCGCGGGTGCGGTCCTTTTAGGAGCGCGGGTGCGCTCGCCTTCTGACCGCGGGTGCGGTATAGCTTCGGCAATATTCTCTTAAATTTGATTATTATGGACCGCGTGTGCAGTCCCTGAATTGGCGCGGGTGCGCTGTACCTTCGGCAATTGTACTTGAATAACATTCCAAAAACCTCCAATATTATTCCCATGATTCTCAACCTCCTCTAATTTAGACATCCAACTTGTAGGACTTCCTTGATAGCTCATCATGAGTCCTTGAAGTGAATCTTTAAACTTCTTGCTTCGTTCCCTCGTTATAGGTCATTCGGGCAACTCCAACGACTCCCATGCTTTCTTTGGTGCTTGATCAACCACATTTGCATCAATGAGTTTATGCATTTATATGATCCACAATAGTTGTTTGATATTTTCATTTTGTTTTGCAGATTCTAGTTCATTTCCCGGTTAAGTGGCGGATAACGGTACTCCGTAACTATTTAAGTCGGTTTCTTCAGTTTTCCCAAAATAATTGAAATATAAAAAATAATAATAATATGGATGCTTGTATTATGAATCTTCGTAAATATTTTGCTTGTTTACCTGATAATGCGTTGAAAAAAATTTATAAAGCTAGATGTGAGCAGCTAAGGTTGATGATGTCATATGGCATATCGAATGATGTCCGTTTGATAATTGAAGCAAAAGTCCGATTGGTTGGGGAAGCAAGTGAATTAATAATAAGACATATGCCAGGATTTGGTAAAATCACATATGCCAGGATTTGGTAAAAGCACATATGCCAAAAAACGAAGAGCTAAACGTATAGGTGGATGTCATAAATGTGCAAGGTGGACTTGTAAGGGAAAATGCAAAAATGTTGGAAGTCAACATCAATGAATAGAGAAGATAAAATTTTATTCATTAAAAATGGTCTGAGTAAAGAGTCTTTGGATAATTTTCTAGAGGTTCTTGATACGCTTTCTAGTGGGTACGTGCAAAATGAACTTCTTAAACTATGGTGGCAATTTCAACAGGAGGAATATCAATATGGACGGTGGAATCAGCCTTACAAAGATCCTACTGTAGTAACGCATATCTATTTAGATATGTAAATATATATACACAATTTCATCTTGGGAATCTGACGTTAAAAGACCATGTTTGCCAATTTATAAGAAAATTGGATGTGAAGCATATCCTCGACTCATAGTAGGCGTTGAAGTCGTTACTGAACGTAAAATCAGAGGAAGATGTGAGCCACAATCACAACTACGCTGTATATATTTGTTTTAATTTTGTCATTTTTATTTTCTTTTAATAATAATAATTTCCTGTTCAAATATTGACTTTTGGCATGTTACGCTTGTAAATTCATATGCTGTGATTTAACAATTACAAAAAAAAAAAACATATTTCTCAACATGTTAACGGTCACGGTAAGTAAAATAAAAAATATTTGTGTATTTTGTGGATCTAGTGCAGGAAAAGATTCAATTTATGAAAAAGTAGCAAAAAATCTTGGAATAACACTTGCTAAAAAAAAGATTCATTTGGTATATGGTAGTGGTGAAGTTGGCCTCATGGGAAAAGTTGCAAAAGCTGCGCATGCAGGTGGAAGTGAAGTTTTAGCCATTATTCCGATTACCTTAGCCAATCTTACAGGACCAACAATAGGAGAAGAAATGAAAGTGGACAACATGTATGAACGAATTACTCAAATGATTGAACATTGAGATGCTTTCATTGCTTTGCCAGGAGGTTTCGGTACTTTGGAAGAAATATTTCATACTGTTTGTTGGGCACAATTAAATATCCACAATAAGCCAATTGGTTTGTTAAATGTTAACAATTATTATGATAAACTGTTATCGTTTCTTGATGATGTTGTGGAACAGGGATTTATTTCATTAGCTTCGCGAAGGATGTTAGTTTCTGCTACAAGTGAAGGTGAACTTATTGATTTACTGCAAGGATTTAGTCATGAACCAGATCCATCCTTATCTCAACTTAATTGGCCAACATCCAAAAGTAAGAAAAGAAAATTCATGTGATGCTAAACTTGTGATTCAACAGTATGTTTTAATGTTTTTCTTTAAGGTATGAATAATTTCTTCTTCTTCTCCTCTTAGTTTTTTTATATAAAAATTAAAATATATACTTATATATTATAATAATAATAATAATTTTTAGTTCAATGTCGAGTAAGGTGTCAGTAAAATGCACCTGAGACGCATTAGTTAATAATTATTGAAAAATCACAATACACTAGATTTTAATATTCATTATATTCAAAATACAGACTAAAAAAAATTAGTTTTTCATATGTACCAATATATATATATATTTTTGATCAATTAATATAAAATATATAATAGATGTGTTCATATATATATATATAATTGTATGTGTTTTCAAATAAAATAATTTCTAAAATTTTTATGAGAATATAGTTAAAAGATATGGTTTGTATGGTTGTTAACATGTATAATTGAAAGAATTCTTTTGTAAAAGTATAATATATACTCACGCATCTTTTTTGAGTGAGTGGTGAGAAATGAGAAAACAATTAATAAACTTTTATTGATTATTAAAAAATGGTTAATTACAAGAATATAACTCCCCTAAAAAAAATATTTATTGAAAAAAGAAAAAAAAACAAGTAAATATATAACGGACTGCAAAATACTTTATTCATTGTAATTTTTTTAGATTTATTGATGTACTATCAATGTGTTCTAAAAACATCAATATTGTGTTCAAAAACAAAAAAAACAAAAAAACAAAAAACAAACAAACAAACAAACAAAAAGATTTGTTTGTGCTAGATAAGTTTCAAAGGTAGTCGGATGTATCCGTTATATAAATGTTTATATATATATGGTAGAATGTTTGGATAAAAAATTTTATGTTATTGTAAAATTTTGCAGTCACGTTATTTAAAAAAAACAATAAAAAAAAAGAAAAAAATGGGGATTTTATTATTTGTAAATTTTCCTATTTTGTTTTCAATATTAGTTTAATTAATTGTCTGCTTTAATACTTAGTCTTTTTCAATGAGAGTTAATATTCATTCCAACTCCATGAGTGAAAACTAGCTATTCTTTAAACATTTGACCTGAAAGAATATATGGAGTTGAGGCTTTTACAATAATATTGTTGATATTATACATGTTATGGTGGGTGGTGTGAATTATCTTTTTGACTATATTATTATAAAAAATTTAGAAATTTTTTTTAAAAAATTTATATATATATATTGTTACTTTATATATTATGTGAAAATAAGAATAATAATAAAAACACATTTAATTATATATTATTATATTAAACGAAAATATATATATAAATCGGTATATTATTTTGTTTTTAATAAATATGTTTGTATTTGAATATATAAAAGGAATAAAGAATCTAGGTTGTGATTTTTTGATAAAGTTTATTACTAAGGGACTAGTAACAAGATAGTGTGGGTGTGGGGACCCGGACGCTAATCATCATCTTAATCATCTTTGGGATTTAATTATCAATTAAGATAAACAGGGTCTAAAAATTTTTTCTTTAAAATGCGGAAGGTAATGGAATCAATCTATTATACAAACCAGTATAATAATACAAATCTTGTACAACATGCTTCTAGTTCAAACTAATCTAAGGTTTAACTACTAAATTCCAAGTATTAAACCAAGTCTACATCCAAGTCCGGAATCACCACTCTAATCTCGATCTCTCATCATTTTCTTGACCCCGATCTTGTCCCACCTATTGTCATGCACACATACAAACAAGACAACAGCCGGATACTCCGGTGAGAATAAATCCAAGTATAAATAATGTATACATGCAGTTAACTGAATTAACATAAAAGCATGAATTATATCTTATCACATGTAGCATAATCAAACAACATGTATCAATACCAGTCTGTAAATAAAACATGAATCGTAATCTACGAAACATAAATCAATACGGATCTGTAAATCAAATTCTAGTCTCAATATCTAAGACTCGACTCATCTCTCATTCTAATCTAGGGATCCTGATCTAATTTAGACTTTGGTATGCTGTATCGAATGTCTACAATAGACGTCGATCTACATCTAAGCTCATCGATACACCGTAAGTCTAGAGTCTATGCGGTTCTGACAAAGACTCGGCGGTTCTGCCCTAGCTAGGCTAATCTGCCCTAGACTCAAACTCTGGCTCTTCTATAATTCACTAGACTAAACATATCAATCTGATAATCTGCAAATATCAATGCAATAAAGTAAGTATGTGATTTTGGGAAACTCAAGTCAAACCTAACTCGAGTTGTGCAATCCCGAATCAACATTTATTTATACATTTCTCTTCACGATCTGATGAAGACGAGGTCTTGTATGTCAATCTGTCCATACCCAGTCTGGCAATGACAAGTCATATAAATACCATATCAGTATATAACTCAATTCAAGACCCGTTCTGATCAATACTCAAATCGGTATATAATCTAATCCATATCTGAACAAGGTACAATCTAGTTCATATCAATGATATCACGATACAATCGAAATCATTACTGAATCTGATCAATCTCAATCAATACTGAATCTGATCAATATCAATCTACTGATGTTTCGACGGCATACTAATACAGTCACGATAACCCCGTCTATCTCAACATCACAAATATAATACCAGAATTCATAACCAGTATCAGTACAACTCATAATCTGAATAATAACACAACTCTGATATAGAATCTCAACTAAATCAACTCTGAAATTTATAACAATTTCATAAACAGTCTATTCTTTAATCTGACTTCGATTATATGATGTCTAACATGTCAAGAACATCATATATGAATTCCAATGTAATTCTGACAACATCATAATTTCAAAACATATCAAAACGTAACAAAACTTACGCCCAATTATAGCTTGCGTTGATAGGAACACAGTACTGAAGTCGGATTACAATTCAGACGGGCGGATCTTTCACAAAAGGCGTAAGGATTTTTGGCAAACTTCCTCGACCCTTTTCTCGTTTCTTCTTGCCAAATTCTGAAAAGAATGGAATGTTTGTATATATATACTCGTTTTATTCATATTCTACAAACCAGTAATTAAATACAGTCCATATCAAAAGTACAATTACTAGTTCATCTGCTACGCCCGTGATCACCACGCTATGTCCATCTCTCATCTCTGTCGCGACCCTGATCCTGCCCCACCTGTTGTTATGCACACATACAGACATAACAACAGCCGAAAACACAGGTGAGAACAAATCCCAGTATAAAACATGCAAACCATGCTGATACATAATCATAAATCATGACTCAAAGCAATAATAATGGCTCCATAGTCTATGAAACCGATCTATCTAAACATGCAATTCAAATCAAATCATGTCTTGACTCGAATCGACTCTACTCTAGGGATCCAGGTGTGAATAAGACGTCACTGTCTGTCACCTACCCTCCCAATCGGGGTAACTGTACGTCTTATTCCTAGACTTCGGTCATGTCTGTATCGAATGTCTACAATCGGAGTGAATCTGATCCGAAGCGTCGATACCACCGAACATCTAGTTTGGCAAGTCTGCCAATGACTCTCCTATCTCAAAGGCTTGAATATAAATTCATAAACAAGACAGCATCCTATCAAGAGATTTGAATATAAATCTATAAACAAATCAAATTCATATCAAAAGATAAACAACAATTCTAGTATGTGATTTGGTTGGGAAACTCAAATTGGATCTCATTTGAGTCGTGTCTTCCCCAAACAAAACATGAATTATACCTTTCGTCGCACAATCAGTGTCGTAGTCAAAGTCTCGAAGACGAATCTGTCAATACCAAATCTGAAATGGAAATGTTGATACATATTCTATTAATCTCTAATCTGATGTGATCCCGCCCACGAGATCTTTGATTTTTCCCGATCTTTGAAACAAGTAATTGATAGGTGTGAAAATCGCCTCTAGATCACGCGGTCTAGCAACAATTCATCAACGATAGAAACAATCTAGTTCAAGAGAATCTCCAAAGAACCCGTCCTTGGCAACCCTCGTGATATTCGATTGACAAACGCCACAAAAGATAAATCTTTTGATAAGTTTGATTTGATACAACGCAAAAGTTATAACGAAACTTAAGCTTGTTTTTGAGAGAATTATCAAAGAAAGTTTTTATAAACTCAATCAATAATGAACAAAAGTTCTAAGTTTACATGGTATTCTAGCTTATATATAGAAAACAAAACCCTAAATATAGAAAATTGCATAATTAAAGATAACAAATCAATAATTAATTTAGAATTTAATTAAACTAAGGAAACTAGAATTCTCCTCGCAGCAGTCGCGCCCGAGCGGTAGGATATTACCGCTCGAGCGCCAGGTCTTCTGGCTTGTTCCCGCTCGGGCGGTAGAATTTGACCCTCGAGCGCCGAGGGTTCTGGAAATTTTGCTTCCTCCAATTCATCCTCTACTTGATTGTGATGCAACCCGAACCCCTCGAGCCTTGTTTCCAACCCTTCATTGGTTGGATGAAGGGCAACATTCAACATCTTCAAGCGTCCTCTCGGGATTGGTTCTTGAAACGCATAGTGGCTGGCTAGATTCATATCCTACTCCCTTTGTTTAAAAAGATTTGTCCTCAAATCTTGTCTTTCTTGATAGCTAGGAAGATCAACACATTTTATGCCCTTTCCACAATCCTGCAAGTAGAGTTTAACAATGCTCGGGATCAAACCGGCTATTTCATTAAAATAAAATAAACCAACCTTGCACAGATGTACATGAAGTGGTTTATTCAAAATAAAGAATCGCTCATCCTCACTCTTTTGGGCCATATATATAATTTATTTTTCTGTCTGTTTGGCCTCTTTTTCGCACAACTCTTTATTTTCATCGATGGCCATCTCACTCTTTTTATCACTCTTTTTTTCGACCATCTCATTTTCTTTTTCTCTCAACTCATAACAAATTGATTCATCAATACAAATTACATTCGTAGATGGTTGAGCAAAAGAAACAACTTGCACATCATCTAACAACTCACCCTCCACAGCGCAACACTCAATACTCGCATGACACGCAATTGAAGTATCAACATTCAAATCATCCACAAGTTTGGCAAGAGTGGAAGTGGAATCCACTACCTTCACATCCTCAATTGGACATTGGCTAATATCATGTCCAAACTCTAGACACCAAATACATTGAATATCACAAGTACTAATATTTGAAATTTTAGATGTACATTGATATCCACGTTTTGAACTCCTCGTTGGTGTCGCCGTGCTTCTCTCCTCTTTACTCATCCTTCCACTCTCATCCACTCGCCCATACCTTTCACGCAAATGTTTAAATTCTTCCTCCATTCTTTTCCCAAATTCTACCTACAATGACTGAAATTGACTATTAAGCATATTGCACCCCTTTTTTTTGTTTTAAAAAAAAAAAAAAAAAATTTCGGGTGAACAGTACGATACAGTACCGTGAACAGTAAATCCGGCATGCACAGTAAATCCGGCGTGAACACTAATTCCGGCAAAGAACAGTAATCACGATGATCTGTAACCGCGATGAACAGTAATTCCGCCGCTTTGAATAGTGACTCCGCGTGAACAGTACTTCCGAAGTGAACAGTACCTCCGACAATGAATAGTAAATCCGGCAATGAACAGTGAATCGAGATTTTTTTTTTTGTAGATTCAACAAATCCGTAGAAATCGCTACACGATAAATCGGTATTGAAAATCTTATGAAGAATTGAATGGATACGCTTACTTGAATAAAAAACATTGAGCTCTGATACCAAATGATGTGATCCCGCCCACGAGATCTTTGATTTTTCCCGATCTTTGAAACAAGTAATTGATAGGTGTGAAAATCGCCTCTAGATCACGCGGTCTAGCAACAATTCATCAACGATAGAAACAATCTCGTTCAAGAGAACCTCCAAAGAACCCGTCCTTGGCAACCCTCGTGATATTCGATTGACAAACGCCACAAAAGATAAATCTTTTGATAAGTTTGATTTGATACAACGCAAAAGTTGTAACGAAACTTAAGCTTGTTTTTGAGAGAAATCTCAAAGAAAGTTTTATAAACTCAATCAATAATGAACAAAAGTTCTAAGTTTACATGGTATTCTAGCTTATATATAGAAAAAAAAACCCTAAATATAGAAAATTGCATAATTAAAGATTACAAATCAATAATTAATTTAGAATTTAATTAAACTAAGGAAACTAGAATTCTCCTCGCAGCAGTCGCGCCCGAGCGGTAGGATATTACCGCTCGAGCGCCAGGTCTTCTGGCTTGTTCCCGCTCGGGCGGTAGAATTTGACCGCTCGAGCGCCGAGGGTTCTGGAAATTTTGCTTCCTCCAATTCATCCTTTACTTGATTGTGATGCAACCCGAACCCCTCGAGCCTTGTTTCCAGCCCTTCATTGGTTGGATGAAGGGCAACATTCAACATCTTCAAGCGTCCTCTCGGGATTGGTTCTTGAAACGCATAGTGGCTGGCTAGATTCATATCATAATCTCAATCAACACATATCCAATTCAATACTTGATCTCGGTACAATTTAACGGCATAACGACGTAATTTCTCGATACCGGTCGATCCATCTCTCAACATATATCAATAATTCATAGGTCTCAACTCATAATCAATATCATAACCATTTCAAATTCTGAAAATCTGCATAAGTTCCACCCAATACATTCTGGAATGTCATATAAATCGCATACAATATCTGATAATAAATCTGTTCAGGGTATTTCGGTTCCTAGCTACTCAAGAACACATATCTCAATTAAAATCACAATTTATTCAACATGTAGATTTCGAACATGCTATAATTGAACCATACTTACATCCTCTTGTAGCCTATGATGCAAGGAGCAAGAATCTATACTTGGAATGAAGTTTGGATGTGGTAATTCTTTCAAAATCATAACCTTGAAGCATAAGGAATTGAAGCTTCTCCCCACTCTCTCTCTTTTCTCAGCTGATGGAAGTGGAGAGAAATGAATCAGCACATTTCTATATATATATACCATGCCATGTGTCAACTTGAGAAACAAAGGTGGCTTTCTCGCATGCAGCACCGCGGGTGCGCTCCCTCCAGACCGCAGGTGCGCTCAAGCTTCGGTAGTCCATTCATTTTCCAAAATCGACGTCCGCGGGTGCGCTACATATAAGACTGCGGGTGCGGTGACATCAACGCGGGTGCGGTTACGTTTGAACTGCAGGTGCGGTGTCATTTCTGTAAATAATTTCCAACTCTCTGTCCATCAACCGCGGGTGCGGTGACCCTACTGTAAAATTTGCCAACTTTCTGTCCATGCACCGTGGGTGCGGTGCTTCTCTAGGCGCGGGTGCGGTCCCTTTCTTCAAACAACACTTCATCTTTTCATTTTATCCACATACAATCTAGGGCATTACATTTCTCCCCCTCTTAGATATTAGTTCGTCCTCGAACGTGAAATCAATTAATCAAAGTATGTACAAACAGCAGTAAAATCAAAAACTGAATAAATACTCACATCATGAGAATAACTCGAGATATTTCTGTCTCATATCTGCTTCTGTCTCCCAAGTCGCTTCCTCGGTGCCATGACGATTCCACTGGACTTTCACTAGTGGAATAGTCTTTGTTCTGAGTTGTTTCTTTTTCCGATCAAGAATCTGTATCGGTTGTTCAATATAACTCAACGTTTGATCCAGCTCAGCTTCGTCAGGCCTAATGACATGAGAATAATCTGGCATGTATCTACGCAGCATCGATACATGAAAAACGTCATGTATCCCGGATAGAGAAGGAGGAAGAGCCAGTCGATATGCTCGATCGTCAATCTTCTCAAGAATCTCGTATGGACCGATGTATCTAGGAGACAATTTCCCACGCTTGCCAAATCTGACAATGCCTCTGAAGGGAGAAATCTTCAAGAATACTCTATCCCCTTTTTCAAATACAAGCGGTCTGCGTCTGATATTGGCATATTTGGCTTGCCTATCTTGTGCCGTCTTCATTCGCTTCTGAATGATCTTCACCTTCTCAGTCATTTCCCGAATCATATCAGGCCCAAGTTCTGGTACCTTAGATATATCATCCCAGTACAACGGAGATCTGCAGTTATTGCCATACAATGCTTCAAAACGGTGCCATCTCTATGCTCGTTTGATAGCTGTTGTTGTACGAGAATTCACACAACGGTAGTGAATCTTGCCAACTAGTGCCAAAGTCTAGCACTACAGCTCTCAACATGTCCTCTAAAGTCTGGATAGTCCGCTCTGACTGTCCATCTGTCTGTGGATGATAAGCAGTCCTTAGGTGCAATGTCGTACCTAAAGCCTGCTGCAGACTGTGCCAAAAGTGAGAAGTGAATCGTGGTTCCCGATCTGATACGATAGACTTCGGCACACCATGTAATCTGACTACCTCTCTGACATATATTTCAGCCATCTGATCGTGTCGGTATGTCATTCTGTATGGAATAAAACACGCTGATTTGGTTAATCTGTCAATAATGACCCAAATCGCATCACAATCCCGGGATGATCGAGGTAACTTCGTCACGAAATCCATGGAAATGTGATCTCATTTCCATTCAATAATAGACAAACTCTGAAGTAAACCTCCGGGCTTCTTTCTTTCGGCCTTCACCTGTTGGCAATTTAAGCACTTAGACACATATTCGGCAATATCTGATTTCATCTGTTTCCACCAGAACTGTGTTTTCAAGTCGTTGTACATCTTTCTGCCACCAGGGTGAATGCTGAACCGACTACAGTGCGCTGCTGACAATATATGTTGTTTCAACTCTGAAACATCTGGCACTACAATACGGTTATTCACATACAGGACAAAATCACGTACCTGATATTCAGACTGATGTCCTGATCTGACCATCTGAATTGACTGCTGTATATTCTGATCTGTTCTTTGAGCTTCTTTGATTTTCATAATCAAATCTGGCTCAACTTGAATCGTGGCAAGTCTTAATGGTCTACTATCTGTGTCAAATGCTAAACCAGACAAACAACAATCTTCAACTAAATTCGAAACACCTATCGTCGATAAGGATAGGGCACAAACCTTTCGACTCAAGGCATCTGCTGCTGCATTTGACTTCCCTGGATAGTACTTGATCTCGCAATCAAAATCTTTTAGTAGATCAAGCCATCTACGCTGCCTCATGTTCAACTCTGACTGAGAAAACAGATACTTCAGGCTTTTATGGTCAGAGTAAATTTCAAATTTCTCACCATAAAGATAATGACGCCAAATCTTTAATGCAAATATGATAGCCGCCAATTCAAGATCATGAATGGGGTATCGAATCTCGTGTGGTTTCAGCTGTCTAGAGGCATATGCGATCACATGACCTCGCTGCATAAGAACACATCCCAGCCCTCTGTGAGATGAATCACAATATACAACGAAATCGCCAGTACCTGAAGGAATCATCAAGACAGGTGCACTGGTCAGCCTCTTCTTCAATTCTAAGAAGCTAGACTCACAATCCTTAGACCACACAAATGGTGCATTCTTCTGTGTCAACTGGGTAATCGGTTTTGCAATACTGGAGAAATCTTTGATGAATCGTCGATAATATCCTGCCAGACCCATGAAACTGCGTATCTCAGGCACAGAAGTCGGTCTCGGCCAACTGATCACAGATTTAACTTTACTCGGATCTATAGAAATACCATCTCCAGATATGATATGACCCAAGAAGACAACCTGTCTCAGCCAAAACTCACACTTTGACAGTTTAGGAAATAATCTTTCATTTCTCAATGTTTGCAACACAATTCTCAAATGATTGGCATGCTCATCCAAATTCTTAGAGTACAACAAATTATCATCAATAAAAAAAATCACAAATTCATCTGAATACCTCTGGAAAACACGGTTCATCAACCCCATAAACACCGCTGGAGCATTCGTTAAACCAAAAGGCATGACAATAAATTCGTAATGTCCATACCTGGTTCGAAATGCTATCTTCGGTATATCAACATCTCGAGTATATCAACATCTCGAACTCTGAGTTGATGATATCCCGATCGCAAATCAATCTTGGAATAGACAGATGATCCCTGTAACTGATCAAATAAATCGTCGATACGCGGCAATGGATTTTTATTCTTTACCATTGCTTTATTCAATTGCCGGTAATCTATACACAATCTCATTGAACCGTCTTTCTTTCGTACAAAAAGTACCGGAGCGCCCCAAGGAGATACACTAGGTCTGATATATCCCTTGGCTAGAAGATCTTCTAGTTGTGCTTTCAATTCTTTCAACTCTATCGGCGCCATCCTATACGTAGCTCTCGAAATAGGAACGGTACCTGGAATGAGCTCAATGATAAAATCTACCTCTCGAGCTGGAGGTAACCCTGGAATCTCGTCAGGAAATACATCTGCAAACTCCCGTACTACTGGAAAATCTGCCAATGCCGGGCTCGATTTCAATAAATCTACTGAATAAATAAGGAACCCTTCTGCTCCTTGTTGCAACAATCTACTCATAGTCAGCGCAGATACTAAGGGAATCCGAGATCTGGAACCCTTACCATAGAATTTCCACTCCTCTGTCATTCCAGGTCTGAATCTGACAATCTTGTGAAAACAGTCTACGGTGGCTTTGTACTTAGTCAACATGTCAATCCCGACAATACAATCAAAATCAGATAAACCAAGTACAACACATTCTAAATCGATCTCATGCCCTTCAAACTGTAGTAAGCAATGTCTAATTGAAGTCACAGATATCAGACCACTTCCCAACAGAGAAGAAATAGACACTACAGTAGACAATGACTCTACAGGCAATGCATGTGTCAATGCAAAACGTTCAGATATGAATGTATGAGATGCACCTGTATCTATCAATACATATGCAGGATAACCGCAAAGAAAACAGTTACCTGCAATCACATCGTCTGGTGCATCTTGGGCTTGCTCTTCCGTCAATGCAAACACCCTAGCCTGTTGTCTGGGAGGTTGGCTCACTGTCTGGCCACCTCTGGCTCTAGGCTGGGACTGTGTAGGCGTGGGCTGGAAGGAGTGGACAGACAAAGCTTGCCTCTCAGGCTGAGTCACTGATGCTGATGACCCTGCACTCTGAAATCTCTGGGCACCTCTCTGGGGACAAACTCTGGCGAAATGTCCCTGTTGCTTACATATGTTGCATCTGCCCATCACTCCCTGACACTGCTCTGTGGCATGTCGGCCTCCACAAGTAGAGCAATACACACCTGTCACATCTGTACTCTGGCCAGGACCTCTCTGTCGTGACCCGCTGGAGCTCGATGAACTGCTCCCTGCTCTCTTGAACTGCTTACCCTTAGCTTTCAAAGAATCTTTCTTCTCACCACTACTGATTTCACTATCAAATCGAGGAGGAGGTGGTGGAAACTGTGTGGCGAACGGTGGCGGTCTCTGACCCTAAACACTATAGGAAGCTCCTCGCTGCCTAATCAAGCCAGCCTCTGCTCCCTTCGCTCGATTCAGCGCATCAGAAAAAGTGTTGGGTCGCCCCGTGTTCACTAGGTGAAGATATCCGGATTCAAACCATTTATGAACTGATCGGCAACTGCCTCATCATTCCCTGCTACATGAGGTGCAAATCGAAGCAAGGACGAGAATTTGGCAACATACTCCTCTATGTTCCACTGGCCCTGTCTCAAGTTGGCAAATTCGGCCCCTTTGTCTTTTCAATACGACACTGGAAAGAAATGTTGATAAAATTCATCTTTAAAAACTTTCCAAGTAATATCAATACCTCGATGTTCTAAGGCTCGTTTCGCCGTTAGCCACCAATTCTTGGCCACTTCTTGCAATTGATGCCTAATCAGCTTCACCCTACGTTCATCTGTATAGGCAAGTGATTCAAATAACATCTCTATATCATCCAACCAACTTTCACAATCCCCTGCATTTTCTGTGCCCTTCAAGGTAGGTGGATGGAATGATTGAAATCTCTCCAACAAATTCTCCAATGGTGTCGCAGTAACATCCATCTGAGTACCTGACGTACAACCTTGTTCTAGCACTTGACCTGCAGCTGGTTGTGGTATTCTTTTAGGCGGCATATCTGATTATCAAACAGATTAGGATACAATCTATACAATCTGTCTCAGTCCTCCTCTGATCATATACCTCTGATCCAGAATCGGTTCTGATTCAGTCTTTATAAGTATATGCTGTAAATCAACTCAGATACTATACAACATATAACAGGGAAAGCATTAAATCATGCTAGCACATCAAAAGCAAGGAAGAAGACTCGATCTACCCCGCTCATTCTATTCTATCTCAATCTACAGAAACTACTGCTCTGATACCACTTGTTGTGGGGACCCGGGCTCTAACTCAATTCTTTTCGGGATTAATCGGATCCTTGTTCAAAATACGGGTCAAAATTTTGCTTTTAACATTAAATCAAATGTTTACAACTCAAGCACAAGATAATTCTATATTCATTTCATTACAACAAACATAATCTACATGCCTCGTTTTATTCATATTCTACAAACCAGTAATTAAATATAGTCCATATAAAAAGTACAACTACTAGTTCATCTGCTACGCCCGTGATCACCACGCTATGTCCATCTCTCATCTCTGTCGCGACCCTGATCCTGCCCCACCTGTTGTTATGCACACATACAGACATAACAACAACCGGAAACTCCGGTGAGAACAAATCCCAGTATAAAACATGCAAACCATGCTGATACATAATCATAAATCATGACTCAAAGCAATAATAATGGCTCCATAGTCTATGAAACCGATCTATCTAAATATGCAATTCAAATCAAATCATGTCTTGACTCGAATCGACTCTACTCTAGGGATCCCGGTGTGAATAAGACATCACTGTCTGTCACTTACCCTCCCAATCGGGGTAACTGTACGTCTTATTCCTAGACTTCGGTCATGTCTGTATCGAATGTCTACAATCGGAGTGAATCTGATCCGAAGCGTCGATACCACCGAACATCTAGTTTGGCAAGTCGGCCAATGACTCTCCTATCTCAAAGGCTTGAATATAAATTCATAAACAAGACAGCATCCTATCAAGTGATTTGAATATAAATCTATAAACAAATCAAATTCATATCAAAAGATAAACAACAATTCTAGTATGTGATTTGGTTGGGAAACTCAAATTGGATCTCATTTGAGTCGTGTTTTCCCCAAACAAAACATGAATTATACCTTTCGTCGCACAATCTGTGTCGTAGTCAAAGTCTCGAAGACGAATCTGTCAATACCAAATCTGAAATGGAAATGTTGATACATATTCTATTAATCTCTAATCTCAATCAACACATATCCAATTCAATACTTGATCTCAGTACAATTTAACGGCATAACGACGTAATTTCTCGATACCGGTCGATCCATCTCTCAACATATATCAATAATTCATAGGTCTCAACTCATAATCAATATCATAACCATTTCAAATTCTGAAAATCTGCATAAGTTCCACCCAATACATTCTGGAATGTCATATAAATCGCATACAATATCTGATAATAAATCTGTTCAGGGTATTTCGGTTCCTAGCTACTCAAGAACACATATCTCAATTAAAATCACAATTTCTTCAACATGTAGATTTCGAACATGCTATAATTGAACCATACTTACATCCTCTTGTAGCCTATGATGCAAGGAGCAAGAATCTATACTTGGAATGAAGTTTGGATGTGGTAATTCTTTCAAAATCATAACCTTGAAGCATAAGGAATTGAAGCTTCTCCCCACTCTCTCTCTTTTCTCAGCTGATGGAAGTGGAGAGAAATGAATCAGCACATTTCTATATATATATACCATGCCATGTGTCAACTTGAGAAACAAAGGTGGCTTTCTCGCATGCAGCACCGCGGGTGCGCTCCCTCTAGACCGCAGGTGCGCTCCAGCTTCGGTAGTCCATTCATTTTCCAAAATCGACGTCCGCGGGTGCGCTACATATAAGACCGCGGGTGCGGTGACATCAACGCGGGTGCGGTTACGTTTGAACCGCAGGTGCGGTGTCATTTCTGTAAATAATTTCCAACTCTCTGTCCATCAACCGCGGGTGCACTCTTTCTTGGACCGCGGGTGCGGTGACCCTACTGTAAAATTTGCCAACTTTCTGTCCATGCACCGCGGGTGCGGTGCTTCTCTAGGAGCGGGTGCGGTCCCTTTCTTCAAGCAACACTTCATCTTTTCATTTTATCCACATACAATCTAGGGCATTACATCGCGCATATGCGCGAGACCTACTGTCTCCGCATATATCCTGCACATCGCCTCGCGCATATGCGCGACTAATCTCCGCGCATATGGGCGAGACTCTCTGGAGTTACTCGCATAGGCTTCGCGCATATGCGCGACATCTTCCGCGCAGATGCGCGAGGTCTTCTTCCTGTTTGGCGCCTGTGCGCGCATCCGGTCGCGCATGTGCGCCGATGCTACTGTCCTCGCACATCAATTTTCACACGCGATCTCATTTCGTGTCTCGGTTAGCCCTTTCATAATTATCTCGATTAAAAATCAATAATCGTAATTTAACACGGTATAAAATCTCGGGCCTTACATTTCTCCCTCTCTTAGATCTGAGTTCGTCCTCGAACTCGCAAGTAATCAATTCAGATATATCAGAAGAATTTATACAGAGTTTAAATCAGAAACTCATTTCAATGAATCCATTCTGAAATCTCAATCTCATATCATTTTCTTCTGAATCAGTTTTCCATTTTTCTTGCTCTATCTCTGACTGTATCAGATCTTATCTCAGATATCTTTGAGTCATTATCCTTATACGCAGGAAATCTGCAGTTCTCATTGTACCGGATTGCACAAAGTAATAATGCTTCGTTTTCACTATTGCTAACATCCACCACTACGGCTCTATAAATAACTTCCCATATCTGGATAGTATAGAAAAGAGTTCGTGGTATATTCTGCCACAAGCACAAAATCAAGCAAAATCACAATCTGATATACTCTTACTTCGGCATTCTAGTTATTCTGACCATTTTTCTGACATCGATCTGTGTCATCTGGTCATGTATGTACATCATCTTGTACAATTAATAGATATAGATTGAACAATCTGTCAATCACAATCATATTATATCACAATCTGGAAAGTATTGCAGTGGTCTCATTACGAAATTCATCGAAATATATACTCCCCATGTCTAGTCAAAAATATACAAATTCTGTAATAAATCTTTTGATTTCTATCTTTTTGTCTTCATTTATTGGCGATTCAGACAATTCAGTACAATTCCTTCCAACATTTCAGTATCAATTCTATCATAACTGATTTAATCTGTCTATATCAAAATTGTCTGTCCGAATATTATACATTTTCAGTCACCAGAATGCAAACTGAATTCATTACTGTTCGCTTCTGACCCTATCTGTCATTTCAGATTCGAACTTTTTGGTACAAACAACTCAGTTAATAATATAAATTAAAGAAAAATACCTACATGGTATTCGGTTCTGATTATAGATATCAAATTCTGTTGTACAATTCTGAAACATTTGACATCACAAGATAATCATTCTCATACCGTAAAATCACATATCTGTCACTCTGATCGATGCTCTGTTCTGATTATTGAAAGTAAGCTCTGAACATTCTGATTATATTTCTGAACTGCTGTAATTCTCGACTTCAACTCTGATTCGGTTTAAATAATCTGTATATAATCTCAACGATTCACAATGATCTGTATTAAATACTGCTGTAAAAATATAACAATACTCAGGCAGACACAAAATACAATCGTATAAGATAATCTGCCAACTCAGACCAAAAATAAATTTCTGACAATTCTAACATTTCTGAAATTTCTGATATTCCTGATATTCTGATATGTCGGATATCGGTATCATTCTCAGTCACTGATTCTGATCTCAACTGTGTCAAAATCACTCGGTATACTAACTTCAGATATCGCATATTCTGAATACAAATCTGTTTCAAGCAGAATTCATATCTGAAAAATTTCTGTATACAATAATCACATTTCTCAGAATATCCTATTCAATCTTTAGTTATTCGATTCAATCAATCAGATGCTGCGGATATATCAAAATATCATAGATACAACGAGCATTAAATCATCAGAATATCTCTGAACATACTGAAATATGCAAAAGAGAAACACTAAATCAGATGTAACTCCTGGTCTACTCTTCCACTGATCTTTCAATCCTTTCAACTTACTCTGTATCATTCTATACATTCAATATCATTCTGTACTGAATTCTAAAACAACAACAGTACCTGATATCAATTCAATTCTGAAATCTATCTTTTTGATATAAAGTAAATCTGAAATCTTATCTGGCAATTATCAGCTAACTCGTACATCACTGGCAATCTGCCAATGCTAGGCTCGATTTCAATACATCTACTGAATACATAAGGATACCATCTGCTCCTTTCTGTATCAATCGAGTCATAAACAATACAGATAACAAAGGAATTCTAAATCTAGAATCCTTACCGTGGAATTTCTACTCATCAGCCCTATCTGGTCTGAATCTTATATTTTTCTGGAAGGAATCTACACTAGTTCTGTACTTGTTCACCATATTAATATCAATAATGCGGTCAAATCAGCAAACACAAGTACATCATAATCTAACTCAATCTTATTCTCATCTTACTAGTATACAGTATTTCACAGAAATCTCCAATATCAATCTTTCTTTCCCACAAAATAATGGAATCAATACTACAGTAAATACAGACCCAACAGGTACAGCATATCTCAATGCAACTCAGTCAAAGATAATCGTATGGAATGCATTAGTATATATCATTACCTATGCAATATAATCATAAAAGAACAATACATGCCACTCTATCATCAGGTGTGTCCTATGTCTGTTCCTCGGTCTTCTGTTCCCTAAAATCTTCGGGAACTTCTCTGAGGACAAACTCTAGCAAAGTGTCCCGGCTGTCTACAAATATGGCAACTACTAGTCACTCCCTGGCATTGCTCTTTGGAATGTCTCCCTCCGCAAATTCTGCAATATACTCCAGTACAACTCGGGCTGGAACCACTGGAGCTAGTTGAACCGCTCAGTCCGCTCCCTAACTTCTTGAATGGTTTCTTTCGAGCTTTCAGCAAATCTTGCTTTCCACTCGTGCTGCCGCGATCAAATCGGAGAGGGGATTGCTGTGTCTGGGGTTGCATGGCACACACCCTTTTTAGTTGTCTAATCAGACTCGCCTCCACTCTCTTCGCTCTACTCAAGGCATCAACAAAATGGTAAGGTCGCTGCATATTCATCAATGCAACTATCTCCGAGTTCAATCCTCTGATGAACTTATCGGCTACAGCTTCATCATTTCCAATTACATGAGGAGCAAAAGGCAGTAGAGTAAAGAATTTAGCAACATATCCTTCAATATTCAGTTGACCTTGTCTCAAATTCTCAAACTCTGCTTTCTTGTCCTCTCGGTACGAAATTGAGAAAAATCTTCGATAAAATTCAGTTTTGAATATTTTCCACGAAATCACTGTACCTTTCTGTTCTAGCATTCTTTTACTTGTAATCCACCAACTTCTGGCAGTCTCTCGTAACTGGTGGAATATAAGTTTAATTCTCTGCTCATCTGAATAATCAAGTAAATCAAACAGTATTTCTATGTCATCAAACCAGTTCTCACAATCTTCAGACGTCTCGGTACCACTCAGGATCGGCGGCTGAAATACCTGAAATTCTTTAAACTGTATTTCCTTCTGAGTTTCTGATACATCTATCTGTTCAGTCGAAATACTACCCCTTTCTGGAATTCTCCATGGAGGTATATCTGCTTATCAAAACATTAGTACTCAAATACTACAAATCTGTTTCAATCTTTCTCTAATCATCTTACTGCTGATCATGAATCATATCTGATTCATACTCAATAATACATATTACCAATTCAAATTAGATAATTAGATAACATGTATTTCAAAGCAGTAAAGAAAACTCAATCTACCCCGCTCATTCTCTTCTATCTCAGTTTAAAGGATCTATCGCTCTGATACCACTTGTTGTGGGGACCCGGACGCTAATCATCATCTTAATCATCTTTGGGATTTAATTATCAATTAAGATAAACAGGGTCTAAAAATTTTTTCTTTAAAATGCGGAAGGTAATGGAATCAATCTATTATACAAACCAGTATAATAATACAAATCTTGTACAACATGCTTCTAGTTCAAACTAATCTAAGGTTTAACTACTAAATTCCAAGTATTAAACCAAGTCTACATCCAAGTCCGGAATCACCACTCTAATCTCGATCTCTCATCATTTTCTTGACCCCGATCTTGTCCCACATGTTGTCATGCACATATACAAACAAGACAACAGCCGGATACTCCGGTGATAATAAATCCCAGTATAAATGTAATAGCCAAGCCTGGTGTACGGTACGGTTTAAGTTTTCATAAGTTTATTGACTACTTGGTCAAGTTTAGGTATAGTTTGGATGTTAAGAGTTTCGATTTATGATTTATAGTATGGTTGGTTATAGGATTATGTGTAGTGCTTTTATAGCGGCGTTACGATTAAATTCATGATAATTCGTATGTTAAGCCAATTGGTATGAGGCAAATTGGAGTGGTTAGATAAGACATAGAGGTGTAACTTTCTTATTTTGAGTTTTGTTCAAATCATTGTGGAAGGTAAGCCAAAAGTGCCCCGAAGTGTTTCGTGTGTTTCGACGTTCCTCCAGTGACACATGTTGGGAGAATGGGCATAAATTTTTACTCAGACTTCTAAATGATCTGAAATTTTGAGGGATTCAAGACAAGACATAGCGCTACAACTTTGTAGTTTACCACTTTTCCAAATTATGAAGGGAAGAGGCTTTTTAGAAGCAATCTTTGGAGTGGCATTGCGCAGAGTGCGCGCCCGAGCGGGAATAAATGTCCGCCCGGGCGAGCCTACTTCGAAAATTTTGGATTTCTGGCCGAGAGTTCCGCGCCCGAGCGGAAAAATATGTCCGCTCGAGCGGCCAGCGATTTTTAAAAAGCGTGTTTTTGGAGTTTTAAGTGCTTATATACAAGTGTTGCTCCATTTCTCTCATTTCTCACCTCTCATTTTCGGATTTCTCTCCTTGGGAAGGCTAGGGTTCCTTATTTCTTTCACTTCCTATCTTCGATTCAAGCTTTTAGTTGGTGATTTGAGTTAAGATCGAAGTTCTTCTTGGTGCTAGGAAGCTAAGGTAAGCTTTTGGTGTTGTTATTTCTTGGTTTTGGAAGAGAGATGATATGGGTTTGTTGTTATGTTGGTTTTATGAATTAATTGATATGGGTTTATGATTATTGAGTTGTTGATGGTTCAATACATGGTTTATTGTTGTAGGTTTTTTACCAAG
Organism: Primulina tabacum; assembly: GCF_025594145.1. Taxonomy (NCBI): domain Eukaryota; kingdom Viridiplantae; phylum Streptophyta; class Magnoliopsida; order Lamiales; family Gesneriaceae; genus Primulina; species Primulina tabacum. The sequence continues at coordinate 13,469,897 of NC_134563.1, read as the reverse complement.
ATTATAGATTCCAGGTGTTCTTATGGTTTGTAAGTGGAATTTCATTCTTGTGCTCACATGATTATATATGTATTGTGTTTCAAAGGTTTTATTGTGTTATTCCCTTCATTTGATTCACTATTATGTATTGATACCTTTGTTGTATATTGTGGAGGCAATTGATGTCTCAACTTTGAGAGGGGAATACAAAAGAGAAAGAATATCAAAGTGTTTGATGAAATGTCCCAAAGAAAGAGTTTAAATGTTTTATGGATTAATAGATACATAGTCAGAGATTGCATGCAATTAGTTGATCAACGACCATAGGCTTATATCCTTCAGAGTTGTCGATTTATATCGATGGGATAAGAGCACCACAGACAGAGTTACTATTGATATCAATCTACCATAGTAAAGAGAAATATCATCTCATTGTTATGCTATTGCTACGATATACATGTTTCAGAGTTGATGGTATTTTATGTTTTCAAAGCCATGTTTTACAGATTATTCTATGTATCATTGCTATGTAAGAGTTCCACTTGCAGAGTTTTATACTCATTTCAGTTATTTCATGTGATGCAGATAAGAACGACGGACCAGGACGTTGATTGTGGCCCGGAGTCATATGCATACGAAGTTGGAAGGAAGATGTTATTTTGCAAGTATTTTTGGATCATGATCATAAGAATGATATTTTGTATTTTGTTATATCATTTGAATGATCATTTATTTACTTTTAAACATTTTATGGTGATGTATAATTTTAAATTCCGCTGCTATTTTTATTGTAAACGGGTCGAGGTGTCACAATAAATAATGTATACATGCAGTTAACTGAATTAACATAAAAGCATTAATTATATCTTATCACATGTAGCATAATCAAACAACATGTATCAATACCAGTCTGTAAATAAAACATGAATCGTAATCTACGAAACATAAATCAATACGGATCTGTAAATCAAATTCTAGTCTCAATATCTAAGACTCGACTCATCTCTCATTCTAATCTAGGGATCCTGATCTAATTTAGACTTTGGTATGCTGTATCGAATGTCTACAATAGACGTCGATCTACATCTAAGCTCATCGATACACCGTAAATCTAGAGTCTATGCGGTTCTGACAAAGACTCGACGGTTCTGCCCTAGACTCAAACTCTGGCTCTGCTATAATTCACTAGACTAAACATATCAATCTGATAATCTGCAAATATCAATGCAATAAAGTAAAGTATGTGATTTTGGAAAACTCAAGTCAAACCTAACTCGAGTTGTGCAATCCTGAATCAACATTTATTTATACCTTTCTCTTCACGATCTGATGAAGACGAAGTCTTGTATGTCAATCTGTCCATACCCAGTCTGGCAATGACAAGTCATATAAATACCATATCAGTATATAACTCAATTCAAGACCCGTTCTGATCAATACTCAAATCGGTATATAATCTAATCCATATCTGAACAAGGTACAATCTAGTTCATATCAATGATATCACGATACAATCGAAATCATTACTGAATCTGATCAATCTCAATCAATACTGAATCTGATCAATATCAATCTACTGATGTTTCGACGGCAAACCAATACAGTCACGATAACCTCGTCTATCTCAACATTACAAATATAATACCAGAATTCATAACCAGTATCAGTACAACTCATAATCTGAATAATAACACAACTCTGATATAGAATCTCAACTAAATCAACTCTGAAATTTATAACAATTTCATAAACAGTCTATTCTTTAATCTGACTTCGATTCTATGATGTCTAACATGTCAAGAACATCATTTATGAATTCCATTTAATTCTGACAACATCATAATTTCAAAACATATCAAAACGTAACAAAACTTACGCCCATTATAGCCTGCGTTGATAGGAACACAGTACTGAAGTCGGATTACAATTCACACGGGCGGATCTTTCACAAAAGGCGTAAGGATTTTTGGCAAACTTCCTCGACCCTTTTCTCGTTTCTTCTTGCCAAATTCTGAAAAGAATGGAATGTTTGTATGTATATATATATATATATATACACGTCGCTCGTACAAACCAAGTGGCAATCTTACGTTTTGCATGCCACGAGCATATGCGCGCCCAAAATTTGCGCATATGCGCCGGAAGCACTGTCCGGCTCCTGGACTACTCGCGCATATGCACGTACTGACATCGCGCATATACGCGAGACCTACTGTCTCCGCATATATCCTGCACATCGCCTCGCGCATATGCGCGACTCATCTCCGCGCATATGCGCGAGACTCTCTTGAGTTACTCGCATAGGCTTCGCGCATATGCGCGACATCTTCAGCGCATATGCGCGTGGTCTTCTGCCTGTTTGGCGCTTGTGCGCGCATCCGGTCACGCATGTGCGCGACATCTTCAGCGCATATGCGCGAGGTCTTCTGCCTGTTTGGCGCTTGTGCGCGCATCCGGTCGCGCATGTGCGCCGATGCTACTGTCCTCGCACATCAATTTTTACACGCGATCTCATTTCGTGTCTCGGTTAGCCTTTTCATAATTATCTCGATTAAAAATCAATAATCGTAATTTAACACGGTATAAAATCTCGGGCCTTACAGTGGGGGTGTGATGAAACTTAAAATTAATAATTTATTATATGTTAAAACCTGTATTTTAAAATTTAAGTTTCATTAAAATTATAAAATTATGTTATTTTAGTATTGTTTGTTTATATTTAATTGTCTTACTAAATATATTTTATTTTCAGATTTTCTACGTGTTGGTAAAATAATGATAATTCAAGCTAGAAAATTCAAATGGAGGTGACTCAAACATGTTTGGAATCATTGAGAAATTATCTACAACTTTGCAGAAGACATGATTGCCTAAAAAGTTCATTAAGATGATCAAATTGTGCAAATATCAAAAGGAGGACAAATTTACTTTTACTATGACCAGCATATAGTAAAAAAATCATAACTATTTCAATATTTAACCAAATGAGGTGAACCAAGTGGCCAAATTCATTTACAGACAATTCCCCACATGTTTGCCGTTTTGAGCAGAGTCAAATTCGGTGATTAAAGTTGTGGAACAAAGCATTGAAAGAAGGGACATGGAATTGAACTTAGAGGAGACAAAGAATACTATTGCAACTACATGGCATTAATAAAAATTTTGACCCTTTCTCTCATTTGGCCTATAAATAGAGGCCTTGTGCAAGCTTGAGAATCATTCTATCTCATTGTAAAATATAGTGTGAGTGTGTATCAAAGTTCTAAGTTCCAATATATTTTCTTTCATGTTCTCAACTATGAGTGATATTTTAGTGTTAATCAAAAGTAAGCTTATGGAAAGCTAAATCTATTATGTCAATGTGAAGAGGATGCATTCTTTGTGAAGTAAGATTGTTTATATTTTGTATATTCTTTCTTTATTTCTTTTCATTTAGCTAACTTATTTTTATTGTAGGTACAAAAATTAATTATTTGTTGTTATCAATTTAGATCAAATGCTTGATACCATTAAAGTGGTTATCTTGATTTGTTGTTTAATTTTATACAATAAATATTTCATCACTTATTATTATATATATATATAGATATATATATATATTTATATAATAATATCATAATATTTCATTTAGACGATAGCGTGGCTCTGCCGGTTGTTCTAAATGAAATATTATGATTTAATACTAACATCTAACAATCTAACATTTACTTTATCGCAACTAACTTTTATTTTTCGCATCTAACTTTTACTTTCTCGCAACTAACTTTTACTTTTCCGCAATTAACATTTACTTTATCGCAACTAACTTATTAAATCAATATATTTCATTTAGGCAATAGCGTGGTTCTGCCGGTTGTTTTAAATGAAATATAATGATTTAATTTAACATTTATTTTATGCAATTATTTATTTATATAGTTATAATTATAATCATAGGTACCATATATAAAATATCGGTTAATTCGGTATTTTCTATAGTGGAAACTATATTATATTATGTGTGTGTTTAATTTTCTTGAAACCATTATTTATGGTGGTTTCTTTTGTTTTACTTTTAGTTAAATAATATTACATAAACCAAGAATAAATCCTCAAGCCTTGAAAAATTTATAATTTGTAAACTTCATTCTTGCATTTGGTAATCTATAAATTAATAAATTTAAACTCAAAATAACCTCTCTGAGGATCGATCTCGTACTTACGAAATATATTATTTGCAGACAACCTACACTTGGGTGAAATATTATTTAAGTAGTAGTGATATGAATCTGGTTAGGCATCGTGTGCAAATGTTTGGGGGAAGATTTAAGATGTACTGTTGGCTTGGACTTTCAAGCTTGATTATGATAAAAGATGATGAATCAAGCATATTCAAGCAAGTGGTGGAGTTCAACAAAGAATATACCGAAGGACCTATAACGAGGAGATGTAGCAAGAAGTTTAAAGAAGCACTTCAAGGACTCATGATGAGCTACAAAGAAAGTTCTACAAATGGGGTGTCTAATTTAAAGGAGTTTGGGGAACATGGACACAACAATGGAAGTCTTTGGAATGTTATTAGAGTGCAATTGCCGAAGGTCCAGCGCACCCGCGCTAAAGCAGGGAGGGACCGCACCCACGGTCCATGATAATCAAATTTAAGAAAATTTCCCGAAGCTGCACCGCACCCGCGATCAAATCATTAGCTAACCCGCAGTCTATTGCCGAAGCTACACCGCACCCACGGTCAAACAAGCACCGCACCCGCGGTCTTTTGGCGTACTTCCGTGTCAAAGTCGCTAGTTATCTTATTTAAGCCTTTTCACACAACTTTTCTTATTTTTATTGTTTATATAATGTATTGTAAGGGGGATGAACGAAAATCATTGAAGATTGATATCAAATTATTGGAGAATTCTCTCAATTTGCAAGGCTTGTGCTTTGTGTTTATCAAAATCAAACTTATCAAAGATTGCATCTTTGTGGCGTTTGTCGATTGTTCTTCGCACGGATTGTCAAAACAAGTTCTTTGAAGGTTCGTTTGAAATTCAATTGTTTTATCGTTGATATTTGTTGCTAAGTTATAATCGCTTAGAGGTGAATATCACAAAACCGTTACTTGTTTCAAAAGATCGGGACAACATAATCGTTCCTTGTTTGTTATTGAATTGATGGTGTGATTTCTATATTCGTGCTTGCCTTTCATTCGTACGAGGATTCGCATCATTTGGTATCAGAGCTTTTGGTTCTCTTTGATTCAAGTAAGTTATCGTTGCTATTTTCAGATCTGTTTAAAATTTCGTTTTGTTCTCAGATCTGTTATCCTTTCGTTGTTATTTTCAGATCTGTCTAAAAATAAAAAAAAAATACGTTCTGTTATCAGATCTGTGTTATCCTTTTGTTTCTATTTTCAGATCTGTTTAAAATTTCATTCTGTTCTCAGATCTGTGTTATCTTTTCGTTTTTATTCAAGATCTTTCTAAAACTTCGATTCTGTTTTCAGATCCGTGTTATTCTTTGTATTGTTGTAAGATCTGCGTTATTCTAGTGTTCTTTTGTTTTGTGCAGTCCAAGTGAGACAGTTGCGAGTGTCCACGAGTTAAATCTTGTTAGTTTGATATACAAGTACAAAGCTTGAGCACATCTTTTGAGAGAACTATCAAATTCGAGTGAAAACACTTGAGTGCGAGCGTTATTTCTTTGGAGTGACCGGTGAGTATTTTGTAGTGAAAAAAAAGAGAAAAAAAAAGGAGAGTCGAGTGAATTTCCATTGGAGTGATCAGTGAGGATTCGTGGTGAGGAAACTTATCTTTTATTGTTTTATACTAACCTTTTCTTGCAGGTATAATGATTCACGATCGTCAATTTCAATTAATGTTAGGAGGGTTGTATAAAATGTGGGAGAATGAGTTTAAGCCTCTACGAAAAAAATATAGGAGGTGCGAAGAAGAGGAGACATGTAATGGGCATGTTGATGGGGATAGACGAGTTAGTAGATTTGGAAAGAATAGAGCGTCGCATTTGGATAGGGATGATGATATGCGATGTGAGGAAGATAGATGAGTTGGCATAAGAGGTGAACGTGGTTTGCAAGGGGAGTCGTTGATATCCACTTGGAGGACAAGCTTGGAAGAGAAACTCATTGCTAGGCCAAAGAATGAGTCGAGAGTTGAAGCTAGCAAATATGAATATCAAGGTACAAGTAAAAACTCAAATTCTAGGACTTGTGATATTATATGTTGTTGGTGTTTAGAAATTGGTCATGATATCAATCAATGTCCACGTGATAAGGTGACCATAGTAGATTCATCTGTTGAGCCTGAATCTGATGTAGTTGCTGAACCTGAATATGAAGTTGAGGTTGGGGAGATTGAGGATGATAATACTACGCTAGTTCTTGACACGAGTGTTGAGCAGTATGTGGTGGAAGGTGAATTGATAGATGATGGTACTTCACTGGTTGATGATACGAGTACTGTTAAACAAAACCTTGTGGACAGTGAATCATTGAGTGGTGAAGAAGTTTCTATTTTGTCTACTATGGGAGAGTATAGTAGGGAAAGAAAAGTTATTATACACAAATTCGTTGAGCAACGAAATACTTCATTTGTTCAATTAAATCCAATTGTTGTTCTTGAGAATCAATTGACATTCCTTGAATTGAGCGAAAAAGAAAATAAATTGGCCGAAAGAAAGAGAGAACAAAAGAGTGAGATGGCCATAGAAAAGAAAGAAGAGAGAAAAGAAAAAGAAAGAGAGGCCAAAGGAGAAGAAAAAGAAAAGAAAAATAAATTAAAGGCCCAAAAGAGTCAAAAGAGTGAGGTTGAGAGTTATTTATTATTGCATAAACCATTTCATGTACCTTTGTACAAAGTGGTTTATTCTCATTGTGATGATATAGCCGATTCAATCCCGAGCGATGTTAATTATTCTTTGCAGGATTATTGTGATGACATGATGAAGAGAAAAGCAAGTGTTGATAATGTGAGAATACCATGGGATGATCCATATGAATTCAGGATCATTCGAGATGAGGTAAGGTTAGTTGCCAACGCAACAATTGGGAGGTATGATTTGCTTCCTTACTTTAATTTTGTGTTGTATTGTTTTCAAGATTTTTGTAGAACAGGTTGAAAGTGTTACATTTAGTAAGCATGACTGTGGTTTGATAATTTTGCCAAAGTGTCATAGAATTGAAAATGGCTATATATTGTGTGAACTAAATTCGAATGTTATTGATTTGGAGTGTTCAGAGAACGTCAATTTGATGTGTTTTTGTCATGGCAATGAATTGTATGCATTAGACTTAAATCCGTGTGTTGTGTTAGAGGATTGTATAGATAGTAAATTTAGCATGTTCTATTGGCATGATTATTTTTGTTTGGTGATATTAGGGAAAAGAGTGTGAATGAAAGTAACAATTTCTATGTTCATGATGAATGTATTTATAAGGAGAATAAAATGTTCATGTTATATTCATTGAATGAATTATATGATGGTGAAGCATATTGTAGTGGTTTGATAAATAACATATTGCATGAGTTGTTACTTGATAATAAGGCACATAACATTGTTTGATTGGTAGCTATGAAATAACTAGAACAATAGATATAATGCATGATTATATGTGTTGGTTGCATATGAAGAGGTATGTTAAGTGGTGTAGTCAAGGGTGCATTGGATATGGGGAAAGGGCATCTAAGTTTGATTCTTATGTGTTGCATCAATTATATATTATTCCTAGTGGACTATGGTCGTACACGTGTATGGATTTAACTTGTGTGTTAACTAGATCTAAGAAGGGGAGAAATCTGATCTTTGTGATAGGTAATGATATTTTATCATTTGATGTCACTTGTCAATTGGTGTATGTTGAGGATGATGAATACATATGGAAGGCGACCGTGAAGTTGGGGTTTCTAGTGCTGATGGAGCGAGTAAATGATAGCGTCTACAAACTTGAACCTGAAGGTAAGCATGTTGGTCATATAAATTTTGTTATTACTAACTTGCTTCGTTTTTTTTGCGTAGGTAGACAAGATTTGAGGACAAATCTTTTTGAAGAAGGGGAGTATGATATGAATCTGGCTAGGCACCGTGTGCAAATGTTTGGGGGAAGATTTAAGATGCGTGGTTGCCTTGGACTTTCAAGCTTGATTGTGATAAAAGATGATGAATCAAGCATATTCAAGCAAGTGGTGGAGTTCAACAAAGAATATACCGAAGGACCTATAACGAGGAGATGTAGCAAGAAGTTTAAAGAAGCACTTCAAGGACTCATGATGAGCTACAAAGAAAGTTCTACAAATGGGGTGTCTAATTTAAAGGAGTTTGGGGAACATGGACACAACAATGGAAGTCTTTGGAATGTTATTCAAGTGCAATTGCCGAAGGTCCAGCGCACCCGCGCTAAAGCAGGGACCGCACTCGCGGTCCATGATAATCAAATTTAAGAAAATTTCCCGAAGCTGCACCGGACCCGCGGTCTATTCATTAGCGCACCCGCGGTCTATTGCCGAAGCTACACCGCACCTGCGGTCAAACAAACACCGCACCCGCGGTCTTTTGGCGTACTTCCATGTCAAAGTTGCTAGTTATCTTATTTAAGCCTTTTCACATAACTTTTCTTATTTTTATTGTTTATATAATGTATTGTAAGGGGGATGAACGAAAATCATTGAAGATTGATAACAAATTATTGGAGATTTCTCTCAATTTGCAAGGCTTGTGCATTGTGTTTATCAAAATCAAACTTATCAAAGATTGCATCTTTGTGGCGTTTGTCGATTGTTCTTCGCACGTATTGTCAAAATAAGTTCTTTGAAGGTTCATTTGAAATTCAATTGTTTTATCGTTGATATTTGTTGCTAAGTTATAATCACTTAGAGGTGAATATCACAAAACCGTTACTTGTTTCAAAAGATCGGGACAACATAATCGTTCCTTGTTTGTTATTGAATTGAGGGTATGATTTCTATATTCGTGCTTGCTTTTCATTCGTACAAGGATTCGCATCAAGTAGCATCCCCCTGACGGAGACTCATAAACTCCCTCTTCAAAAGGCCTCGAACATCATCAGTGAAGTACTTCTCATAGAAAAGTTCCTTGAAGCGAACCCATTTAAGTGTAGCCAAGCCAATCCCATGCTCAACATCTTCCCACCATAGTGAAGCATATCTTTAAAATTTAAGTGGCACATCTAACTCTGTAAATGTCTCCCATATTCAAATAATGGAAGTGAATCTCGAGAGATCAAATCCAACCCTTAGCAGCAAAAGGGTCGGTAGTGCCAGAAAACTTCCTCGGACCGAGCCTCTGAAACTGATCATAAATTTCATGTTGTGGTCTAGGAGCATGCTGAAACTACTACTCGAAGAAGTGTGCCATTGTAAGGCTTGAGATTATAAGTCTTCATTGATGTGAGACTCGGAAGATATGAGTATGCATGATATACAATGAGAAGCACTAAGTGAGATGGGAATAGGAAAGACATGGAAAAAGATGAGAAAATATTCAAATAGTTGTGAAGGGCCGAAGCTATGACGCACATGCGCGAAGAAATGCGCGTATATGCGCGACACGTCCAGAAACATTGGCGCACATGCGCGAGATAAGGCGCGCATATGCGCGACACCTCCAGAGACTTTGGCGCACATGCGCGAGATGAAGCGCGCATATGCGCGAGGTGTTAAGATTTGCATTGCCGAGACCAGTAGGTCTCGCGCATATGCGCGGGTGATGTCGCGCATATGCGCGAGACGTGTTGCTTGAAAATGATAACACTTGTCCTTGCCATGCAATATAAGGGATATGTGTCTTCTTTCCTTCCCATTTCAGCTGAGGAATACCACCGAGAAGCTCCAGAGAAATTCCTCAAAGCTTCAACTCTTTTAGGACTTTGATTTTACAAGATTCAATCATCCAAACGTTAATCCGATTTCGGTTTTGAGCTCCTCTCTTCAAGGGCTACAAGAGGATGTAAGTTTCATTCAATTCCTGCATGATTTGAGATATTGTGATTGAGGAAATTGTGAATTACACTAGATTATGTGTCCTTGTGAAGTTGGTGATCGTATACTCGTAGTCGAATCGAAGAAATATTATTATATGCAATTATTATGATTTTCAGCATGTCTTGAATTGGAAATATGGAGGTTTCAGAATTGATATGAGTTTATGATGTATAGAGAGTATGAGGGATATGAGTTGATGATATTGATTCTTGTTGTGTGAGTTGATCGGTATCGAAATAATACGTCGTTATGCCGTCTAAAATGTACCGAGAATGAATATTGTTACGTACATGTATAGATTGAATAGAATGTTGATCTTGTATCTATTGAACATTACCATTTCAGATTCATTGTGCCTCACTTCGACTTCGAGACCTCGACATCGATAAAGGTTCAACAAGAAAGGTATAATTCATGTTACTTTGGGGAGACACAACTCAAATGAGATTCAATTTGACTTTCCCAACAAAATCACATACTAGATTATGTTTATATTTTGAATGTTTATGCCTTGTTTATTGATTATAATCAAGCTTTGAGATAGGAGTCATTGACAGATTTGTCAAACTAGATGTTCGGTAGTATCGTCGCATTGGAGCAGTTCGACTCCATGTGTAGACACTCGATACAGACATGACCGAAATCTAGGAATGAGACGTACCGTTACCCCGATTGGGAGGGTAGGTAACAGACAGCGACGTCTTATTCACACCGGGATCCCTAGAGTAGAGTCGAATTGAGTCAGAACATGATTTGATTTATATTGCATGCTTATATTGATTTGGTTTCATAGACTATGGAACCTATTGCTTTTGATAATATTCATGATAGTTGTTTCATGATTTATATTTTGTTTATGCATGCATACCATGTTTTATACTGGGATTGGTTCTCACCGGAGTTTCCGGCTGTTGTTATGTCTGTATGTGTGTATAACAACAGGTGGGGCAGGATCAGGGTCACGATCGAGATGAGATCGAGATAGAGTGGTGGCTTCGGGCACAGAGGACTGCTAGTAGTTATTGTACTAGACTTGTACTACTTATGATTTGGAGATTGTATGGCATGGAACTTTAGTTTTGTATGGATGTATTAGAACAAACCATGTATTTATGTTTGTTGTAATTAAATAAAGAGAATTCTTATGCTTGGTTTATATACATTTGATTTAAAGTTAAAAGCAAAAATTTGACCCACGTTTTCTAACAACGATCCGATTAATCCCGTAATGAACTGAGTTAGAGCCCGGGTCCCCACAGCCATGCCCTCTAGTGCATGAATAGTAGCATCCCCATTAGGAGGCGAGGGTGCATTCTCTTGACGATCATCAGTATTCTCGTCTTGCCTATCGGCATTAGGTGCGCGTCTAGGAGGCATTATATCGGAACGTTTTACAAGTTCTAAATGTAACCAACATGCATTTTTTAATAGCCAAGCCTGGTGAACAGTACGGTTTAAGATTTCGTATGATTTTGACTATTTGGTTAAGTTTAAGTATAGTTTAGATGTTAAGAGTTGTGATTTATGATTCATAGTATTGTTGGTTATTAGATGTTGTGTAGTGATATTGTAGCATTGTTGCGATTAAATTCATGATAATTTGTATGTTGAGCCAATTGGTATGAGGCCAATTGGTGTGGTTAGACTATATATAGAGGTGCAACTTTCTTGTTGGGAGTGTTGTCGAATTATGAGGAGAAGCGACGTTGCGATTCGATTTTAGTTGCAAGAGTATATTGTTGGCTTCAAGTGACATCGCACCCGCGCCAGGTAAGGCACCGCACCCGCGGTGTTTGGGCAGAGACCAGAGAGCACCCGCGGTAAGAACTGAGCGCACCCGCGGTCGTTCCTTACGGATTTTTGTATGTTGTCCAGTACAATCAGCGCACCCGCGGTGATGAAGTTAGCGCACCCGCGGTGCATGTACAGTGAAAGCGTGTTTTCGGTTTTAAGTGGTTAAATACATGAGTTGGTTCACTTTTCCCTCATTTCTCTCCACTCTTCTCGGTTTGCAGCTCAAGGGAGACTAGGGTTCCTACATTTCTTTCTTTCCTTTCTTTGATTCTAGCATCTTGTGGGATTATTGATCTGAGAACAAGTTTCTTTTGGGTTCAAGAACTAAGGTAAGCTTTTGGTTTAGTTATTCTTGGATTTTGGTGTTGGGGAGAAATCATGGGTTTGTTGATGATGTTGGTTTTATGGATTTAATGGTATGGTTGTTTGATTATTGGGTTATTGATGGTGCAATACATGATTTATTGTTGTAGGAATTGTATCAAGAGAATAGAATCAAGTGATCCAAGTGTAGTAAGTGGAATTCATTCCCTTGTGCTCACATGATAATATATGTATTGTGTTCCAACGTTTTAATATGTTATTCCCTTCCATTTGATTCATATTATGTATAGATATACCATGTTGTATATGAGAGGCTTTATATGTCTCAATTGTGTAAAAAGGGAATACAAAAGAGAAGAGTATTTAAAGTGTTTGGTTTAATGCCAAAGAGAGTTCAAAGGATTTATTGGATTGATAAAGAGATAGTCAGAGATTGCATGCAATGAGTTGATCAACGACCATAGGCTTATATCCCAACAGAGTAATCTATTTATATCGATGGGATATAGGTACAGAGACAGAGATACTATTGAAATAAAAATCCACCAGAGAAAAGAGAAATACCATCGTTATTGTTATTCATGCTATGATATTTATGTTTCAGAGTTGATGGTATTTAATGATTTCAAAGCCATGTTTTACAGAGTATGATATGTACAGATTGTTATGTAAGAGTTCCACTTGCTGAGTTTTATACTCATTCCAGTTATTCATGTGATGCAGATAAAAGGGACGGGCCAGGACGTTGATTGGAGCCGAGGTCATATGCATAGAAGAGGGAAGGAAGAAGGCTATTTTGCTAGCATTTTGACATGATCAAAAATGATATTTTGTATTTTGATGCAACACTTGATTGATCATGTTTATACTTTTGATTGTAAATGTTTTATGTTAAAAAAATTTTAAATCCTTCTCCCCTCTAAGTAAATTTTTAATTTTCCGCCGTGTTATTTTATAAAATCGGTCAGAGGTGTTATATTTAGTGGTATCAGAGCAACGTTCTTCGGACCAATGCATATGACTTCGTCTACTTTCAACAGTCCGAGTATGTCTTCTTCGACATCTATTAATTGTCATTGGTTGATATGTATTATGTGAGCACATTGTAGGAGTTATGCATCCTAAGAGAAAGGTTTCAGAGGGTGAGGATAGCTCCTCATCGAGAGTTGTCGACGAGTTCGGCAAGTTACTGAAAGAGCAAGCCAATGTTCATAGTGAACAGATTAAACAGTTGCTACGTATGCAAGGATCAGGTCAAGGTAGAGGCCAAGTGAGAGGCCAAGTGGTTCAAGCAGTTGGGACTGATGGGATCTTTACTGCTTTCAAGAGGATGGATCCACCTGAGTTTGCAGGAAGCACTGATCCATTGATGGCTGTAGAGTGGATTAAAGCACTTGAGGCGATATTTGATCATCTCAAGTATGAAGATAACGATAGAGTTGGTTGTGCAGTTTTCATGCTAGTCAAAGCTGCATGTATTTTGTGGAATGCCACTAAGGTAGGTGTTGATGTTCCGGCATTGAAGTGGCAAGATTTCACGGATCTTTTCTACGACAAATATTTTTTGGATGCACTTCGTGCTCGGAAGGTGACTGAGTTTTTAGAGCTTCGTCAAGGAGGTATGAATGTCGATGAGTACATTCTGAAGTTCGAGGAGGGCTGTCTGTTTGCCCTATATATTGCCTCCAATGACAAAGACAAGGGTGCTCATTTTATTAGAGGACTTCGAGCAGAGATCAGGAGGGACATCAATATGTCTAAGGCGGTGACATTTAAAGAGATTGTGGCTAAGGCATTGTTAGCCGAGCAAGATGAGAAAGATATTGCTAGAGAGAGACAGGCGAGGCACCAGGCTATTGCTCAAAGAGGTCAAGGTTCTAGCTAAAGAGCATAAGGCAGTTACAAGGGGAAAGGGAAGATAGAGCCGAGTTCTAAAGCACCGACAGTCCCGTTTGACCCAGAGAAGTCATTGTGTCCCAAGTGCAGTAGGCCTCATAGGGGTGAATGCAAGTTTGGTACTTACACATGCTACCGATGTGGTACTGCAGGCCATATTGCCAATGACTGTCCGAGAGGCTTGAGAAAAGATAAAGTGCAGGGTCCCATCTTTACCATGACGAAGGAAGGTATAAATCCTGATTCTTCTGTGATCTCTAGCACTATTTGATGTGAATCTTTGTATGAATAAAAGCAAACACGATTAAAATTGAACCGCGCTCTCAATTTAATGTCGAACAAAGAATCGTTGTTGTCCCGATCTTTTGAATCAAGTTTGAATGTCTGGGGACCCGGACGCTAATTCATTCCTTAATCGTCTTTAGAATAATTCAAACAAATATAATAAACAGGGTCTAAATTTTTTTTTTAAATACAAAGCGGAAACGTAATGTAATTCAATTCAAATTACATATTAAACATAAACATACAAATCTTGTATTATCTACAAGAATTCAACTAGGTTCAACTATATATCAGTGTTAAATCCTAAGTTGCTTCGAAGCCCGGATCTCCACGCTATCTAGTCCAGCCTCGTTCTTTCCTTGACCCTGATCCTATCCCACCTGTTGCCATGCACACATACAAAAAAGACAATAGCCGGATAACTCCGGTGAGAATTACATTCAAAGTATAAATCATGTATACATGCAATCATAAAAACAATATAAAAGCATATAACAGATATGTCTAACATTTATTCAAATCAGAATGTAAATCCATATCAAGAATAAATCCTATTCTAAACATGTACCATCATCAGGAACATAATTCATCATGTACCCTATTCAGGAACATAATCAACATAACTCGATATAAATTGTCAATTAGACTCATGACTTCACATTTAAGACTAGACTCAATCCTAGTCTAGGGATCCCGATTTTCCAGATGTGAGTATTCCTATATCGACCCACGGTAATAGAAAAGTCTCCAGTTCTATCCACGTCGATAAGGTATCGATCACCAGTAATAGAAGAAGCTCGGATTCTATCCACATCGATATAGTATCAATTCACCAGTAATAGAAGAAACTCCGATTCTATCCACATCGATATGATATCGATCATCAGTAATAGAAGAGTTACGATTCTATCCACATCGATACAGCACCGATCACCAGTAATAGAAGAAGCTACATTTCTATCCACATCGATAGCCAAACATCCGGTGACAGACTTTGGCACTATCGCCAATACACTATCTTGTGACATCGTGTAATGTGCCCGTGGCGATCCCACCACTATCAGGCACTTCTGTCACAAGATTACTCGTCTAATACCTGCTTGTCTATCAATCAAGAGAACAAGTATATCAATCAAATCAATAAAATAAGGTAAAGTATGTGATTTAGGGAAATTCGAGCCAAACCTCACTCGAGTTGTGTAATCCCAACTCAACATTAATTTATACCTTTATCTTCTCGCTCTGACGAAGACGAAGTCCTGAATTCAACTATGTCCATTCTCAATCTGGTAATAACAATACCGAACTGACACAATATCAATATATAACTCAATTCAGAACATGTTCTGATCAATACTCAAATCAACATACTATCTGATCAATGTCAATCGACATACAGTACAACAATACAATCTCAGTCAATCGTAAATCTGATCAATATCAATCAACTGAGATTTCGAGGACATAACAATACAGTCTCGATAACCCTGTCAATTCCGACACCATAGATATAATACCAGAACTCATAATCAATATCGGTGCATGATGCGAACACGGAAGGTCAAGTCCCAAGGAAAGCGTGGGATCCTTTAGAGTTGCCGGATGGACCAGTCACGAGGGGACGACTAAAGAAGTTCAAAGAGGCACTACAAGGAGTCATGAGCAAGCATGAAGGGGTCGTGATGCATAGGAGTACGTCGGGAGGCCAAAGGAATATCATTCAAGCATTGTTGGAGACGGCCGAGACTACACGGACGTGTACACGGACCTGCACACAGGGTCCGTGTCCTTTACAGCCGAGGATGAAGAATTCCAGAGTCTACACGGACCCGAGCACGGACAAGCACACGGGGTCCGTGTCCTATGACATTTGCAAAGACCGAGTGTACACGGACTCTTACACGGAGGTGGACACGGGGTCCGTGCCCCTTGTTTCCAGCTGAAGGTGATTTCCCGAGATTACACGGACTCGTACACGGATGTCTACACGGGGTCCGTGTCTGAGACGGCTGCGCGAGAATATTTTCCTTTCTAGAGTTTTAATTATTTTGGAGACTAGATTTTTGATATCTTTTTGACATATAAATATGTTTTGGACGAAATTTTACACACAATTCAGATTATCATTGATATTTTTATCAAAGTTTAGAGTTTTTCTCTCAAGCTTTTTCAAAGCCTTTGCTTTGAGTTCATTCAAAAATCAAACTTATCAAGATTCGTTCTTGTGGCGTTTGTCGATTCATATCATACGGATTGTCAGGGACAAGTTCCTTGAAGGTTCGTCTGTTTCTCAATTGTTTAAATCGTGAATATTTATTGCTAAGTTTTTATAATTTAGAGGTGAATATCACACATTCAAACTTGATTCAAAAGATCGGGACAACAACGATTCTTTGTTCGTTATTGAATTGAGGGCGCGATTCGATTTTAATCGTGTTTGCTATTCGTTCGTACAAAGATTCACATCATTTGGTATCAGAGCATAGGTTCATTGAATTCAAGTAAGTTTATCTTGTTCTTAAATCTTCAGATCTTTGTTATTTCTTCGTCTTTTTTCGGATCTGTTTTTGTTCTACCATTCTTCATCAGTTTCTGAAATTTTGGTGATATTTTTTTTTGTTGGGATTTTCGAGTTTTACTCGGCCTTAGAGGAAAAAAAAATACCAAAAATCCGAAAATTCACCATTATTTCTTTTTGACATTTTGTTCTATTCCTTCTTGTGAGTCATATACAAGTGTCTCACACAGTCAAAAAAAAATATTTATTTTCAAATTGCTTGTCTACGCAGTCCAAGTGAGTCGATTACGTTTGTTCACAAGTTGAACTTGATTGTTTGATATACGATTACAAAGCTTGAACACACTTTCGAGAGAAACATCAAATTTGAGTGGAAACATTTGAGTGTGAGTGTTATTTTTTTTTTGGGTGACTAGTGAGTATTTGTTGTGAGCAAACAAAATAAGAGGGAAAAGACGAGTGAATTTCTTTGGAGTGACCGTGAGCTTTTGGGTGATGAATATATCTTGTTTTCTACTAACGTTTTCTTGCAGGTACTAAACTGAAATTTAAATGGAGAGGGAGGTAGGATGACTTGTAGTAGAAAACAACAATTTTGTGCCAAGTTTAGCCCATAACGTTTTCCAAAAATAACTCAAGAATTTAACATCACGGTCCGAAACAATAGTCCTAGGCATGCCATGCAACCTAGCGACTTCTCTGAAGAATAGAACCGCAATGTGAGATGCATCATCAGTTTTCTGACAAGCAATAAAATGAGTCATCTTAGAAAATCTATCAACAACAACAAATATAGAATCCCTCCCCTTCTTTGTCCTAGGCAACCCCTTCTTTCATGTGTGGCCAATAGAAATGTTCATGCAATGCACTTAAAGTTTTAGCCACACCAAAATGCCCCATTAAGCCACCCCCATGTGCCTCCCTAACAAGTAATTTACGAATGGATGATCTAGGGACGCACAACCTATTTTCTTTAAACAAGAAACCATGATGCAAATAAAATTTTTCATGTGGACCATGCATATATGTTTCAAATACATTCTTAAAATCCTCATCTAGCACATATAATTCCTTCACATGCTCAAACCCCAAAACTTTAGACTCCAAAGTAGAGATTAGTACATACCTCCGTGATAATGCGTCAGCCACTACATTTTCCTTACCTTGTTTGTACTTGATGATGTAGGGAAATGTACCTATGGATGCAACCCACTTGGCATGCCGCTTGTTCAACTTCTGCTGCCCCTTAAAGTGCTTAAGAGACTCATGATCCGTGTGAATCACAAACTCTTTAGTCCTCAAGTAGTGTTGCCACACCTCCAAAGTCCTCACAAGCGCGTACAACTCCTTGTCATACGTTGGATAATTCAGCGCTGCTCCATTGAGTTTCTCACTAAAATACGCCACTGGTCGTCCTCCTTGCATCAAAACACCACCAATACCTACACCTGAAGCATCACATTCAATTTCAAAAGTATAAGAAAAATCAGGCCAAAACAAGTAAAGGCGCATTAATTAACTTTTGTTTAATAATATTAAAAGACTTCTCTTGCTCTTCGCCCCAATGGAATGGAACGTTCTTCTTAATCACCGCCGTCATCGGTGCCGCCAGTGTGCTAAAATCTTTTACAAACCTCCTATAGAAGCTTGCAAGTACATGAAAACTTCGGACTTGACCAACAGTAGTAGGCGATGGCCAATATCGAATAGCTCTTACCTTGTCTTCATCCACTTGTATCTCCCGTGAGCTTACCACAAAACCAAGAAAGACAAGTTTGCTTGTACAAAAATCACATTTCTTTAAGTTAGCATATAGATTTAAAGCCCTTAGTGTGATTAACACAAGTCTCAAGTGATTAACATGCTCATCCAAGTCTTTGCTATATACTAGGATATCATCAAAGTAAACAACAACAAATTTTCCTATGTATGCACGCAAGACATGGTTCATTAACCTCATAAAAGTGCTAGGAGCGTTAGTTAAGCCAAAAGGCATGACCATCCACTCATATAACCCGTACTTGGTTTTAAAAGTCGTTTTCCACTCATCACCTTCCCTCATCCTAATTTGGTGATAACCACTTTTCAAGCCAATCTTGCTAAAAATACAAGCACCATGCAATTCATTTAACATATCATCTAGTCTAGATATGAGATGCCTATATTTGATGGTTATATTATTGATTGCCCTACAATCTACACACATACACCATGAGCCATCTTTCTTAGGAACTAATAAAACAGGTACAGCACAAGGAGACATGGACTCACGCACGAAACCCCTATCTAATAATTCACTTACCTGCCGTTGAAGCTCCTTGGTCTCCTCCGGATTGCTTCAATACGCTGGACGATTTGGTAATGCACTTCCGGGCACAAAATCAATTTGGTGCTCAATCCCCCTCAATGGTGGTATTCCTTGAGGTAGCTCCTCTGAAAATATATCATCAAACTCCTGCAAAAGGGAAACAACAATGCTCGGAAGATTTCCGGCTATATCACTTGTGTTAAAGAGAATCTCTTTGCAAAGAATCAACACAAGTGTATCATGTGTGTGTAACAATTGTTTCATGTCACTCTTTTGGACCATATATATTTTCTTTTTGGTCTCTTTCCTTTCATTTTCTTTTTTCGTATTTTTCTTTTGTATGGCTATCTCAATTTTTTTATCACTTTTGTTTTTAGCCATTTCATTTTTCTTTTCAAAGGCCATCTCACTTTTTAATTCACTCTTTCTTTCGGCCTCATCTCTCTTTTTCTTTTTCAATTGGTCCTCCAACACTTGTTTTGGGGACAAAGGAAGTAAAAAAATGGGTTCTTTCTTGAGTACAAAAGAATATTTGTTTCTAAACCCATCATGTGTCACTTGCCTATCATATTGCCATGTTCTTCCTAACAAAATATGACAAGCTTGCATTGGTACCACATCACACAATACCTCATCAACATACTTCACAATCGAAAACGCAACCAAAACTTTTTTGTTCACCTTCACTTCAGCACAGTCGTTCAACCATTGTAGCCTATATGGTTGAGGATGTTTCAAAGTAGGCAAGCTCAATTTTTCAACCATCTCAAGACTAGCAACATTGGTACAACTTCGTCCATCTATAATAACGTTGCAAACTTTGCCACTGACAAAACATCTAGTATGGAACAAGTTTTCCCGCTGATTCGTCTCCTCTTCTTTGACTTGGGCACTCATGATACGCCTAGTCACTAATGCCTCACCCACAACTGCTTCATATCCCTCATCAGGATCCTCTAATGGAGGCATCTCATCTTCACCATCTCCATCATCTCCCTCACTATGAGATTCATACTCCCCATAATTATTCAACACCATCACCTTTTTATTGGGACATTGGCTAGCAATATGTCCAACTCCTTGACACCTAAAATATTTAATATCTTTAGAACGATTAATAGGAGTTTCAGGTTTACCTTGCATTCCCTGCTTAGGCGCCTCCTGTTTAATGTCAACTTTGGGCTTGACCACTACCTTGCTTTCTTCACGTTTAACAACGTTGGAACGCCAAGGTGTTGATGTATTCCCAGTTTGTGTGGTACGACCAACTCCTCTCCTCTTGAGTTGTTGCTCCACTTTTATCGCAATTTGCACCATTTCATCTAGATCCAAGTAATGTCTAAGCTCCACTTGGTCTTGAATTTCCCTGTTCAAACCACACAGAAAACGAGCCATAGTGTAGCCTCACTATCCTCATCTATGTTTGCTCTAATCATGACTACTTCCAATTATTTATAGTAGTCCTCAACACTCTTCACACCTTGTCTCAAAGTTTGTAACTTCTTAAACATTTCTCTATAGTAGTGATTTGGTACAAACCTCTTCCTCATTACGCTTTTCATCTCCGCCCAAGTTTCTATAGGCCTCTCATTGCATCTTCTCTTAGTGGTCACTAATTGATCCCACCAAATAAGTGCATAATCAACAAATTCAACCACGGCCAACCTAACCTTCTTTTGTTCGGAATTATGGTGACAATCAAACACAAATTCAACTCGCTTTTCCCATTCTAAATAAGCCTCTGGATCCGACTTACCATTGAACGACGGAATTTTCATCTTAATGCTGCCTATGTTATTATCTTCCTTATTCCCATCATCGTACCTACCACGTAAGGCTTCTCTTCTTCCCCTACCAAATCCTCTACCTCTTCCGCTTCTACCCCAATTCTCGTTTTGGCTCTCCTCTTCTCCTTCCAAATCATAATCATTCTCTTCTTCATCCACTCTACCCAAACCTTTAGGCTTAGATTTATTTTCACTCGTACTAACTTCAAGCCTATCCAACCTCTCATATAAAGGATCCAACTCGGCCCTCAACATTCTACTAAAATGCCCAAATAACGCCTCCATTTGAACCTTAGATAACCCTTGGTTCGAACTCTCTCCTACTTCCCTCTCCATTTTAATTTCAGATTTTGTACCTGCAATAAAATGTTAGTAGAAATAAAAGATTTTCCTCACCCAAATTCTCACGATCACTCCAAAGAAATAACACTCGCACTCAAATGTTTTTCACTAGAATTTGATAGTTCTCTCAAAGGTGTGCTCAATCTTTACATATATATTATTTTTTTTTTATCAAACTAACAAGATTCAACTTGTGAACACTTGCAACTGTTTCACATTGATTGCACAAAAACAAGAACCACAGAATAACACAGAACAAATTTTTTGGGAATTCTGGATTATCAAAAGATGATAGAAAAAACGCAGATCTTAAAATAGAACATAGGATAACACAAAACTTGAAACAGAACAAATTTTTGTTTTTGTTTTTGGCAGATATGACAATAGAAACAAAAGGATACCACAGATCTGAAAACAGAATGAAATTTGAGACAGATCTGAAAAATAACAACAACGATACTTACTTGAATTCAATGAGCCAAAGCTCTGATACCAAATGATATGAATCCTCGTACGAATGAAAGGCAAGCACGAATATATAAATCGCACCATCAATTCAATAACAAACAAGGAACGAATTATTTTGTCCCGATATTTTGAAACAAGTAACGATTTTGTGATATTCACCTCTAAGCGATTATAACTTAGCAACAAATATCAACGATAAAACAATTGAATTTCAAACGAACCTTCAAAGAACTTGTTTGACAATCCGTGCGAAGAACAATCGACAAACGCCACAAAGATGCAATCTTTGATAAGTTTGATTTTGATAAACACAAAGCACAAGCTTTACAAATTGAGAGAAAACTCAAGAACTTGTATCTATTATTCATCATTATTCGTTCATGGTCTGATACACTGACTATATATTCAATAAAGTATGAAAAATTAGTGTAAAAAGGCTTAATTATGATAACAAGCAAATTTGACACGGAAGTTGACAAAAGACCGCGGGTGTGCATGCAGACTGGACCGCGGATGCGGTGCCGCTTCGGCAATGTTCGGATGCAAAAGACCGCGGGTACGGTCCTTTTAGGAGCACGGGTGCGCTCGCTTTCCGCGGGTGCGCTCGCCTTCTGACCGCGGGTGCGGTATAGCTTCGGCAATATTCTCTTAAATTTGATTATTATGGACCGCGGGTGCAGTCCATGAACTAGCGCGGGTGCGCTGTACCTTCGGCAATTTCACTTGAATAACATTCCAAAAACCTCCAATATTATTCCCATGATTCTCAACCTCCTCTAATTTAGACATCCAACTTGTAGGACTTCCTTGATAGCTCATCATGGGTCCTTGAAGTGCATCTTTAAACTTCTTGCTTCTTCCCCTCGTTATAGGTCCTTCGGGCAACTCCAACGACTCCCATGCTTTCTTTGGTGCTTGATCAACCACATTTGCATAAGGCTCCTAAACAAGGAGTGCAAGGTAAATCTGAAACTCCTCTTATTCGTTCTAGAGATACTAGATATTTTAGGTGTCAAGGGTTAGGACATATTGCTAGTGAGTGCCCTAATAAAAGAGTGATGATTTTGAATGAATATGGTGAGTATGAGTCTCAAAGTGAGGGGGAAGAAGATGATGATGAGATGTCTGCGTTAGAGGATCCCGATGAGGGATATGAGGCGGTTGTAGGTGAAGCAATAGTGACTAGGCGTATGTGCCCAAGTCAAGGAGGAGGAGATTAACCAAAGGGAAAACTTGTTTCATACTAGGTGTTTTGTAAATCAAAAGGTTTGCAATTTAATCATAGATGGGGGGAGTTGTACCAATGTGGCTAGTCGTGAGATGGTGGAAAAATTGGGTTTACCTACATTAAAGCATCCCCAACCGTATAGGCTTCAATGGTTGAACGATTGTGCGGAGGTGGAGGTGAACAAACAAGTGTTGGTGTCTTTTTCTATTGGGAAGTATGTGGATGAGGTTTTGTGTGATGTGGTACCCATGCATGCATGTCATATCTTGTTGGGTAGACCTTGACAATATGATAGGCGGGTGACATATGATGGGTACAAGAATAGGTATTCATTTATGATGAAGAAAGATTCCATTGTTTTACTTCCATTGTCCCCAAAGCAAGTGTTGGAGGACCATTTAAAAAAAAAGAAGAGAGATGAGGCCGAAAAAAAGAGTGAACTAAAAAGTGAGATGACCTTTGAAAACAAAAATGAGATGGCCGAAAAAAAGAGTGATAAAAAGAGTGAGATAGCCATACAAAAGAAAAATGAGAGGTAAGAGAAAGAGAAGAAAGAAAATGAGAGGAAAGAGGCCAAAAAGAAATCATATATGGCCCAAAAAAGTGAGTTGAAACACTTGTTGCAGAGATCCTCTTTAACACAAGTGATATAGCCGGTTCCCTTCCGAGCATTGTTATTTCTCTATTGCAGGAATTTGATGATATATTTCCGGAGGAGCTACCTCAAGGACTACCGCCTTTGAGGGGGATTGAACACCAAATTGATTTGGTGCCTGGGAGTGCATTGCCAAATCGTCCAGCTTATAGGAGCAATCCGGAGGAGACGAAGGAGCTTCAACGGCAGGTAAGTGAGTTG
Organism: Primulina tabacum; assembly: GCF_025594145.1. Classification (NCBI taxonomy): domain Eukaryota; kingdom Viridiplantae; phylum Streptophyta; class Magnoliopsida; order Lamiales; family Gesneriaceae; genus Primulina; species Primulina tabacum. Next base: position 13,446,120 of record NC_134563.1, on the reverse strand, counting down.
TTAGATAGGGGTTTTGTGCGTGAGTCCATGTCACCTTGTGCGGTACCTGTTTTATTAGTTCCTAAGAAAGATGGCTCATGGCGTATGTGTGTAGATTGTAGGGCAATCAATAACATAATCATTAAGTATAGACATCTCATACCTAGGCTAGATGATATGTTAGATGAATTGCATGGTGCTTGTATCTTTAGCAAAATTGATTTGAAGAGTGGTTATCACCAAATTAGGATGAGAGAAGGTGATGAGTGGAAAACGGCTTTTAAAACCAAGTATGGGTTATATGAGTGGATGGTCATGCCTTTCGGCTTGACTAACGCTCCTCGCACTTATATGAGGTTAATGAACCATGTCTTGCGTGCATACACAGGAAAATTTGTTGTTGTTTACTTTGATGATATCCTAGTATATAGCAAAGACTTGGATGAGCATGTTAATCACTTGAGACTTGTGTTAATCACACTAAGGGCTTTAAATCTATATGCTAACTTAAAGAAATGTGATTTTTGTACAAGCAAACTTGTCTTTCTTGGTTTTGTGGTAAGCTCACGGGAGATACAAGTGGATGAAGACAAGGTAAGAGCTATTCGATATTGGCCATCGCCTACTACTGTTGGTCAAGTCCGAAGTTTTCATGTACTTGCAAGCTTCTATAGGAGGTTTGTAAAGGATTTTAGCACACTTGCAGCACCGATGACGGCGGTAATTAAGAAGAACGTTCCATTCTATTGGGGCGAGGAGCAAGATAAGTCTTTTAATCTTATTAAGCACAAATTGATTAATGCTCCTTTACTTGTTTTACCTGATTTTTCTAACACTTTTGAAATTGAATGTGATGCGTCAGGTGTAGGTATTGGCGGAGTTTTGATGCAAGGGGGACGGCCAGTGGCGTACTTTAGCGAGAAGCTCAATGGAGCAGCCTTGAACTACCCCACGTATGATAAGGAGTTCTACGCACTTGTGAGGACTCTAGAGACGTGGTAGCACTACTTGAGGCCTAAGGCGTTTGTGATTCACACGGATCATGAGTTTCTTAAGCACCTTAAGGGGCAGCAGAAGTTGAACAAGCGGCACGCCAAGTGGGTGGCATTCATTGAAACATTTCCCTACATCATCAAGTACAAGCAAGGTAAGGAAAATGTAGTGGCCGACGCACTATTACGGAGGTATGTACTAATCTCTACTTTGGAGTCTAAAGTTTTGGTATTTGAGCATGTGAAGGAATTATATGTGCAAGATGAGGATTTTAAGAATGAATTTGAAATATGTATGCATGGTTCACATGACGAGTTTTATTTGCACCATGGTTTCTTGTTTAAGAAAAATAGGTTGTGCATCCCTAGATCATCCATTCGTGAATTACTTGTTAGGGAAGCGCATGGGGGTGGCCTAATGGGACATTTTGGTGTGGCTAAAACTTTAAGTGCATTGCATGAACATTTCTATTGGCCACACATGAAAGAAGGGGTTGCCTAGGACAAAGAAGGGGAGAAATTCTATATTTGTTGTTGTGGATAGGTTTTCTAAGATGGCACATTTTATTGCTTGTCACAAAACTGATGATGCATCTCACATTGCGGACCTATTCTTTAGAGAAGTCGTTAGGTTGCATGGCATGCCTAGGACTATTGTTTCTGATCGCGATGTTAAATTCTTGAGTTATTTTTGAAAGACGTTATGGGCTAAACTTGGCACAAAATTGTTGTTTTCCACTACATGTCATCCTCAAACGGATGGATAAACTGAAGTTGTCAATAGAACTTTAGGAACACTTTTGCGTGCTATTCTTAAAAAGAACTTAAAGAATTGGGAAGATTGTTTACCATTTGTTGAGTTTGCGTATAATCGTTGCATGCATTCAACTACGAATTATTCGCCATTTGAGATTGTTTATGGTTTTAATCCTTTGACTCCGTTGGATTTGATGTCTTTACCTGTGAGTGAAAGGTTAAACATGGATGGCAAAAAGAAAGCTGAATTTGTTAGGGGTTTGCATGAAAAGGTCAAGGCCAATATTGAAAAGAAGAATGAGCAAAATGCCAAGCAAGCCAACAAGGGAAAGAAGAAAGTGATATTTGAGAAGGGAGATTGGGTGTGGTTACACTTGAGAAAGGAGAGGTTCCCCGAGAAGAGACGTTCAAAGCTATTACCTAGGGGCGATGGACCATTTCAAGTCCTTGAAAGGATCAATGACAATGCCTACAAAATCGATCTATCAGGTGAGTATAACGTGAGTTCTACTTTTAATGTTAGTGACTTGTCGTTGTTTGATGTAGGTGACGAGCTGGATTTGAGGACAAATCCTTTTCAAGAAGGGGAGGATGATGCGAACACGGATGGTCAGGCGCCAAGGAAAGCATGGGACCCTTTGGAGTTGCCGGAGGGACCAATCACGAGGGGACGATTGAAGAAGTTCAAGGAAGCGTTGCACAGACTTATGAGCAATGAAGAAGGACTTACAAGCAAGGAGCAGAGTGCTGAAGGGTTTGTGGTGCATGGGATTGAGTTCGGAAGGCATAGGAACACCATTCAAGTGATGAACGAAGAAAAGTGGAAGATGAACTGTCTAAGACGTGATTTCCAGAACTACCGCCCGAGTGCCAGATGGACTGTCCAAGACGTGATTTCCAGAACACCCGGCGCCCAAGCGGCAACATTCTACCGCCCGAGTATGGGGACTTGGACGCTAATCATATTTGGGATTTAATTATCAATTAAGATAAAACAGGGTGTAAAAATTTTTCTTTTTTTTAAAAATGTAAGTACGGAACGTAATGGAATTTAACCAATATACATCTCAGTATAAAAGTACAATCATGTACAACAATTATTCAAACTAGTCTAAGGTTTAACTACTAAATTTCAAGTATTAAACCAAGTTTACAATAAGTCCGGAATCACCACTCTAACTCATCTTCTCTCATCATCTTCTTGACCCCGATCATGTCCCACCTGTTGTCATGCACTCATACAAAAAAGACAACAGCCGGATACTCCGGTGAGAATAAATCCCAGTATAAATCATGTATACATACATTTCATATAACAGCATATATAAAAGCATGAAATAGATATCAAGACATGTATCATAATCTGAAATCATAAATTGATATCAAACAGTAATTCATACTCATAACATGTATCACATAAGAAATATGAATCAATATAGACTCTGAATCACACTTTGTGATTCTAAGACTCTGACTCAATCACTCAGACTCGACTCATCTCTCATCTAGGGATCCCGATCTGAATAAGAACGTAACAAGTCTCCCACCTATCTCTTACATTCGCGGTGGTTGTAATTGATACGTCCCTATTCCTGGACTTTGGTCTGATCTGTATCGAGTAGTCTGCAACAAAGGCTGCTCTGTCTCTTAAGCACATCGATACACCAAACGTCCAATGTCTTGGCAGATCTGCCAAAGACTTGGCATGTCTTCCAATCCTATTCTGACAATGTGCAATGGGCCAGTGATCGCTCTGTCAAAACCTAGCCCCTCTGTCAGTGACTCTCCCTCAATAGCTATCTGCTATCCACTGCTTTTACACACATCAATAAAATCAGCATACTCAAACAAAGCATACAAAGGTATGAAAACAATAACATACAAGTATGTGGTTTAGGGAAACTCGAGTTAAATCTAACTCCAGTCGATCTCCCAATTCACATTGATTTATACCTTTCTTTCCGTCGATCTGTCGAAGTCAAAGTCTGGAATCTGAATCTGTCAATGTCAATCAATCTGGAATGACAATTTCGAGGAGTATATGTATCAATACACAACTCAATTCAATACATGTACACATCAATATTCAATCTCGGTACATTTCGACGGCATAACAGCGTAGTTTCTCGATACCGATCAAATCAACACAATATAATCAATATCAACAATTCACCATTCTCTTCATAACACTCTAAACTCTGAAATCTGAACATGTTCAATCATAACTACGCTGGAATTTCATAACAATTGCATACGATAATATTTCTTCAATCCGACTACGAATATACGATCACCAACTTCACAATCACACATAATCTAGTGAAATTCACAATTTCCCCAATCACAATATCTCAAATCATTCAGGAAATGAATGAAACTTACATCCTTAGCTAGCCCTTGAAGAAAGGAGCTCAAAGCCGAAATTGGATTTAAGTTTGGATGGCTAAATCTTGCACAAACCCAATTATAGAATGGAAGAAACTTTGAAGCTTTCATGCTAATGGTCTCGGTCCTCTGGTTGCTGAAATGGGAAGGAAAGAATGCTAACACCTCATATATATATCATGCATGTTGAGGGACAAGTGTCATATTTTTCAAGTAACACGCATGACCGCGGGTGTGGTAGTTCATGAATCGCGGCTGCGCTCAGCTTTGGCAGTCCATCCCAATTTGCATAAACGTCGATCGCAGGTGCGGTCAGTTCTGCACCGCGGATGCGGTGACCCTACTGTAGCTGCACCGCGAGTGCGCTGGCTCTGGAACCGCGGGTGGCGGTGTTGCTACTGTAATTCTATCCAACTTTCTGCCCATGCACCGCGGGTGCTGTCCTTCTTTAGGCGCGGGTGCGGTCTATATCTCATGCAACACTTCATAATCTCATTTAGTGCCTCTCATTACATGTCATGCATACTCATATCTTCCGAATATCACATCAACGAAGACTAATAAATCTCAAGCCTTACATTTCTCCCCCTCTAAGAAATGATTTCGTCCTCGAAATTGAAGTAATCAATTCAGACATATCAGAAGGAATGTATACAGAGTTTAAATCAGAAACTCATCTCAATGAATCCATTCTGAAATCTTAATCTCATGACAAATTCTGTCTTTTAGATAGTCTCTTTAATGCCCTGTCAACTTACTGTATTTTCAATAATAGAATAGTCTTCATTCTGAAATATCTTTCTTGTACGGATCTGTGATTCTAAATTGGACTAATAATTCAAGAGCATAATATTATAATACCCTTTGAAATAATTCTGACAGAATCAATCTCACAATACTGGCTATACAACATCCGTATATACCAATCAACAGCTCATACCAAATCAATATCATCGGCTGTTATCAAATCTGTTTATCCCAGTCAAGGATTTACTCAATCTTCGGCTTCAATTACCAATCGTCACCATTCGACGTCGGCATATTAAGTCTGTCTGGTCTGAGCTATCTTCATTCTCTTCTGAATTAGCTACATTTTCTTTGTCATATCTCTGACCGTATCAGCTCCTATCTCAGGTATCTCCGAGATATTATTCTTATATCAAAGAAATCTGCAGTACTTACTGTACAATGGGTCGTCTGTAACTATTTCATTATCCATCTGGTTATCTGATAACTATTATCGTACAATAATTCACAATCTGATATAATCTATTTCACATTCGGGTCAATCTGACTATTTTTTTGACATCGATCTTTGTCATCTGGTCATGTGTGTACGTCATCTTGTACCACTACTAGATATAGATTGAACAATCTGTCAATCACCATCATATTATATCACAATCTGGAAAGTATGGTAGTGGTCTCATTACGAAATTCATCGAAGTATACTCCCCATGTCTAGTCAGAATTATACAAATTCTGTAATAACTCTTCTGATTTCTATCTTTCTATCTTCATTTATTGGCGATTCAGACATTTCAATACAAATTCTGCCAACATTTCAGTACAAATTCTGTCACAACTGATTTAATCTGTCTATGTCAAAAATTATCTGTTCGAATATTATACATTCTCATTCACCAAAATGAAACCGAGTCTACTACGGTGCGTTTCGGACATTAACTGTCATTTTCGTTTCGAACTATTTGGTACAAACAAATCAGTTAATAATATAAATTAAAAGAAAAATACCTACCTGGTATTCGGTTCTGACTATCGATATCAAATTCTGTCATGCAAATCTGACACATTTGACATCATACGATAATCATTTTCATACAGTAGAAATCACATATCTGCCAATCTGATCGATGTTCTGCTCTGATTACGAATTTAAGTTTTGAACATTCTGGTTAAATCTCTGAACTGCCGAAATTCTCGAATTCAGCTCTGATTCGGTTTGAATAATCTGTAACCAACACTGACTCAAAATAACAGTACTATCAAATCAGATTCACAATATCACTGATCTATACTGATCTAGTGAGTTCAATAAATTCATAAAACGGCAATTTCTGGCAATATTAACAATTCTGACTAATCAATCACGTCTTCATGTCGTTCTGATCAACTGCTATATATCATCTGCAAATATAATATGCCCTCAAACAATATAAGATGTCTCAAATATTGTTTTAGAACAATAACAATGTAACGCCCGAAAAATCAGTCCACGTAAACCGCATGAATGCAAAAATATTTTAATTGCTTAATTGTTTTATTTAATTGCTTTTAAATGCTAGCATGATGTTTACTATATGATTAAATGTAAAATTGCATGATTAAATGATTATATGACATGATTTCATGAAAATAAGGATTTTGCACGAATATTCGATAATAGACAGGGGAAATGAGACCGGGGACGACCAAGACAAGAATATGTACTTTTATTTAAATAGTGGTAAGGCTTCCTAATATGATTAAAAAAAATGATTTAAATTTTTGAAAAATGTTGGAGTTCGAATTATTTTTAGAATCGAGCTCGATTTTTCCCGGGAAGCCGGTTTTGGGCAAATAAAGAGTTTTAAAATATCAAAAATATTATTTTTGAGAAATTTATTTTATAAACTTTTATGATTTATTTAATTAAGTGTTATTGGGCCCAATTTAATTAATTTAAGTAGGCCCAATTACCCTTAAGCATGCAAGCCCAAAACCAAAGCCCATTCATATGTAATCAAGTTTATAAATAACTAAACCTAGTCTTCAAACCCTCATATTTCAGCCTCCATCAGCCGAGAACACCTTGCACACATTCACAATTTTTTTTGAAAATAAGGAGAAGAAAAAGGCTAGGAGTTCTTCGTCGTCCGGTCGTCTAACGTCGCACCCTCGCCGAAGATCGTATATTCGAGCGTTATAAACGCAAAGGCACGTTTCCTAAACTCTTTTAACATCATACAAATCATAATATGCTTGATTTAATTGTTTATGCATGAAAAATATGTGGGTTCGATTATTTTACGGTATGATACGTGTTTTCAGCGTTTTTACGATTTTACGCTTGTTTTAAAAAGAATCGCTATGAACCCAACGGACACGCTGCCAAAACATTATAAAATATGATTGATTATGATCAAAATATTATAAATTTAAAAGAAAACAAAAGCTGGAAACGTGGGAATCAAGGGAGAAGAAAACCGTAGGTTGCATGGGTTATTCAAAGTTCAAGAGTGCAATATTTTGCATGGATGCAAGGGGGCTCGATCAGGGCTGGTTGGGGCGTCACAATTGGTATCAGAACAGACCTCTCTTAGTACGGTGTGGTTCGGGGACGAACCAAGCGGAAGCTGGTGGGCATGTGAGGCCCGGGGCCGAAGAGGGCGGGGGGTGATCGCCGGTGCCATGAGGTTGCACGGACAATGAGCGGCTCCTGGCAGGCTTCTAGGTGGAGGGAACATGAATGAACCGATCCAACACCGGAATGAGAGGGATTCCGAGACTGTTCAATGTAATGGACGGTACAGTTGAAGAGGGCTTAAAATATTTGATTGGTACTACTCATATCACGAAGGTGCATCTTCTTTTCGGTAGCTCATCACATAAGAACTTCAAAGTTAAGCGTGCTTGACTTGGGGCAATTTTGGGATGGGTGACCTCCTGGGAAGTTTCCCAGGGTGCGTGTGAGTGAGGACATAAGCTCGCTGGAAAGACTTGTCTTGGTACAGTGAGGACAGTCGTTGAATCTGGGACGTTACAAACAATGCTCAAGCAGATACAAAACAACAATCGTATAAGATAATCTGCCAACTCAGACAAAATAAATTTCTGACATTTCTGAAATTTCTGATCTTTCTGATATTGGTATCGTTCTCAGTCACTGCTCACAATCTCAACTGTGTCACAATCAATCGATATATTAACTTCAGATATCGTTTATTCTGAATACAATCTGTTTCAAGCAAGATTCTTATCTGAATAATTTCTGTATACAATAATCACAATTCTCAGAGTATTCAATACAATCTTCAGATATTCGATTCAATCAATCAGATGCTGCAAATATATCAAAATATCGTAGATACAACGAGCATGAAATCATCAGAATATCTCTGAACATACTGAAACATGCCACAAAGAAACACTAAATCAAATGTAACTCATGGCCGGCACTCTTCTACTGATCTTCCAATTCTTTCAATTCATTTAGTGACATGCTGTACATTCAATATCATTCTGTACTGAATTCTAAAATACAAACACTACCTAGTATCAATTTAATTCTGAAATCTATCTTCTTGATATAAAGCAAATCCAAAATCTTATCTAGGAAGACGTCAACCAACTCGTACACCACTTGGCAAATCTGCCAATACTAGGCTCGATTTCAGCATGTCTACTGAATACATAAGGATACCATCTGCTCCTTTCTGTATCAATCGAGTCATAAACAATACAGATATCAAAGGAATTCTAGATCTAGAATCCTTACCGTGGAATTCCTACTCATCAGCCCTATCTGGTCTGAGCTTTATATTTTTCTGGAAGGAATCTACAATAGTTCTGTACTTGTTCAGCATATTAATATCAATAATGCGGTCAAATCAGAAACACAAGTGCATCATAATCTAACTCGACCTCATTCTCATCTTACTGTAGTATACAATATTTCACAGAAATCTCTGTTATCAATCTTTCTTTCCCAAAAAGTAAGGGAATCAATATTACAGTACAAACTGACTCAACAGATACAGCATATCTCAATGCAACTTAGTCAAAGATAATCGTAGGGAATGCATTAGTATATATCAATACCTATGTAGTATAATCATAAAAGAACAGTACCTGCCACTCTATCATCAGGTGTGTCTTGTGTCTGTTCCTCGATCACTGTCACCAGCTGCTTCTGTTCCCTGGATTCTTCGGGAATCTCTTTGTGGACATACTCTAGCAAAGTGTCCTTGTTGTTTGCAAATGTTGCAACTACCAAGTACTCCTTGGCATTGCTCTGTGGGATGTCTCCCTCCGCAAGCGCTGCAATAAACTCCAGTATAACTCTGGCTAGAACAACTGGAATCAGACAAACTGCTGCCAGACCTCTTGAACTGTCTTCCTCTGACTTCCAAATAATCTTTCTTTCCACCACTGCTGCCACCAATCTCAAGTCTGAGAGATGGTTCCTGTGGTCTCAATGTTGGAATTCAAACGAAGCTCCTTTCCGTCTCATTAGACTAGCTTCGGCTCTCTTAGCTTTACTCAAAATATCAATAAAAGTATAGGGTCGGCTCACACTTATCAATGTCAATATCTCAGGATTCAATCCCTTGATGAAACGATCAATCACAGCTTCATCATTCTCAGCCACGTAAGGAGAAAAACGTAGCAAGGTAGAAAAGTGGGCAACATATTCTGCAATGTTTAGTTGACCCTGTTTCAAATTTTCAAATTCTACCTTCTTGTCCTCTCGGTACGAAGCTGGAAAAAACCTTCGATAGAATTCAGCTTTGAAGATCTTCCAAGAAATCACTATACCATGCTGTTCTAAGACTTCCTTGGTTGCAATCCACCAGCTCTTTGCGACTTCCCGTAACTGATGTCCAATCAGTTTAACTCTTTGTTCCTCTGGATACTCAAGTGAATCAAACAGTATCTCTATATCATCTAGCCAACTTTCGCAATCAATAAACGTCTCCGTACCCCTTAAAATCGGCGGTTGAAATAACTGAAACCTCTATAACTGTGTTTCCATCAGAGTTTCTGACACATCCATCTGATCAATCAAGATACTTCTCTGTTCTGTGATTCCTCGAGGAGATAGATCTGATTATAAAAATCATCAGTAACCAGATATAACAATTCTGTTTCAATCCTCCTCCGATCATCTTACAGCTGATCAAGAATCGGGTCTGATTCATTCTCAATCATATATATTATCAAATCAATTCAGATATTCAAGAAATCAAGTATTAAAGCAATAAATCATGCTAGCAATCACGAGCAAGGAAAGAAAACTCAATCTACCCCGCTCATTCTATCTTTTATCTCAATCTAAAGGATCTATCGCTCTGATACCACCTGATGTGGGGACCCGGATGCTAATCATCTTCTTAATCATCTTTGAGATTTAATTATCAATTAAGATAAAACAGGGTCTAAAATTTTTTCTTTTTTTTTTAAAAATGTAAGTGCGGAACGTAATAGGAATTAACAAATATACATCTCAGTATAAAAGTACAATCATGTACAACAATTATTCAAACTAGTCTAAGGTTCAACTACTAAATTTCAAGTATTAAACCAAGTCTACAATAAGTCCGGAATCACCACTCTAACTCATCTTCTCTCATCATCTTCTTGACCCCGATCCTGTCCCACCTGTTGTCATGAATACATACAAACAAGACAACAGGCGGATACTCCGGTGAGAATAAATCCCAGTATAAATCATGTATACATGCATTTCATATAACAACATATATGTAAGACTTTAGATTTATTAGTCTACATTGATGTGATATTCGGAAGATATGAGTATGCATGACATGTAATGAGAGGCGCTAAATGAAAAGATGAAGTGTTGCTTGAAGAAAGAGACCGCACCCGCGCCCCTATTGATACCGCACCCGCGGTGCATGGACAGAAAGTTGGCCAATTTTACAGTAGGGTCACTGCACCCGCGGTCTAGAAGGAGTGCACCCGCGGTTAATGTCCAGTAGGGTAGGAAATTTGGTACAAAGCAACACCGCACCCGCGGTCGTTAAATTTTGAAAAATGAAAAATGGTGCAGTGAGCACAGCGCACCCAAGGTCATGAAGAAGCGCACCCGCGGTGTTTGGTGCGAGAAATCCACCTTTGAATTTTATGTTGACACATGGCCTGAGGTATATATAAGTTGAGCATGACTCATTTCTTCTCCATTCCAGCAGTCCAGCAACGATAGAGAGAGTTTCTTCAAGCCTTTCCCTCCATCTTTATCATTTGGTTGTGTAAGAATTACTCATCCAAAAGTTAATCCAAGCTTAGATTCTTGTTCCTCACTTCAAAGGCTACAAGAGGATGTAAGTTGGGTTATGTTTCAGCATGATTTAGATTCCATGTGCTGAAAAATTATGATATGATGGTTATTATGTATTCTTGACATGTTGGACATAGTATATTTGCAACCGGATCGAAGAACGGACACTGCATCCTATTGTTATGAAATTCCATCTTGTATAAGTTGAGATAAAGCAGATTTTGGGAGATTATGATTGTTGTTATTGATGTTATGGCTTGTGGATAATATGTTGATTGCTATTGGATGACCAGTATCGAGAAACTATGCCGTTATGCCGTCGAATTGTATCAAGATTTGATATTGAACCGTACTAGTATTAGTTTGAGTTGTGATTTGATATTATGCATCTCAACATTGTCATTTCAGATTTGGATTGACAGGTTCGATATCCCTACTTCGAGACTTTGAATTATTCCAACGACAAGAAAGGTATAATTCATGTGAATTCGGGAAATACGACTCGAATAAGACTTGGTTGGAGTTTCCCTAAATAACATACTAGATTTGTTATTTATCTTTGATTATTATTATGTCTTGTTTATAGATTTATATTCAAGCATTGAGATAGGAGAGTCATTAGCAGACTTGCTAAACTAGACGTTCGGTGGTATCGACGCTTCGGATCAGATTCAATCCGATGGTAGACATTCGATACAGACATGACCGAAGTCTATAGGAATAAGATGTACAGTTACCCCGATTGGGAGGGTAGGTGACAGACAATGACGTCTTATTCACACCGGGATCCCTAGAGTAGAGTCGAGTTGAATCAAGACATAATTTGATTTGAATTGTATGTTTATATAGATTGGTTTCATAGACTATGGAGCCCATTATTACTGCTTTGATTCATGATTTATGATTATGTATCAGCATGTATACATGTTTTATACTGGGATTTGTTCTCACTGGAGTTTTCGGCTGTTGTTATGTCTGTATGTGTGCATAACAACAAGTGGGGCAGGATCAGGGTCGCGACAGAGATGAGAGATGGACATAGCGTGGTGATCACGGGCGTAGCAGATGAACTAGTAGTTGTACTTTTGATATGTACTGTATTTAATTACTTGTTTGTAGAATATGAATAAAACGAGGCATGTATATTATGTTTGTTGTAATAAAATGAATATAGAATTATTTTGTGCCTGAGTTGTAAACATTTGATTTAATGTTAAAAGCAAAATTTTGACCCGTATTTTTGAACAATGATCCGACTAATCCCGCAAAAAATTGAGTTAGAGCCCGGGTCCCCACAACAGGTGGTATCAGAGCAGTAGGTTCTGTAGACTGAGATAGAATAGAATGAGTGGGGTAGATCGAGTCTTCTTCCTTGCTTTTGATGTGCTAGCATGATTTAATGCTTTCCCTATTATATGTTGTATTGTATCTAAGCTGATTTACAGCATATACTTGTAAAGACTGAATCAGAACCGATTCTGGATCAGAGGTATATGATCAGAGGAGGGCTGAGACAGATTTTATAGATTGTATCCTAATCTGTTTGATAATCAGATATGCTGCCTAGAAGAATACCACAACCAGCTGCAGGTCAAGTGCCAGAACAGGGTAGTACGTCGGGTACTCAGATGGACGTGACTGCAACACCGATGGAGACTTTGTTGAAGAGATTTCAATCATTCCATCCACCTACCTTGAAGGGCACAGAAAATGCAGTGGATTGTGAGAGCTGGCTAGACGATATAGAGCTGTTGTTTGAATCTCTTGCCTATACAGATGAAAGGAGAATGAAGTTGATTGGGCATCAATTACACGAAGTGGCAAAAAGTTGGTGGCTTACAACGAAACGAGCCCTAGATCATCGAGGTATTGATATTACTTGGAAAGTATTTAAAGATGAATTTTATTAACGTTTCTTTCCAGTGTCGTATCGAAAAGACAAAGGGGCCAAATTTGCCAACTTGAGACAGGGGCAGTGGAACATAGAAGAGTATGTTGCCAAGTTTTCTTCTTTGCTCCGATTTGCGCCACACGTGGCAGGAATTGATGAAGCGGTTGCGGACCAGTTCATCAATGGGTTGAACCCGGATATTTTTACTTTAGTGAACACGGGACGACCTAACACTTTTTCTGATGCACTGAACCGAGCAAAAGGAGCAGAGGCTGGCTTGATAAGGCAGCGAGGAGCTTCTTATAGTGCTCAGAGTCAGAGACCGCCGCAGCCTACCACCCAATTTCCACCACCTCCTCCTCGATTTGATAGTGGAAGCAGTAGTAGTGGCAAGAAGGATTTTCTGAAAGCAAAGGGCAGACAGTTTAAGAAGTCAGGGAGCAGTTCGTCGAGCTCCAGTGGGTCAAGACAGAGAGGTCCTGGCCAGAGTACAGATGTGACAGGTGTGTATTGCACTACTTGTGGAGGCCGACATGCCACAGAAGCAGTGTCAGGGAGTGATGGGCAGATGCAACATATGTAGGCAACAGGGACACTTTGCCAGAGTCTGTCCTCAGAGAAGTGCACAGAGATTTCAGGGTGCAGGGTCATCAGCATCAGTGACTCAGCCTGAGAGGCAAGCTTCGTCTGTCCATTCCTTCCAGCCCACGCCTACACAGTCCCAACCTAGAGCCAGAGGTGGCCAGACAGTGAGCCAACCTCCCAGACAACAGGCTCAGGTGTTTGCATTGACGGAGGAGCAGGCCCAAGATGCACCAGACGATGTGATTGTAGGTAACTGTTTTCTTTGCGGTTATCCTGCATATGTATTGATAGATACAGGTGCATCACATACCTTCATATCAGAACGTTTTGGATTGACACATACATTGCCTGTCGAGTCATTGTCTACTGTAGTGTTTATTTCTTCTCCGTTGGGAAGTGGTCTGATATCTGTGACTTCAATTAGACATTGCTTACTACAGTTTGAAGGGCATGGGATCGATTTAGAATGTGTTGTACTTGGTTTATCTGATTTTGATTGTATTGTCGGGATTGACATGTTGACTAAGTACATAGCCACCGTAGGCTGTTTTCATAAGATTGTCAGATTCAGACCTGAAATGACAGAAGAGTGGAAATTCTATGGTAAGGGTTCCAGATCTCGGATTCCCTTAGTGTCTGCTTTGACTATGAGTAGATTGTTGCAGAAAGGAGCAGAGGGGTTCCTTATTTATTCTATAGATCTATAGAAATCAAGCCCGGCGTTGGCAGATTTGCCAGTAGTACGGGAGTTTGCAGATCTATTTCCTGACGAGATCCCAGGGATACCTCCAGTCCGAGAGGTAGATTTCAGTATTGATTTTATTCCAGGTACCGTTCCTATTTCGAGAGCCCCATATAGGATGGCGCCAATATAATTGAAAGAACTGAAAGCACAACTAGAAGATCTTCTAGCCAAGGGATATATCAGACCTAGTGTGTCTCCTTGGGGCGCACCAGTGCTATTTGTGCGAAAGAAAGACGGTTCTATGAGATTGTGTATAGATTACAGGCAACTGAACAAGGCGACGATAAAGAACAAATACCCTTTGCCTCGTATCGACGACTTATTTGATCAGTTGCAGGGATCATCCATCTATTCCAAGATCGATCTGAGATCTGGATAGCACCAGCTGCGAGTACGAGATATTGATATACCAAAGACAGCATTCCGAACCAGGTATGAACATTACGAATTTATTGTCATGCCTTTTGGTTTAACGAATGCTCCAGCGGTGTTCATGGTGTTGATGAACAGTGTTTTTCAGAGATATTTAGATGAGTTTGTGATTGTTTTTATTGATGATATTTTGGTATATTCCAACAATATGACTGAGCATGCCAATCATTTGAGAATTGTGTTGCAAACATTGAGAAATGAAAGATTATATGCGAAACTGTCAAAGTGTGAGTTTTGGCTGAGACAGGTTGTCTTCTTGGGTCATATCATATCTGGAGATGGTATTTTTGTGGATCCGAGTAAAGTGGAAGCTGTGATCGGTTGGCCTAGACCGACTTCGGTGCCTGAGATACGCAGTTTCATGGGTATAGCAGGGTACTATCGACGATTTATCGAAGGTTTCTCCAGCATTGCGAAGCCGATTACCCAGTTGACGCAAAAGAATACACCATTTGTGTGGTCGGAGGATTGCGAGTCTAGCTTCCTAGAGTTGAAGAAGAGGCTGACCAGTGCACCTGTCTTGATGATTGCTTTGGGTACTGGCGATTTCGTTGTATATTGTGATGCATCTCACAGAGGGCTGGGATGTGTTCTAATGCAGCGAGGTCATGTGATCGCATATGCCTCTAGACAGCTGAAGCCACACGAGATTCGATACCCCATTCATGATCTTGAATTGGCGGCTATCGTATTTGCCTTGAAGATCTGACGTCATTATCTTTATGGTGAGAAATTTGAGATTTACTCTGACCATAAAAGCCTGAAGTATCTGTTTTCTCGGTCAGAGTTGAACATGAGGCAGCGCAGATGGCTTGATATACAGAAAGATTTTGATTGCGAGATCAAGTACTATCCAGGGAAGTCAAATGCAGCAGCAGATGCCTTGAGTCGAAAGGTTTGTGCCTTATCCTTATCGACGATAGGTGTTTCGAATTTAGTTGAAGATTGTTGTTTGTCTGGTTTAGCATTTGACACAGATAGTAGACCATTAAGATTTGCCACGATTAAAGTTGAGCCAGATTTGATTATGAAAATCAAAGAAGCTCAAAGAACAGATCAGAATATACAGCAGTCAATTCAACAGATTATGTCAGATGTTTCAGAGTTGAAACAACAGATTATCTCAGAAGCGCACTGTAGTCGGTTTAGTATTCATCCTGGAGACCGTAAAATGTCAAACGACTTGAAGACACAATTCTGGTGGAAACAGATGAAGTCAGATATTGCAGAATTTGTGTCTAAGTGTTTGAATTGCCAACAGGTAAAGGCCGAGAGAAAGAAGCCCGGAGGTTTACTTCAGAGTTTATCTATTCCTGAGTGGAAATGGGATCACATTTCCATGGATTTCGTGACGAAGTTACCTCGATCATCCCGAGGTTGTGATGCGATTTGGGTTGTGATTGACAGATTAACCAAATCAGCATGTTTTATTTCGTACAGAATGACGTACATACATGATCAGATGGCTGAGATATATGTCAGAGAGGTAGTCAGATTACATGGTGTGCCGAAGTCTATCGTATCAGACCGTGATCCACGATTCACTTCTCACTTTTGGCACAGTCTGCAGCAGGATTTAGGTACGACATTGCACCTAAGTACTGCTTATCATCCACAGACAGATGGACAGTCAGAGCGGACTATCCAGACTTTAGAGGACATGTTGAGAGCTGTAGTGCTAGAGTTTGGCACTAGTTGGCAAGATTCACTACCGTTGTGTGAATTCTCGTACAACAACAGTTATCAAACGAGCATAGAGATGACACCGTTTGAAGCATTGTATGGCAAGAAGTGCAGATCTCCTCTATATTGGGATGATATATATGAAGTACCAAAACTTGGGCCTGATATGATTTGTGAGATGACCGAGAAGGTAAAGATAATTCAGAAGAGGATGAAGACGGCACAGAATAGGCAAGCCAAGTGTGGGGACCCGGACGCTAATTCATTCTTTAATCGTCTTTAGGAATAATTCAAACAATTATAATAAACAGGGTCTAAATTTTTTTTTTTTAAAAATACAAAGCGGAAATGTAATGTAATTCGATTCAGATTACATATTAAACATAAACATATAAGTCTTGTATTATCTACAAGAATTCAACTAGGTTCAACTATATCTCAGTGTTGAATCCTAA
This sequence comes from Primulina tabacum, assembly GCF_025594145.1. Lineage (NCBI taxonomy): Eukaryota > Viridiplantae > Streptophyta > Magnoliopsida > Lamiales > Gesneriaceae > Primulina > Primulina tabacum. The sequence continues at coordinate 13,429,196 of NC_134563.1, read as the reverse complement.
GTTGCTTCGAAGCCCGGATCTCCACGCTATCTAGTCCAGCCTCGTTCTCTTCTTGACCCTGATCCTATCCCAACTGTTGCCATGCACACATACAGACAAGACAACAGCCGGATAACTCCGGTGAGAATTACATTCTCAGTATAAATCATGTATACATGCAATCATAAAAAAAATATAAAAGCATATAACAGATATGTCTAACATGTATTCAAATCAGAATATAAATCCATATCAATAATAAATCCTATTCTAAACATGTACCATCATCAGGAACATACTCATCATGTACCATATTCAGGAACATAATCAACATGAATCAATATAACTATCAATTAGACTCATGACTCCACATTTTAGACTAGACTCAATCCTAGTCTAGGGATCCCGGTTCCAGAAGTTAGCATTCCCATATCGACCAACAGTAATAGAAAAGACTCCAGTTCTATCCACGTCGATAGGGTATCGATCACCAGTAATAGAAGAAATACCAATTCTATCCACATCGATATGGTATCGATCACCAGTAATAGAAGAAGCTCGTATTCTATCCACATCAGTATAGTATCGATCACCAGTAAGAGAAAGAACTCCGATTCTATCCACATCGATATAATATCGATCACCAGTAATAGAAGAAGTTATGATTCTATCCACATCGATACGGTACCGATTACCAGCAATAGAAGAAGCTCCGATTCTATCCACATCGATATAATATCGATCATCAGTAATAGAAGAAGTTATAATTCTATCCACATCGATAGCCAATCATCCGGTGACAGACTTTGGCACAATCGCCAATACACTATCTTGTGACATCGTGCAATGTGCCCGTGGCGATCCCATCACTATCAGGCACTTCTGTCCCAAGATACTCGTCTAATACCTGCTATCTATCAATCAAGAAAACAAGTATATCAATCAAATCAATACAATAAGGTAAGGTATGTGATTTAGGGAAACTCGAGCCAAACCTCACTCGAGTTGTGCAATCCCAACTCAACATTAATTTATACCTTTATCTTCTCGGTCCGACGAAGACGAAGTATCGAAGTCAACTCTGTCCATACCCAATCTGATAATGACAATCGAATAGATACAATATCAGTATATCACTCAATTCAAAACCTGTTCTGATCAATACTCAAATCAAAACATAATCGGATCAATGCCAATCGACATATGATATCACAATACCATCTCAACCAATACCGAATCTAATCAATATCAATCAACTGATGTTTCGACGGCATAACAATATAGTCTCGATAACCCCGTAATTCCAACACCACAGATATAATACGAGAACTCATATTCAATATCGGTGCAATTCATAATTTCAATAACAACACCAATCTGATATCGAATCTCAGTTAATCAATTCCAAAAATCATAACAATTACTTAACCAGTCCGTTTCTTAATCTGACTTCGATTCTATGATGTCTAACATGTCAAGAACATCATATATGAATTCCATTCAATTCCAACAACATCATAATTTCAGAACATGTCAAAACGTAACAAAACTTACGTCCAGTTGTAGCCTGCGTTGATAGGAACTCAGTACTGAAGTCGGATTAGAAATCAGACGGACGGATCGTTCATAAATCACAATCTGTGTGGAAAAAGGCATAAGGATTTTCACGAAGTTCCTCGGTGCTCCTTTTATCAATTTCTGAAGGAATAATCGAAGTAATACTTATATATATATATATCAAATCGCATGCAAATGAAACGTGGCTGATTTTTAATCTGCGTGTCTCGCGCATATGCGCGAGACCTACTGGTCTCCTCGCGCATATGCGCGCACTGACATCGCGCATATGCGCGAGACACCATTTCTCGGCGCATGTGTCTCGGCATCTCTCGCGCATATGCGCGTCTTCCGTTGCGCATGTGCGCTGAACTCACTGCCCTGCTCGCGTATATATGCCCGTTCACGTCGCGCATATGCGCCGAGCATTTCCTTGGCTACTGGACACCTCGCGCATATGCGCGCCCCCACGCCGCGCATATGCGCGGAGTCTTCGGTCCACTCCGCGCAAGACTCGCGCATCACGTCACGCATGTGCGCGAGCACACCTCCTTGCACATACATTTTGTGTCTTTTCTTACCTTTCCCGGTCCACTTTGTTCCGTCTATTACCTTGATTAATCAATAAATCATTTCAGATTAATCTCAGATTACGGTAATCATACCCAAATCATGTCAGATTACGGTAATCAAATTATCGGGCCTTACACCAAGTATGCCAATATCAGACGTAGACCACTAGTATTTGAACAAGGAGACAGAGTGTTTTTGAAGATTTCTCCTTTCAGAGGCGTTGTCAGATTTGGCAAACACGGGAAGTTGTCTCCTAGATACATCGGTCCATACGAGATTCTTGAGAAGTTTGGCGATCGAGCATATCGACTGGCTCTTCCTCCTTCTCTATCCGGGATACATGATGTTTTTCATGTATCGATGCTGCGTAGATACATGCCAGATTATTCTCATGTCATTCGGCCTGACGAAGCTGAGCTGGATCAAACGTTGAGTTATATTTAACAAACGATACAGATTCTTGATCAGAAAGAGAAACAACTCAGAACCAAGACTATTCCACTAGTGAAAGTCCAGTGGAATCGTCATGGCACCGAGGAAGCGACTTGGGAGACAGAAGCAGATATGAGAAAGAAGTATCCCGAGTTATTCTCATGATGTGAGTATTTATTCAGCTTTTGATTTTACTGCTGTTTGTACATACTTTGATTAATTGATTTCACGTTCGAGGACGAACTAATATCTAAGAGGGGGAGAAATGTAAGGCTTGAGATTTATTAGTCTTCATTGATGTGATATGTAATAGCCAAGCCTGGTGTACGGTACGGTTTAAGTTTTCATAAGTTTATTGACTACTTGGTCAAGTTTAGGTATAGTTTGGATGTTAAGAGTTTCGATTTATGATTTATAGTATGGTTGGTTATAGATTATGTGTAGTGCTTTTGTAGCGGCGTTACGATTAAATTCATGATAATTGGTATGTTGAGCCAATTGGTATGAGGCCAATTGGAGTGGTTAGATAAGACATAGAGGTATAACTTTCTTATTTTGAGTTTTGTTCAAATCATTGTGGAAGGTAAGCCAAAAGTGCCCCGAAGTGTTTCGTGTGTTTCGACGTTCCTCCAGTGACACATGTTGGGAGAATGAGCATAACGTTTTACTCAGATGTCCAATTGATCTGAAATTTTGAGGGATTCAAGATAAGACATAAGGCTACAACTTTGTAGTTTATTACTTTTCCAAATTATGAAGGGAAGAGGCGTTTCAGAAGCGATCTTTGGAGTGGCAGTGCGCAGAGTGCGCGCCCGAGCGGGAATAAATGTCCGCCCGGGCGAGCCTTCTTCGAAAATTTTGGATTTCTGGCCGTGAGTTCTGCGCTCGGGCGGAAAAAGATGTTCGCCCGGGCGGCCAGCGATTTTTAAAAAGCGTGTTTTTGGAGTTTTAAGTGCTTATATACAAGTGTTGCTCCATTTCTCACCTCTCATTTTCGGATTTCTCTCCTTGGGAAGGCTAGGGTTCCTTATTTCTTTCACTTCCTATCTTCGATTCAAGCTTTTAGTTGGTGATTTGAGTTAAGATCGAAGTTCTTCTTGGTGCTAGGAAGCTAAGGTAAGCTTTTGGTGTTGTTATTTCTTGGTTTTGGAAGAGAGATGATATGGGTTTGTTGTTTATGTTGGTTTTATGGATTATTTGGCATGGGTTTATGATTATTGAGTTGTTGATGGTTCAATACATGGTTTATTGTTGTAGGTTTTGTACCAAGATTATAGATTCAAGGTGTTCTTGTGGTTTGTAAGTGGAAATTCATCCCTTGTGCTCACATGATTATATATGTATTTTGTTTCAAATGTTTTATTGTGTTATTCCCTTCTTTTGATTTACTATTATGTATTGATACCTTTGTTGTATATTGTGGAGGCAATTGATGTCTCAACTTTGAGAAGGGAATACAAAAGAGAGAATATCAAAGTGTTTGATGAAATGTCCCAAAGAAAGAGTTTAAATGTTTTATGGATTGATAGATACATAGTCAGAGATTGCATGCAATTAGTTGATCAACGACCATAGGCTTATATCCCTCAGAGTTGTCGATTTATATCGATGGGATAAGAGCACCACAGACAGAGTTACTATTGATATCAATCCACCATAGTAAAGAGAAATACCATCTCATTGTTATGCTATTGCTACGATATACATGTTTCAGAGTTGATGGTATTTTATGTTTTCAAAGCCATGTTTTACAGAATATACTATGTATCATTGCTATGTAAGAGTTCCACTTGCTGAGTTTTATACTCATTTCAGTTATTTCATGTGATGCAGATAAGAGCGACGGACCAGGACGTTGATTGTGGCCCGGAGTCATATGCATACGAAGTTGGAAGGAAGATGTTATTTTGCAAGTATTTTTGGATCATGATCATAGGAATGATATTTTGTATTTTGTTATATCATTTGAATGATCATTTATTTACTTTTAAACATTTTATGGTGATGTATTTTGAAACCTCCCTTCATTTTATAAGAAAATTTTAAATTCCGCTGCTATTTTTATTGTAACGGGTCGAGGTGTCACATTTAGTGGTATCAGAGCACCGTTCTTCGGACCAATGCATATGACTTCGTCTACTTTCAACTGTCTGGGTATGTTTTTTTTTGCATCTATTCACTGTTATTTATTGATATGTCTTTTGCGAGCACATTGTAGAGTATGCCTCCTAAGCGTAAGGCGTCAGAGGGTGAGGATAGTTCTTCCTCGAGAGTTGTCGACGAGTTCGGCAAGTTGCTTAAAGAGCAGGCCAAAGTCCATAGCGAGCAGATTCAGCAGCTGCTTCGATTGCGAGGAACAGGACAGGGTAGAGGCCAAGTGAGAGGCCAAGTAGCTCAGGCAGTTGGCACTGATGCCGTCTTTTCTGCTTTTAAGAGAATGGATCCACGTGAATTCGCAGGTAGCACTGATCCGTTAGTGGCTGTCGAGTGGGTCAAGGCGCTTGAAGCAATCTTCGACCATCTTCAGTATGAGGATAAAGACAGGATCAGCTGTGCAGTATTCATGTTGATAAAGGCTGCACGTATCTGGTGGAATGCCACTAAGGTTGGTGTCGATGTTTCAGCTTTGAAGTGGCAAGAGTTCACAGATCTGTTCTATGACAAGTACTTTCCCGACGCACTTCGAGCTAGGAAGGTGACTGAGTTTCTGGAGCTTCGACAGGGAGGCATGAACATTGATGAGTACATTCTCAAGTTCGAGGAGGGTTGTTTATTTGCTCCGTATATTGCTTCAAATGTCAAAGATAAAGGTGCTCATTTCATTCGAGGCCTTAGAGCTGAGATCAGGAGAGATATCAACATGTCCAAGGCTGTGACTTTCAAAGAGATTGTGTCTAAGGCGTTGTTGGCCGAACAAGACGAGAAGGATATCGCCAGAGAGAGGCAGGAGAGGCATCAAGCTGTTGCTCAGAGAGGCCAGGGCTCGAATCAAAGAGGCAAGGATAGTTTCAAAGGGAAGGGCAAGATGGAATCGAGTCCTAGACCACCGCCAGTTCCAGTTGATCCTGAGAAGCCGTTGTGTCCTAAATGCAGCAGACATCATCGAGGAGAGTGCAGATTTGGTACTCATATGTGTTATCGTTGTGGCACGGCTGGCCACATTGCTAAAGATTGTCCAAGGGGAGCGAGCAAGGATAAGGTGCAGGGTCGCATCTTTACGATGACCAAGGAAGATGATGGCAATAGGGAAGGTATGCTCGCCAGTGCAGGTACTTCGCTGGTCCTTCCTTTTATTTCTTGTCTTGAGGCTGAGAAGTTGCTGTGTAGAGGTTGTGATGTGTTTTTGGCTTCGATTGTGGATGTGGATAGAATAATTAAGTTGAATATAGATGATATCGATGTTGTGAGGGAGTTTGCTGATGTGTTTGAGGATGATGTGCCGGGTTTGCCGCCGGACAGGGATGTTGAGTTTGTGATTGATCTAGCTCTAGGTACGGTTCCTATTTCTAAGACTCCGTATAGGATGGCTCCTACCGAGATGAAGGAGTTGAAGACGCAGTTGCAGGATCTTTTAGACAAGGGTTTTATTCGACCGAGTTCTTCGCCTTGGGGAGCTCCGGTTCTGTTTGTCAAGAAGGAAAGATTGGTCGTTGTGGCTGTGTATCGACTATAGGGAGCTCAACAAAGTGACTATCAAGAACAAGTATCCGTTGCCACGGATAGATGATTTGTTTGATCAGCTGCAAGGTGCTACTGTATTTTCGAAGATTGATCTTCGGTCTAGGCTACTATCAGTTGAAGGTTAGGGAATCTGATATCCCTAAGACAGCGTTCCGGACCAGGTATGGTCACTATGAGTTTCTTGTGATGTCTTTTGGTCTGACCAATGCTCCTTCAGTTTTCATGGATCTGATGAACCGTGTGTTCAAGTCATATTTGGATAGCTTCGTCATTATCTTCATCGACGATATCTTGATCTATTCCAAAACCAGAGAGCTTCATGCAGAGCATCTCAGAGTTGTTCTTCAGTTGTTGAGAGAGAAGAAGTTGTATGCTAAGTTGAAGAAGTGTGAGTTTTGGTTGGAGCAGATTTCTTTTCTAGGCCATGTTGTTTCGAAGGATGGCATAGCTGTTGATCCAGCAAAGATTGAGGCGATTCAGAAGTGGCCTATTCCTACCACTGTCTCAGAGGTACGCAGTTTTCTTGGGTTGGCAGGTTATTATCGTCGTTTCATCTCAGATTTTTCTAAGATTGCCCTGCCGTTAACCAATCTGACGAGGAAGACTGTGAAGTTCGAGTGGTCCAATGATTGCCAGAGTGCATTCCAAGAGTTGAAGGACAAGTTGACGACAGCTCATGTTCTTTCATTGCCCAGTGGTTCAGAGGATTTTGTTGTGTACACCGATGCATCAAAGAGGGGTCTTGGTGCAGTGTTGATGCAGCGTGGTAAGGTCATTGCCTATGCTTCTCGCCAGTTGAAAGACTATGAGAAGAATTATTCGATGCATGATTTGGAGCTAGCAGCTGTGGTTTTCGCCTTGAAGATTTGGAGACATTACATATATGGCGAAAAGTGTGAAATTTTCACGGACCACAAGAGCTTGAAGTATCTGTTTTCCCAGAAAGAGCTCAACATGCGACAGACGAGGTGGCTAGAGCTTGTCAAAGACTATGATGTGACGATCAGTTATCACCCGGGGAAGGCGAATGTAGTCGCTGATGCTTTGAGCCGTAAATCGAGTTCTTCCTTGAGTTCGATGATTCAGAAGCTGTTGTTGTTGGACTTGCAGCGAGAGGAGATTTCTTTGGTAGTCCCTGGAATCATTGCTCGCTTTTCGGCGTTGGTCATTCGGGCTACATTGACGGACAGGATCCGTAGAGAGCAGACTGTTGATGTTCAGTTGACAGAGATGAGAGCTAGAGCAGAGGAGAAAGGTAACTCAGAGTTTGGGGTGAATGGAGATGGTTTGGTGACTTTCAGAGGCCGTATTTGTGTTCATATTGGCGATGATATTCGACGAGACGTCTTGACAGAGGCACATACCGCACCATATTCGATACATCCAGGCAGCACCAAGATGTATCAGGATCTTCGTAGACTCTACTGGTGGCCAGGTATGAAGAAAGACATTGCCATGTTTATTTCTCAGTGTCTAACTTGTCAGCAGGTGAAGATTGAGCGCCAGAGACCTGCTGGGACATTGCTATATTTGCCGATTCCTCAGTGGAAATGGGAGCATATTACGATAGACTTCGTGACTGGTCTTCCAAGGACGCAGAAGGGTTTTAATTCTATTTGGGTTATTGTCGATCGATTGACCAAGTCAGCGCATTTTCTCCCAGTCAAGACGACGTATTCCATGAACCAGTATGCCGAGGATTATATAGTAGAGATTGTTAGACTTCACGGTGTCCCTGTGTCGATTGTGTTTGATCGTGACCCTAGATTTACCTCAGAGTTTTGGAAGAGTTTGCACAGAACTATGGGTTCACGGTTAGCTTTCAGTACAGCATATCACCCTCAGAGCGACGGTCAATCAGAGAGAGTTATTCAGATTCTAGAGGATATGCTCAGAGCTTGCACTATTGATTATTCTGGTAGCTGGGATTCTAAATTGCCTCTTGTGGAGTTCACGTACAATAACAGTTACCAGGCGACGATTGGGATGGCACCGTACGAAGCACTTTATGGCAGGAAGTGTAGATCTCCCTTGTATTGGGATGAGATTGGTGAGAGGAAGATGTTGGGTCCAGAGTTGGTCCAACAGACTGCTGATGTAGTTGCTGTTATTAGAGAGAGGATGAAGACAGCGCAGTCGAGACAGAAGAGCTATGCGGATGTACGTCGTAGACCTTTGCAGTTTGAGGTTGGCGATCACGTGTTTATGAAGATAGCACCTCTCAAGGGTGTGATGCGGTTTGGCAAGAAGGGCAAGTTGAGTCCGAGATTTATTGGCCCCTTTGAAATTTTGGACAGAGTTTGTGATCGAGCCTACAGGTTAGCCCTACCGCCAGATCTTGACAGAGTCCATAATGTTTTTCACGTATCGATGCTCAGGAAGTATATTGCGAATCCTTCCCATGTTCTTCGCCACGAGCCATTGGACTTGACGCCGAATTTGACGTACCAAGAGATTCCGGTTCAGATACTGGACCGCAAAGTTAAAGTTTTGAGGAACAAAGATATCGGCATCGTTAAAGTTCTTTGGAGGAACCATTTGATCGAAGAGGCCACGTGGGAACCAGAGGATGAGATGAGAGAGAAGTATCCTGAGTTGTTCGTGCAGTGACGTCAATTTCGAGGACGAAATTTATCTAAGGAGGGGAGATTGTAATAGCCAAGCCTGGTGTACAGTACGGTTTAAGTTTTCATAAGTTTATTGACTACTTGGTCAAGTTTAGGTATATTTTGGATGTTAAGAGTTTCGATTTATGATTTATAGTATGGTTGGTTATAGATTATGTGTAGTGCTTTTGTAGCGGCGTTACGATTAAATTCATGATAATTCGTATGTTGAGCCAATTGGTATGAGGCCAATTGGAGTGGTTAGATAAGACATAGAGGTGTAATTTCTTATTTTGAGTTTTGTTCAAATCATTGTGGAAGGTAAGCCAAAAGTGCCCCGAAGTGTTTCGTGTGTTTCGACGTTCCTCCAGTGACACATGTTGGGAGAATGGGCATAACGTTTTACTCAGACGTCCAATTGATCTGAAAGTTTGAGGGATTCAAGATAAGACATAGGGCTACAACTTTGTAGTTTATTACTTTTCCAAATTATGAAGGGAAGAGGCGTTTCAGAATAGACCTTTGGAGTGGCAGTGCGGAGAGTGCGCGCCCGAGCGGGAATAAATGTCCGCCCGGGCGAGCCTACTTCAAAAATTTTGGATTTCTGGCCGTGAGTTCTGCGCTCGGGCGGAAAAAGATGTTCGCCCGGGCGGCCAGCGATTTTTAAAAAGCGTGTTTTTGGAGTTTTAAGTGCTTATATACAAGTGTTGCTCCATTTCTCACCTCTCATTTTCGGATTTCTCTCCTTGGGAAGGCTAGGGTTCCTTATTTCTTTCACTTCCTATCTTCGATTCAAGCTTTTAGTTGGTGATTTGAGATAAGATCGAAGTTCTTCTTGGTGCTAGGAAGCTAAGGTAAGCTTTTGGTGTTGTTATTTCTTGGTTTTGAAAGAGAGATTATATGGGTTTGTTGTTTATGTTGGTTTTATGGATTATTTGGCATGGGTTTATGATTATTGAGTTGTTGATGGTTCAATACATGGTTTATTGTTGTAGGTTTTGTACCAAGATTATAGATTCAAGGTGTTCTTGTGGTTTGTAAGTGGAAATTCATCCCTTGTGCTCACATGATTATATATGTATTTTGTTTCAAAGGTTTTATTGTGTTATTCCCTTCATTTGATTCACTATTATGTATTGATACCTTTGTTGTATATTGTGGAGGCAATTGATCTCTCAACTTTGAGAAGGGAATACAAAAGAGAAACAATATCAAAGTGTTTGATGAAATGTCCCAAAGAAAGAGTTTAAATGTTTTATGGATTGATAGATACATAGTCAGAGATTGCATGCAATTAGTTGATCAACGACCATAGGCTTATATCCCTCAGAGTTGTCGATTTATATCGATGGGATAAGAGCACCACAGACAGAGTTACTATTGATATCAATCCACCATAGTAAAGAGAAATGCCTATCTCATTGTTATGCTATTGCTACGATATACATGTTTCACAGTTGATGGTATTTTATGTTTTCAAAGCCATGTTTCACAGAATATACTATGTATCATTGCTATGTAAGAGTTCCACTTGCTGAGTTTTATACTCATTTCAGTTATTTCATGTGATGCAGATAAGAGCGACGGACCAGGACGTTGATTGTGGCCCGGAGTCATATGCATACGAAGTTGGAAGGAAGATGTTATTTTGCAAGTATTTTTGGATCATGATCATAGGAATGATATTTTGTATTTTGTTATATCATTTGAATGATCATTTATTTACTTTTAAACATTTTATGGTGATGTATTTTGAAACCTCCCTTCATTTTATAAGAAAATTTTAAATTCCGCTGCTATTTTTATTGTAACGGGTCGAGGTGTCACATGATATTCGGAAGATATGAGTATGCATGACATGTAATGAGAGGCGCTAAATGAAAAGATGAAGTGTTGCTTGAAGAAAGAGACCGCACCCGCGCCCCTGTTGATACCGCACCCGCGGTGCATGGACAGAAAGTTGGCCAATTTTACAGTAGGGTCACCGCACCCGCGGTCTAGAAGGAGTGCACCCGCGGTTAATGTCCAGTAGGGTAGGAAATTTGGTAGAAGCAACACCGCACCCGCGGTACTCGAGGCACCGCACCCGCGGTCATTAAATTTTGAAAAATGAAAAGTGGTGCAGTGAGCACAGCGCACCCGCGGTCATGAAGAAGCGCACCCGCGGTGCTTGGTGCGACAAATCCACCTTTGAATTTTATGTTGACACATGGCCTGAGGTATATATAAGTTGAGCATGACTCACTTCTTCTCCATTCCAGCAGACCAGCAACGATAGAGAGAGTTTCTTCAAGCCTTTCCCTCCATCTTTATCAATTGGTTGTGTAAGAATTACTCATCCAAAAGTTAATCCAAGCTTAGATTCTTGTTCCTCACTTCAAAGGCTACAAGAGGATGTAAGTTGGGTTATGTTTCAGCATGATTTAGATTCCATGTGTTGAAAAATTATGATATGATGGTTATTATGTATTCTTGACATGTTGGACATAGTATATTTGCAACCGGATCGAAGAACGGACACTGTATGCTATTGTTATGAAATTCCATCTTGTATGAGTTGAGATAAAGCAGATTTTGGGAGATTATGATTGTTGTTATTGATGTTATGGCTTGTGGATAATATGTTGATTGCTATTGGATGACCGGTATCGAGAAATGTGGGGACCCGGACGTTAATCATCTTCTTAATCATCTTTGGGATTTAATTATCAATTACGATAAACAGGGTCTAAAATTTTTTTTTTAAAATGCGGAAGGTAATGGAATCAATCTATTATACAAACCAGTATAATAATACAAATCTTGTACAACATGCTTCTAGTTCAAACTAATCTAGGGTTTAACTACTAAATTTCAAGTATTAAACCAAGTCTACATCCAAATCCGGAATCACCACTCTAATCTCGATCTCTCATCATCTTCTTGACCCCGCTCTTGTCCCACCTGTTGTCATACACACATACAAAACAAGACAACAGCCGGATACTCCGGTGAGAATAAATCCCAGTATAAAACATGTATACATGCATATACACAATATAAATCATAAAACATATTATCATGCATAAAATTCATAACAATAGGTTTCATAATCTAGGAAACCAAATCAAAATAAGCATGCAGTAACAATGGATTCCATAATCTCTGGAATCAAAATAAAATAAGCATGCAACTCAATTCAATTCATATCTTGACTCGACTCGACTCTAACTCTAGGGATCCCGGTGTGAATAAGACGTCACTGTCTGTCACCTACCCTCCCAATTGGGGTAACTGTACGTCTTATTCCTAGACTTCGGTCATGTCTGTATCGAATGTCTACAATCGGATTGAATCTGATCCGAAGCGTCGATACCACCGAACGTCTAGTTTGGCAAGTCTGCCAATGACTCTCCTATTACAATGCTTGAATATAAATCTATAAACAAGACATAATCATAATCAGATATAAATAATAAATCTAGTATGTGATTTAGGGAGACTCCAATCAAGTCTGACTCCAGTCGTATCTCCCGAATTCACATGAGTTTTACCTTTCTTTTCTCGGTCTGATGAAGACGGAGTCTTGTATTCCAATCTGTCCATATCCAAATCTGATAATGACAATCATATAAATACCATATCAGTATATAACTCAATTCAAGACCTGTTTTAATCAATACTCAAATCGGTACATAATCTGATCCATATCTGAACAAGGTACAATCTAATTCATATCAATGATATCATGATACAATCGAAATCATTACTGAATCTGATCAATATCAATCTAATGATGTTTCGACGGCATAACAATACAGTCACGATAACCCCGTCTATCTCAACATCACAGATATAATACCAGAATTCATAACCAGTATCAGTACAACTCATAATCTGAATAATAACACAACTCTGATATAAGATCTCAACTAAATCAACTCTGAAATTCATAAAAATTTCATAAACAGTCTATTCTTTAATCTGACTTCAGTTATACCATGTCTACTGTAGCAGAAACATCGTATCTGATTCATATTCAATTCTGACAATATCATAAATTCAAATCATGTCAAAACGTAACGAAACTTACGTCCAGTTGTAGCCTGCGTCGATAGGAACACAGTACTGAAGTCGAATTCAAAAACAGACGGACGGATTTCTCACAAAAGGCGTAAGAATATTTCAATTCTTTTTTTACACTTCCCTCGGCTCTTTCCTTCATTCTCCTGAATTGCATGTAGGTATATATATAGTGCCGTAGCTCCACTTGATCTTGGATTTCCCTGTTCAAACCACAAAGAAATCGTGCCATGGTCGCCTCATTATCTTCCTCAATATTAGCCCTAATCATGACTACTTCCATCTCCTTTTAGTAGTCCTCAACACTCTTCAACCCTTGCCTCAAGGTTTGTAGCCTCTTAAACATCTCCCTATAATAGTGATTGGGCACAAACCTCTTTCTCATCACTCTCTTCATCTCATCCCAAGTTTCTATGGGTCTCTCATTGTACCTCCTCCCAGTGGTCACTAGTTGATCCCACCAAATGAGAGCATAGTCTAAGAATTCAACCACCGCCAACCTAATCTTCTTTTGTTCGGAGTAGTGGTGGTACTCAAATACGAACTCTACCCTCTTTTCCCACTCTAAGTACGCCTCCGGGTCGGATTTCCCATGAAATGAAGGAATTTTCATCTTAATGCTACCCATGTTTCCATCTTCCCTATTCCCATCATATCTACCCCCCGTACGGCTTCTCTTTTTCCTCTCCCGAATCCTCTACCTCTTCCATTCCTACCCCAATTCTCATTTTGACTCTCCTCGTCTCCTCCCAAATCTTACTCTTCCTCTTCTTCTCCTCTACCCAAGTCTTTATGCTTAGATTTACTCCCACTAGTACTAACCTCAATTTTATCCAACCTCTCATGTAGGGTCTCTAATTCATTCCTCATCATCGTACTAAAATGTCCAAACAACGCCTCCATTTGGACTTTAGACAACCCCGGGTTTGAACTATCTCCTAACCTCCTCTCCATTTAAATTTCAGTTTAGTACCTGCAAGAAAACGTTAGTAGAAAACAAGATATATTCCTCACCCAAAAGCTCACGGTCACTCCAAAGAAATTCACTCATCTTTTCCCTCTTATTTTGTTTGCTCACAACAAATACTCACTAGTCACTCCAAAAAAAAAATAACACCCACACTCAAATGTTTCCACTCGAATTTGATGTTTCTCTCGAAAGTGTGCTCAAGCTTTGTATTCGTATATCAAACAATCAAGTTCAACTTGTGAACAAACGTGATCGACTCACTTGGACTGCGTAGACAAGCAATTTGAAGATAAATATTTTTTTTTGACTGTGTGAGACACTTGTATATGACTCACAAGAAGGAATAGAACAAAATGTCAAAAAGAAATAATGGTGAAGTTTTCGGATTTTTTTTTTTACTCTTAAGGCTGAGTAAAAACTCGAAAATCCCAACAAAAAAATATCACCAAAATTTCAGAAACTGATGAAGAATGGTAGAACAAAAACAGATCCGAAAAAGGACGAAAACTTAACACAGATCTGAAGATTTAAGAACAAAATAAACTTACTTGAATTCAATGAACCTAAGCTCTGATACAAAATGATGTGAATCTTTGTACGAATAAAAGCAAACAAGATTAAAATCGAATCGCGCTCTCAATTTAATGTCGAACAAAGAATCGTTGTTGTCCCGATCTTTTGAATCAAGTTTGAATGTGTGATATTCACCTCTAAATTATAAAAACATAGCAATAAATATTCACGAGAATAAACAATCGAAATTATAACGAACCTTTAAAGAACACAAGCCCTTGACAATCCGCACAAGAACGATCGACAAACGCCACAAAGTTAAAAACTTTGATAAGTTTGATTTTTGATGACAAAGCAAAAAGCTTTGAAAGCTTGAGAGAAAATCTCAAAAGTTTGTATAAAACTCAATAATAATGTGTATTGTGTTCTCAAATTTTCGTCCAAACATGTTTTAATAATAAAAAGATATCACAAATCTAGACTCCAAAATAATTAAAACTCTAGAAAGGAAAATATTCTCGCTCAGCCGTCTAAGACACGGACCCCGTGTAGACATCCGTGTACGGGTCCGTGTACTCTCGGGAAATCACCTTCAGCTAGAAACAAGGGGCACGGACCCCGTGTCCACCTCCGTGTACACTCGGTCTCCGCAAATGTCATAGGACACGGACCCCGTGTAATGGTCCGTGCTCGGGTCCGTGTAGACTCTGGAATTCTTCATCCTCGGCTGTAAAGGACACGGACCCCGTGTGCAGGTCCGTGTAGTCTCGGCCGTCTCCAACAATGCTTGAATGATATTTCTTTGGCCTCCCGACGTACTCCCATGCATCACGACCCCTTCATGCTTGCTCATGACTTCTTGTAGTGCCTCCTTGAACTTCTTTAGTCGTACCCTCGTGACTGGTCCCTCCGGCAACTCTAAAGGATCCCACGCTTTCCTTGGGACTTGACCTTCCGTGTTCGCATCACTATTCTAATTTCATGCAGAGTAGCTACGACATTGATTGATACAGGTGCTACTCATTCTTTTATGTCTGAACTATTTTTGAGATCTTTGGGTTTAGTTCCTTCTGTTCTTCCCCTTCAATTTAATGTTGTATTAGCCTTCTGGGGATGTGTTTTGCCCGACGTCTATTGTGTATGCGTGTACTGTTCAAATTGATGAGCGAGTGGTCTATGCTGATTTGATTGTGATTCGGATGGTTGCGTTTGATATTATACTTGGCATGGATTGGCTATCAACTTACCTGTGCAGTGATTGATTGCGTTGCCAAGAAGGTGAAATTTGTAGATGATGAAAATAAAGAAGATGTAATGCCCGGAAATTTATTCCTAATAATCTGTAATTATTGATTTATAATCTGATATGATTATAAGAGGATTAATCGGGACACGATTTGATTCAGCATGTGAGGTCGAATGTGCGAGGACAGTACCATCGGCGCACATGCGCGACATGAGACGCGCACATGCGCGAAATGGACAGAGGGTCTCGCGCATATGCGCGACAGGAGGGCGCGCATATGCGCGAGCTATGCATGAGGTCGAGTAGCAAGACAGTAGGTCTCGCGCATATGCGCGAGGTAAGTCGCGCATATGCGCGAACTGACGAGAAGTGATGTGCGATGACCAGTAGTCGCGCATATGCGCCGATTGATGTCGCGCATATGCGCGAGACGTGTTTTATGAAGGATGATCCACTTGGCTTCAGCATGCATCGTTGATGTATATATATATATATACAATGCAATTCCCTTCATTCTTTCGCAAGAAAACCGAGAAAAGGGTCAGGGGAAAGTTATAGAAAATCCTTACGCCTTTTGTGAGAAATTCGTCCGTCCGATTTTGAATCCGACTTCGATACTGTGTTCCTATCAATGCAGGCTACAACTTGACATAAGTTTTACTACGTTTTGATATGTTTCGAAATTATGCTATTATCATAATTGAATGGAATTCATATATGATATTCTTGACATGTTAGAGATCATAGAATCGAAGTCAGATTAAGAAACAGACTGATTATGGAATTGTTATGATTTTCTGATTATATTGATCTGAAATCGGACAGATTTGGATTATGGATGGATTACAAATTGTATCGGATATGAGTTATGATTTGTAATTGATGTCTGTTGATATGGTATTGACGGGGATACTGAGATTGTGCCGTTATGCTGTGATTGAAATTAAATCCAGATTAATCAGATTCAGTGTTGAATTGAGAATGGAATATTGATATTATAATTCTCAATATGTCGTTTCAGATTTACAGAGACAGTCTTGAGTTCAGAACTGATATTACTTCAGACCGAGACTACAAACGAAAGGTATAAGTCAATGTGGTATTGGGAGATCGACTTGAGACGGTTTAGACTTGAGTTTCCCTAAATCACATACTTTACTTTATTGCATTGATATTTGCATTGATTTGATTGATGTTCTTGTTCTTTTGAATTATAGATAGCAGGTATTAGACGAGTAATTTTGTGACAGAAGTGCCTGATAGTGGTGGGATCGCCACGGGCACATTGCACGATGTCACAAGATAGTATAGAAATCTTGGGACAGATGTGCCTTATATTGGCGGGATCGCCACGGGCACATTGCACGATGTCACAAGATAGGATATTGGCGATAGGACCACAGTCCATGACAGTTAGGTCAGGACACTGGATGTTCGGTTATATCGACGTGGATAGAACTGGAGACTTTTCTATTACTGTTGGTCAATATAGGAATACTACATCTGGAAATCGGGATCCCTAGACTAGGATTGAGTCTAGTCTGAGTCGTGGAATCACGAGCATTGTCGACAGTTTGATATTGATTATGTTTCAGCTTGTGATATATATTGCTGTTATCTATCCATGCTTTTATATTTATCATATAATTGCATGTTTCGTTGATTTATATTGGGATTATATTCTCACCGGAATTATCCGGCTTTTGTCTTGTTTGTATGTGTACATGACAACAGGTGGGACAGGATCAGGGTCCAGGAGATGAGGAGAGATCGTGATAGAGTGGAGACTTCGGACTTTTATGTATATAGGGTTTTGGCACTTGATAATTAGATGTTGAACCTTAGTCTTTACTGATTTGTAGACGGTACAGGACTTGAACTTTATTTTATATTGAGTTGTATATTAGTTTGATCTCACTACTTTCAGCATTAAAAAGAAAAAAATTTTATGACCCTAATTACTTGATTAGTAAATTGATCCTGATGACGATTAAGAATTGATTAGCGTCCGGGTCCCCACAGAAGGTATGCTTGCCAGTGCAGGTACTTTGCTGGTACTTCCTTTTATTTCGTGTCTTGAGGCTAAGAAGTTGTTGTTTAGAGGTTGTGATGGGTTTTTGGCTTCGATTGTTGATATGGATTGAAGGTGAAGTTGAATATTGATGATATTGATGTTGTAAGAGAGTTCCCTGATGTATTTGAGGATGATGTTCCGGGTTTACCACCGGACAGAGATGTAGAGTTTGTGATTGATCTAGTTCCGGGTACGGTTCCTATTTCTAAGGCTCCGTATAGAATGGCCCCAACAGAGATGAAAGAATTGAAGACGCAGTTGCAGGATCTATTGGATAAAGGTTTTATTCGGCCGAGTTCTTCGCCTTGGGGAGCTCCGGTTCTTTTCGTCAAGAAGAAAGATGGGTCTTTGCGGCTGTGGATTGATTACAGGAAAATCAACAAAGTGACGATTAAGAATAAATATCCATTGCCGCGAATAGACGATCTTTTTGACCAACTGCAGGGGGCTATAGTGTTTTCGAAGATTGATATGCGATCAGGCTATTACCATGTGGGGACCCGGGCTCTAACTCGATTCTTTTTGGGATTAGTTGGATCTTTGCTAGAAAATGTGGGTCAAATTTTTGCTTTTACCATTAATTCAATTGTATATAAACATGCACAAGGTCTACATTTATTTTATTTCTACAAACATAATATACATGTCTTGTCCAGTACATATTCAACAAACCAGTATTCAAATACAGTACATGACAAAAGTACAACTACTAGTACATCTGCTATGCCCGTGATCACCACGCTATATCCATCTCTCATCTCTGCTGCGACCCAGATCCTGCTCTACCTGTTGTTATGCACATATACAGATACAACAACAGCCGGAAACTCCGGTGAGAATAAATCCCAGTATAAAACATGTGTACATGCATGTCATTCAGTTTCATACAAATCATAGCACGTAATCAGTAATTATGACACATTAGTAAATACAGATAAAACAATCTGACTCTTACTCTTTAACTCGACTCGTATCTAAGTCTAGGTATCCCGGTGTGAATAAGATGTAACAGGTCTCCCACCTACTCTCCCAATCGTGGTGGCGTTACATCTTATTCCTAAACTTCGGTCTGGTCTGTATCGAAATCTACAATCGGAGTGAATCTGATCCGAAGCATCGATATCACCGAACGTTTAGAAAATTGGCGCATCTACCAATGACACTCCTATCTCAGTACATATATATAAATCAATATAAAGTACAAATAGAACAAGTATGTGATTTTGTTGGAAAACTCAAATTGAATCTCATTTGAGTTGTGTCTTTCCCAAACAAACATGAATTATACCTTCTGGTCGTTCGTAGAAGTCGAAGTCTCGTATTCTTGATATCGAATCTGTCAAACCAAATCTGAAATGACATATATACAATGCACCATATCAAATTCTAACTCAAAAGGATACACATACGGAGCAATATTCAATCTCGGTACATTTTGACGGCATAACGACATAGTTTCTCGATATCGATCAAATCAACACAATATAATCAATATCAACAATTCACCATTCTCTTCATAACACACTCTAAACTCTGAAATCTGAACATGTTCAATCATAACTACGTTGGAATTTCATAACAATTGCATACGATAATATTTCTTCGATCCGACTACGAATATACGATCACCAACTTCACAAGCACACATAATCTAGTGAAATTCACAATTTATCCAATCACAATATCTCAAATCATGCAAGAAATGAATGAAACTTACATCCTTAGCTAGCCCTTGAAGAGAGGAGCTCAAAACCGAAATTGGATTTAAGTCTGGACGGATGGCTAAATCTTGCACAAACCCAATTATAGAATGGAAGAAACTTTGAAGCTTTCCTGCTAATGGTCTCGGTCCTCTGTTTGCTGAAATGGGAAGGAAAGAACGCTAACACCTCATATATATATCATGCATGTTGAGGGGCAAGTGTCATATTTTTCAAGTAACACGCTTGACCGCGGGTGCGGTAGTTCATGAACCGCGGCTGCGCTCAAGCTTCGGCATGCCATCCAACAATTTAGAGCAGTCGACCGCGGGTGCGGTCACTTCTGCACCGCCGGGGCGGTGTTGGTTCGTACAAAATTCTCCAACCTACTGCCCATCAACCGCGGGTGCAGTAGGTGTCCAGGCGCAGGTGCGCTGACTCTACTGTAATCAACATGGAACCCTACTGTCCAACAACCGCGGGGGCGGTAGAAAAGTTGGCGCGGGTGCGGTGGCTCATCAATGCAACATTTCATAATTTCATTCTATCAACCTACAATTCCTGGGCATTACATTTCTCCCCCTCTTAGATATGAGTTCGTCCTCAAACTCGCAAGCAATCAATACAAATCATAGATACAAGATGCAATATAATCAAAACTGAATAAATACTCACATCATAGGAATAACTCGGAATATCTCTGTCTCATCTCTGATTCTGTCTCCCAAGTCGCTTCTTCAATGCCATGACGACTCCACTGGACTTTCACTAGCGGAATAGTCTTCGTTCTGAGCTGTTTTTCTTTTCGATCCAGAATTTGCAATGGTTGCTCAAAATAACTTAAAGTCTGATCTAGTTCGGCTTCGTCAGGCTGAATGACATGAGAAATATCTGGCATATACTTCCGTAACATCGATACATGGAAGACATGAATCATGTATCCCAGATAGAGAAGGAGGAAGAGCAAGTCGATATGCTCGATCACCAATTTTTTCAAGAATCTCGTACGGACCGATGTATCTAGGAGACAATTTCCCACGTTTGCCAAATCTGACAACGCCTCTGAACGGATAAATCTTCAAGAATACTCTTTCTCCCTGTTCAAATACTAACGGTCTACGTCTAATGTTCGCATACTTGGCTTGCCTATCCTGTGCCGTTTTCCTTCTCTTCTGAATGATCTTCACCTTCTCAGTCATTTCACGAATCATGTCAGGTCCAAGTTCTGGTACCTCAGATATATCACCCAATACAGAGGAGATCTGCACTTCTTGCCATATAACGCTTCAAACGGTGTAAGGCTCGAGATTTATTAGTCTTCGTTGATGTGATATTCAGAAGATATGAGTATGTGATGTGAATCTTTGTACGAACGAATAGCAAACACGATTAAAATCAAATCGCGCCCTCAATTCACTGACGAACAAAGAATCGTTGTTGTCCCGATCTTTTGAATCAAGTGTGTGTGTTGTGATTTTGACCTTTAAACTATGAAAAGTCTAGCAACAAATAATCACGAGATAAACAACCGAGATTATAACGAACCTTCGAAGAACAAGTCGACGACAATCCGCACAAGCACGATCGACAAACGCCACAAAGTTAAAAACTTTGATAAGTTTGATTTTTGAATAACAAAGCGAAGCTTTGAAAAGTTTGAGAGAAAACTCTAAACTTTGATAAAATATCAAATAATGAATCTCAAAAGTTCTTAAAAGTTTACATTTTATTCTAGCTTATATATAGGAAACAAAACCCTAAATATAGAAAATTGCATAATTAAAGATAACAAATCAATAATTAATTTAGAATTTAATTAAACTAAGGAAACTAGAATTCTCCTCGCAGCAGTCGCGCTCGGGCGGTAGGATATTACCGCTCGAGCGCCAGGTCTTCTGGCTTGTTCCCGCTCGGGCGGTAGAATTTGACCGCTCGAGCGCCGAGGGTTCTGGAAATTTTGCTTCCTCCAATTCATCCTCTACTTGATTGTGATGCAACCCGAACCCCTCGAGCCTTGTTTCCATTGGATGAAGGGCAACATTCAACATCTTCAAGCATCCTCTCGGGATTGGTTTTTGAAACGCATAGTGGCTGGCTAGATTCATATCATACTCCCTTTCTTTAAAAAGATTTGTTCTCAAATCTTGTCTTTCTTGATAGCTAGGAAGATCAACACAATTTATGTCTTTTCCACAATCCTGCAAGTAGTGTTTAACAATGCTCGGGATCGAACCGGCTATTTCATTAAAATAAAATAAACCAACCTTGCACAGATGTACATGAAGTGGTTTATTCAAAATAAAGAATCGCTCATCCTCACTCTTTTGGGCCATATATATAATTTCTTTTTTTGTCTGTTTGGCCTCTTTTCCGCACAACTCTTTATTTTCATCGATGGCCATCTCACTCTTTTTATCACTCTTTTTTTCGAACATCTCATTTTCTTTTTCTCTCAACTCATAACAAATTGATTCATCAATACAAATTACAATCGTTGACAGTTGAGCAAAAGAAACAACTTGCACATCATCTAACAACTCACCCTCCACAGCGCAACACTCAATACTTGCATGACACGCAATTGAAGTATCAACATTCAAATCAACCACAAGTTTGGCAAGATTGGAAGTGGAATCCACTACCTTCACATCCTCAATTGGACATTGGCTAATATCATGTCCAAACTCTAGACACCAAATACATTGAATATCACAAGTACTAATTTTTGAAATTTTAGATGTACATTGATATCCACGTTTTGAATTCCTCGTTGGTGTCGCCGTGCTTCTCTCCTCTTTACTCATCCTTCCACTCTCATCCACTCGCCCATACCTTTCACGCAAATGTTTAAATTCTTCCTCCATTCTTTTCCAAAATTCTACCAACAATGACTGAAATTGACTATCAAGCATATTGCACCCCCTTTTTTTGTTTTTTTAAAAAAAAAAAAAATTTCGGGTGAACAGTGCTATACAGTACCGTGAACAGTACCTCCGACAATGAATAGTAAATCCGGCAATGAACAGTGAATCGAGATTTTTTTTTTTGTAGATTCAACAAATCCGTAGAAATCGCTACACGATAAATCGGTATTGAAAATCCTACGAAGAATTGAATGGATACGCTTACTTGAATCAAAAACCTTGAGCTCTGATACCAAATGATGTGAATCTTTGTACGAACGAATAGCAAACACGATTAAAATCAAATCGCGCCCTCAATTAACAGACGAACAAAGAATCGTTGTTGTCCCGATCTTTTGAATCAAGGGTGTGTGTTGTAATTTTCACCTCTAAACTATGAAAAGTCTAGCAACAAATAATCACGAGATAAACAACCGAGATTATAACGAACCTTCGAAGAACAAGTCGACGACAATCCGCACAAGCACGATCGACAAACGCCACAAAGTTAAAAACTTTGATAAGTTTGATTTTTGAATAACAAAGCGAAGCTTTGAAAAGTTTGAGAGAAAACTCTAAACTTTGATAAAATATCAAATAATGAATCTCAAAAGTTCTTAAAAGTTTACATGGTATTCTAGCTTATATATAGGAAACAAAACCCTAAATATAGAAAATTGCATAATTAAAGATAACAAATCAATAATTAATTTAGAATTTAATTAAACTGTGAAGGCCCTCGAACTACTTGCTTGAAAATTTGCGGAAAATTAAATTTTTTTTTTTTTTTTTTAAAAAAGAACTTAATGGCCTCGCTCATAAAATCACTGGTGAAACAAGTTCAATATTTCAAAATATTTGCAGCGGAAGAAAATAAAGTTTTCCAAAAATCACAATTTAAAAATATCCATCAACTGATAAAAATTGTTTGCGGAAAAACATAACAACTGCTGCACTGAGGTCCTCGGGTGCCACTACTGCCGACCCAAGCTGGCTCACTGGTCCCCGCCCTCGGCCCTGGCCTCATCAGTACCTACAACAATCAAGTCTAGGGAGCCTAAAGACTCAGCATGCATATATCACAGGTAACGAGTAAAAATCTGAATTTAAAATATGCATGAGTTAACTTATCCTGTTCTGAGGCATACTGAAAATAATCTGTACTGAGCAATTATAATACGTGCATAATTGAACTGGAAAATCACTGTAAAAATATTTGTTCCTTGGAGCCTGTACTGAAATATCTAGTAAAATTTTCTGTTGAGATTATGTTTTACGCCTGTGGCCACTGCACTAAGCTGAACTGATTGATAACTGGCTACCGGGGAGGCTGAAACTGAACTGAGCTGGCCGGTCACTGGCGACCGGGTGGTACCATACTGAACTGATCGGTCACTGGCGACCGCATAAAATAACACTCCCACATAGTGAATGAACCACAAGCCATATCGCATAAATCTCAAAAATAATCATTTTCTATTTAATGCACGTAAAATAATTAACTGGCATAATGAAAATTCCTGTAATTTTACCAACTGGATTGGATTGGATCGTTCCCAGGCTCGCTGCAACCTAACTGTGCCATGAAAAATATGCAATAGCTTAAACATGACCAACTATGCAATTTACGTTTAAAAGATGCGACTATGACGCCTAATGACTTCGCATTTAATCATGACTCCGAGCCAACCTGAACCGACACTGAACCGACGTATAGTCATGATTAAAATACGCTGAAAAATCATAAAATAATGTTCCTAAAATGATAGAGTCGAAATCTAGGTGGAATGGAGGCCAAAACACGAAACGCTCTTTCGAGAGTCAATTTGGCACATTGCACCGTAAATTCTCGTACGACCTCAAAAATGATCCAAATGACGAACGGTTGAAAACATGACCTTCCCAACTCAATGAGGCACTGTCCAGTCCAAGGCCATGGGCTAAAAGCCAACCAAGAACTCAAACGACGCTTCTGAACAGCAGCATACTTGCTGTCAAAAAAATACAGCAGCTGCGCACTACAAGACTTGCATTGGTTTCGAGACTATCGGCCATTAGGGGCGTGAACCACCGACCAGAGACTCTTACCAACATCCCAAGGAATGATTTGAACCATGGCTAAGGGCCCTAGGCCAGCCACAATCCGCATCACACCAAATCTTAACCGAAGGGTCCAACCGAGAGCAACGTGCATGCGTGTGTAGTGTTTATGCTATGATCGATGTCTTGCGTCGTTCCAGTGGCCATTTGATTGACCATGGCACGATCTAGACATCTAGGAGCATGATATGAAGCGTGGCTAAGGGCCATAGGCCAACCAAGATCCACACCAAGCCACAAAAGAAACGAACCATATGCTGAAAAATGGAAGGGCCGAATGGGGAAAGGGGCTGTTCTTGTTGATTATTTAAAAACCGATGAGCCATGGACCAAGCCACCAAAAGGGCGACTTAGTCACGTCTTAGACATGCTAGGGAAGTGATCCAACCATGGCTAAAGGCCCTTGGGGCAGCCAAGATCAGATCCTTCCTCCTTGACATCCAAACTGAATTTTCGAACAACATTTCTGCACCTATGGGGACTTGCTGTCATTCTGAATTTCCAGCAAGCATGGGGCTGGTTTGAATGGACCAACATGGTCCTAATGCATCCTACTACATGTATACAAGCCGCCTTG
The DNA here is from genome assembly GCF_025594145.1 of Primulina tabacum. Lineage (NCBI taxonomy): Eukaryota > Viridiplantae > Streptophyta > Magnoliopsida > Lamiales > Gesneriaceae > Primulina > Primulina tabacum. The sequence continues at coordinate 13,404,223 of NC_134563.1, read as the reverse complement.
GGAGCCTGGAATCGAACCAATCACCTGAAACCACAAAACTCAGAAAAACGTGAAGCTTGTCATGAAAGGGCCGAAATTCTGCATGTGTGTTCCAAAAATATTTTGACATGTATCTCGGTTTTTGCTTGCTAAAACATGATCATGTACTGAAAAATAAATGATAATATGACTTGATTGAGGTTTGAAAGAAATCTAGACATGCCTGGTTTCGTTTCGAAAGAAAACGAAAAGAAGAGACGAGACGGCGTGGAGGAGACGGAGTGGCTTGCTTCTCTACCTTTCTTGGCTCTCGATTTTTCTCCCTTTCTCCCTAGCTGCTATCCACGTTTTTTCTACTGAAAAGGGGTCTTATTTTCGGTGGAGGTGGAGGGGGGAGTGATGGTTATGAAGGTGAGGAGAAGGGTGCACAAAAATAGGATCATATCAAGACCAAGTCCACTCCCCTTTTGAATTTGAATTTTGAATTGATATCAAATGAGTTGGTGGATGCTTCTAGGAGGTGGTGGCCGAAATTTAGCTTGATTCTAGACTAGGATATGTCCATTTATTTAATTAAATTGTGCTCCCAAAAATCCTAGAATTATCCTACTAATTACATGCAAAGAATTGGTCAAAGTTGGTGAGTTGGAAAATGAATCTTCTAGCACTAAAGGTGGCCGAAAAATGCATGATAAAATAAAGGGAAATGTTGATTATCTAGTCAACTAATAATCCTTGAAAGCCTTACTAATCCTTTAAATAATTTAGTGAGCTAACCCCTTAATTTAATAACTTAAATGAGTTCATTTCTTAATCACCTCAAATAATTAAATTAAATCTTCAAACCTTCCTTTCTAACTTAAATGAACTTAGTTACTAGCTAAATTAACTTCTGGAAATATTTCTCAAATCTTAAATTCTATCTCAAAACTCCAACTCCGGTCCGGCCTCACTGAAAATACTGAAATGCTAAAATCAATCTACTGAACTGAAATAATGAAATAATTAACTTCAAACAATGCATTTAAAATAATCATGCAATGAAGTCAATTAAATTTAAAAAATCTAGAATTATGCATGGCTTATACGTCTACTGACTTACGGGTTCTACAATCCTTCCCCCTTTAAATAAATTTCGTCCTCGAAATTAGAACTCACCGAATAACTCAGGGTATCGACTCCTCATCTCCGGCTCAAACTCCCACGTAGCTTCCTCCTCTGAATGGTTGAGCCATTTGACTTTGACTCGCTTAACCAACTTGTTCCGAAGTTTCTTCTCCTGTCTGTCTAGGATCTGCACGGGTCTCTCCTCATAAGATAAGTTCGGAGTAAGCTGCAACGGCTCGAAATTCAGCACATGCAAAGGATTTGCCATATACTTCCTCAGCATGGAGACGTGAAAGACATTGTGTACTCCGACCAGATTTGGCGGAAGAGCCACACGATACGCTAGCGTCCCAACTCTGTCGAGGATCTCAAACGGTCCAATGAATCTCGGACTGAGCTTCCCTTTCTTGCCAAATCTCATGACACCCTTCATAGGTGCCACTTTCACGAAGACATGATCGCCCACTGCAAACTCTAACTCTCTCCTCCGCTGATCGGCATAACTCTTCTGTCGGCTCTGAGCAGTCCTCATCCTATCACGGATCTTGACTACTACATCTGCTGCCTGCTGAACAATCTCTGGACCCAACTCTGCTCTCTCTCCTACTTCATCCCAATGAACAGGAGATCTACACTTGCGACCATACAGCGCTTCATACGGAGCCATACCTAAAGACGACTGGAAACTGTTGTTATAGGTGAACTCTACCAATGGTAAGTTCGACTCCCAACTCCCAGAGAAATCAATGACGCAAGCACGGAGAAGATCCTCTAAGATCTGAATAACTCGCTCCGACTGTCCATCTGTCTGCGGATGGAAAGCTGTGCTAAACAGCAACTTCGTACCCAAAGTCGAATGCAAGCTCTTCCAAAATGAGGAAGTGAATCTGGGATCTCTGTCGGATACGATAGAAACTGGAATACCGTGGAGTCGGACTATCTCTCGGATATACAGCTCTGCATACTGAACCATGGTGAAAGTCGTCTTAATAGGCAAGAAGTGCGCTGATTTGGTAAGACGATCTACAATCACCCAGATAGCATTCGATCCTCTGGCTGACCTCGGCAATCCGGTCACAAAGTCCATGGTAATGTTCTCCCACTTCCACTCGGGAATAGGAAGAGGCTTGAGCAAACCTGCTGGTCTCTGATGCTCGGCCTTCACTAACTGGCAAGTCAGGCACTCGGATACAAAACGCCTGATGTCCTTCTTCATTCCTGGCCACCAATACAATAGCTGCAGATCTTTGTACATCTTCGTACTCCCAGGGTGAATAGAGTACGGGGACGTATGGGCCTCTGATAAGATGTCTGCTCGGATAGAATCACTGCTGGGAACCCATATCCTATCTCGGTATCTCACAATACCGTCGCTGACTGTATACAAAACACTGCCCTTGGCTTCATCTCTCTTCTTCCACTGTGCCTACTGCTCATCTGCTGCCTGACCGCTGCGAATACGGTCAATAAGAGAGGACTGGATAGTCAAGGTAGATAAACGAGGAACTCTACCTCGAGGGTAAGTCTCAAGATCAAACCTCTGCATCTCGATCTGAAGAGGTTTCTGCATCGTCAAATGAGCCATTACTGCGACTTTCCTGCTCAAAGCATCCGCAACTACATTAGCTTTACCCGGGTGGTAGCTAATGTCACAATCGTAGTCTTTCACAAGCTCCAACCAACGCCTCTGACGCATGTTCAGCTCCTTCTGCGTAAAGAAATACTTGAGGCTCTTATGGTCGGTAAAGATCTGACACTTCTCTCCATACAGATAGTGCCTCCAAATCTTCAAAGCAAAAACTACGGCCGCTAACTCCAGATCATGGGTAGGGTAATTCTTCTCATGAATTTTCAGCTGTCGAGAAGCATACACTATCACTCTCCCATGCTGCATCAAAACTGCACCTAAACCAAGCTTCGAAGCATCGGTATAAAGGACAAACTCACCAGATCCTGACGGTACAGCCAAAACGGGTGCTGAGATAAGAGCTTGCTTCAAAGTATCGAAGCTCTTCTGACACTCCTCGCTCCACACAAACTTCACATTTTTCTTTGTCAGTGCTGTGAGTGGAACGGCAATAGAGGAAAATCCTTGGATGAATTTCCTGTAATATCCTGCTAGCCCAAGGAAACTGCGGATCTCGGATGCATTCTGAGGCACAACCCAATCTCTGACTGCTACAACTTTTGCGGGGTCTACCTCAATACCACTGCTAGAAACAATGTGGCCCAAGAACGCCACCTTCTCTAACCAGAATTCGCACTTACTGAACTTTGCGAATAATTTGTGCTTCTGCAATGTCTGCAACACTGTGGTCAGATGCCTGCTGTGCTCCTCCCGATTCTTGGAGTAGACAAGAATGTCATCTATGAACACTATCACAAACTGGTCAAGGTACGGCTGAAATACGCGATTCATTAGATCCATGAAGATCGCTGGCGCATTCGTCAGACCGAACGGCATCACTAGGAACTCGTAGTGGCCATAACGAGTCCTGAAAGCTGTCTTCGAGAGATCAGCATCTCTCACCCTCAACTGGTGATAACCGGAACGCAGATCTATCTTGGAGAAAATCGAAGCTCCCTGCAACTGGTCAAACAGATCCTCAATCCTCGGCAGTGGGTATTTATTCTTCACTGTAACCCTGTTCAACTCCCGGTAGTCAATGCAAAGCCTCATCGTGCCATCCTTCTTTTTCACGAATAAGACTGGCGCGCCCCATGGAGAAAAGCTCGGGCGAATGAACTCCTTGTCAAGAAGTTCTTGGATCTGCTTCTTAAGCTCTGCCATCTCTGTCGGTGCTAGTCGGTACGGTGCTTTGGATATCAGAGCCGTACCTGGCATAAGCTCAATGGAAAACTCCACCTCTCTCTCGGGTGGCATACCAGAGACGTCTTCGGGAAAAACGTCTAAGAAATCTCTAACAATCGGAACATCTGAGGCTGACTGGCTGGGTTCCTCGGGGACAGATAAAAGGGTTGCTAGAAATGCCCGACACCCTCTATGCATGAGCTTCCTAGCCTGAACATAAGGAATAATGCGCGGTAAAGGAAAGTACCTGTCCGGCTCAAATAAGAACTGCTCCATTCCAGGCGGTCGGAAAGGAACGGATCTCCGCTGGAAGTCTATCAACACTCTGTTCCTCAATAGCCAGTCCATCCCTAGGATGATGTCAAATTCCGGCATCGGTAGCACAATCAGATCCGCATAAACAAGATTACCGTGCAGCTCAAGGTCTATATCTCGGATAACATTGGTGGCTGCCATCTCCTCACCTGACGGCAACACTACTGAAAAGGCTGTATCTAGCCCAATGGTCTGGATCTTGAGAAAGTTTGCAAAGATCTCCGAAATAAACGAGTGAGTGGCCCCTGAATCTATCAAGGCCTTGGTAGCGGAACCAGATATAAAAATTCTCCCTGAAAGAGCGGAGCTCTAAGTTGAATCCCACTACAAGATCTAAACTTATAGACACGCAAAGGTCTAGGTTCCTCTAGCTTAATTTCCCCGAAATAAATCTGAGTAGAGCATGCAATCCTATAACAGTTCTAAGTTCAAAATCTAAATCCCGATTCCCAAAACGCGGAAATTCAAATAATAACTTAAAGTTTAAAGGTACCTGTCAACAACATAGTCTCCGGGTTGGCTTCCGCGGCATGGAGAGCAAAAACTCTGCCTTGGGTAGGCAGATTCCTCTGAGGGCACTGCAGCAACATGTGGTCTGGACTGCCACACTTAAAACACTTTCCTGAGCCAGCCATACATGCTCCAGGATGGCGACGTGAGCGCCTGGGACAGACTGGGTGCTCCTGAGTCCTCGGGGCTAGGCGTCCCCGCTGCTGCTGCTGCTGCTGCTGCTGGCCTCTGTTCCTGGGCAGTCCATGAAAAGGCCTCTTATTCTGCTGCTGATGCTGATGAGGAGGAGGGTGGTGCGGTGCCTGGACTGGGCGCTTGCCCTGGCGATCCCTCTCGATATCCCGCAGATCCTGCTCTGCGGCTAAGGCCTTGGAGACGGCAACCTCATAAGTAGCAGGGTCAGATACCCTAACATCCCGGCGCAAGATCGGCCGTAAACCCACCAGGAAGTGCATCAGCTTGGCTTTGGCATCATTCGCTATCAGGGGCACAAAGTGACAGCCCCTCTCGAACTTACGGATAAACTCCGTAACCGACATATCCCCCTGTCTCAGGCTCATGAACTCGGTGGTCAGCCTGGTGCGAACCTCCTCAGCAAAATACTTGGAGTAGAAAACCTCCGTAAAGCGGGTCCAAGAAAGTGTAGCCAAGGTCAGGGCTACCGAAGCTCCTTCCCACCATAAGCGGGCGTCTCCAGTGAACAGGTAGGTGGCACATCGGACTCGGTCTGCGTCTCCCAGCTCCATAAAATCGAAGATCACCTCGAGGGATTTGATCCATCCCTCGGCAACCATGGGGTCAGATGCCCCAGAGAATTCCTTCGGGCGCATCTTAATGAATCGCTCATACACTGCCTCGGGCCCTGTCGGCCTTGCTGCGGCTGCGGCTACGGCTGCGGCATTGCCCCCCGCAAACTTTGCGAAGAACTGTGCCATCCCAGCTAACATCTGGGCACTCATGTCCGGTGGTGGCGGTGGAGGGGGTGGTAGGTCTCCCTCCGGTCTATGCTCCTCTCTGTCCTCTCGGCGAGGCTCCACCTCTCTGTTGCGCTCTAAAATGCGTCTAGGGGGCATACTGTTCCAACATAACCCATACGTAACTAACATGCATAATTCCATAATTTATTTTAAATGAACTCTGAAATACTGAAAATCTGGAAGCATGCTGACAAAATAATTCATGCTATAACTGAAATGCTGAACAAAATGCTGAACTGAAAAAAAACTTACAGACCAAAGGCGTGGCTTCGTGAGCTTCTCGCGGTCAGTAGTAGTGAAACCCTATACAGAACCACCGCTCTGATACCAACTGTGAAGGCCCTCGAACTACTTGCTTGAAAATTTGCGGAAAATTAAATTTTTTTTTTTTTTTTTTAAAAAAGAACTTAATGGCCTCGCTCATAAAATCACAGGTGAAAGAAGTTCAATATTTCAAAATATTTGCAGCGGAAGAAAATAAAGTTTTCCAAAAATCACAATTTAAAAATATCCATCAACTGATAAAAATTGTTTGCGGAAAAACATAACAACTGCTGCACTGAGGTCCTCGGGTGCCACTACTGCCGACCCAAGCTGGCTCACTGGTCCCCGCCCTCGGCCCTGGCCTCATCAGTACCTACAACAATCAAGTCTAGTGAGCCTAAAGACTCAGCATGCATATATCACAAGTAACGAGTAAAAATCTGAATTTAAAATATGCATGAGTTAACTTATCCTGTTCTGAGGCATACTGAAAATAATCTGTACTGAGCAATTATAATACGTGCATAATTGAACTGGAAAATCACTGTAAAAATATTTGCTCCTTGGAGCCTGTACTGAAATATCTAGTAAAATTTTCTGTTGAGATTATGTTTTACGCCTGTGGCCACTGCACTAAGCTGAACTGATCGGTAACTGGCTACCGGGGAGGCTGAAACTGAACTTAGCTGGCCGGTCACTGGCGACCGGGTGGTACCATACTGAACTGATCGGTCATTGGCGACCGCATAAAATAACACTCCCACATAGTGAATGAACCACAAGCCATATCGCATAAATCTCAAAAATAATCATTTTCTATTTAATGCACGTAAAATAATTAACTGGCATAATGAAAATTCCTGTAATTTTACCAACTGGATTGGATTGGATCGTTCCCAGGCTCGCTGCAACCTAACTGTGCCATGAAAAATATGCAATAGCTTAAACATGACCAACTATGCAATTTACGTTTAAAAGATGCGATTATGACGCCTAATGACTTCGCATTTAATCATGACTCCGAGCCAACCTGAACCGACGTATAGTCATGATTAAAATACGCTGAAAAATCATAAAATAATGTTCCTAAAATGATAGAGTCGAAATCTAGGTGGAATGGAGGCCAAAACACGAAACGCTCTTTCGAGAGTCAATTTGGCACATTGCACCGTAAATTCTCGTACGACCTCAAAAATGATCCAAATGACAAACGGTCGAAAACATGACCTTCCCAACTCAATGAGGCACTGTCCAGTCCAAGGCCATGGGCTAAAAGCCAACCAAGAACTCAAACGACGCTTCTGAACAGCAGCATACTTGCTGTCAAAAAAATACAGCAGCTGCGCACTACAAGACTTGCATTGGTTTCGAGACTATCGGCCATTAGGGGCGTGAACCACCGACCAGAGACTCTTACCAACATCCCAAGGAATGATTTGAACCATGGCTAAGGGCCCTAGGCCAGCCACAATCCGCATCACACCAAATCTTAACCGAAGGGTCCAACCGAGAGCAACGTGCATGCGTGTGTAGTGTTTATGCTATGATCGATGTCTTGCGTCGTTCCAATGGCCATTTGATTGACCATGGCACAATCTAGACATCTAGGAGCATGATATGAACCGTGGCTAAGGGCCATAGGCCAACCAAGATCCACACCAAGCCACAAAAGAAACGAACCATATGCTGAAAAATGGAAGGGCCGAATGGGGAAAGGGGCTGTTCTTGTTGATTATTTAAAAACCGATGAGCCATGGACCAAGCCACCAAAAGGGCGACTTAGTCACGTCTTAGACATGCTAGGGAAGTGATCCAACCATGGCTAAAGGCCCTTGGGGTAGCCAAGATCAGATCCTTCCTCCTTGACATCCAAACTGAATTTTCGAACAACATTTCTGCACCTATGGGGACTTGCTGTCATTCTGAATTTCCAGCAAGCATGGGGCTGGTTTGAATGGACCAACATGGTCCTAATGCATCCTACTACATGTATACAAGCCGCCTTGGGAGCCTGGAATCGAACCAATCACCTGAAACCACAAAACTCAGAAAAACGTGAAGCTTGTCATGAAAGGGCCGAAATTCTGCATGTGTGTTCCAAAAATATTTTGACATGTATCTCGGTTTTTGCTTGCTAAAACATGATCATGTACTGAAAAATAAATGATAATATGACTTGATTGAGGTTTGAAAGAAATCTAGACATGCCTGGTTTCGTTTCGAAAGAAAACTAAAAGAAGAGACGAGACGGCGCGGAGGAGACGGAGTGGCTTGCTTCTCTACCTTTCTTGGCTCTCGATTTTTCTCCCTTTCTCCATAGCTGCTATCCACGTTTTTTCTACTGAAAAGGGGTCTTATTTTCGGTGGAGGTGGAGGGGGGAGTGATGGTTATGAAGGTGAGGAGAAGGGTGCACAAAAATAGGATCATATCAAGACCAAGTCCACTCCCCTTTTGAATTTGAATTTTGAATTGATATCAAATGAGTTGGTGGATGCTTCTAGGAGGTGGTGGCCGAAATTTAGCTTGATTCTAGACTAGGATATGTCCATTTATTTAATTAAATTGTGCTCCCAAAAATCCTAGAATTATCCTACTAATTACATGCAAAGAATTGGTCAAAGTTGGTGAGTTGGAAAATGAATCTTCTAGCACTAAGGGTGGCCGAAAAATGCATGATAAAATAAAGGGAAATGTTGATTATCTAGTCAACTAATAATCCTTGAAAGCCTTACTAATCCTTTAAATAATTTAGTGAGCTAACCCCTTAATTTAATAACTTAAATGAGTTCATTTCTTAATCACCTCAAATAATTAAATTAAATCTTCAAACCTTCCTTTCTAACTTAAATGAACTTAGTTACTAGCTAAATTAACTTCTGGAAATATTTCTCAAATCTTAAATTCTATCTCAAAACTCCAACTCCGGTCCGGCCTCACTGAAAATACTGAAATGCTAAAATCAATCTACTGAACTGAAATAATGAAATAATTAACTTCAAACAATGCATTTAAAATAATCATGCAATGAAGTCAATTAAATTTAAAAAATCTAGAATTATGCATGGCTTATACGTCTACTGACTTACGGGTTCTACATAAACTAAGGAAACTAGAATTCTCCTCGCAGCAGTCGCGCCCGGGCGGTAGGATATTACCGCTCGAGCGCCAGGTCTTCTGGCTTGTTCCCGCTCGGGCGGTAGAATTTGAGCGCAGCCGCGGTTCATGAACTACCACACCCCCGCGGTCATGCGTTTTACTTGAAAAATATGACACTTGTCCCTCAACATGCATGATATATATATGAGGTGTTAGCGTTCTTTCCTTCCCATTTGAGCAAACAGAGGACCAAGACCATTAGCAGGAAAGCTTCAAAGTTTCTTCCATTCTATAATTGGGTTTGTGCAAGATTTAGCCATCCAAACTTAAATCCAATTTCGGTTTTGAGCTCCTCTCTTCAAGAGCTAGCTTAGGATGTAAGTTTCATTCATTTCCTGCATGATTTGAGATATTGTGATTGGGGAAATTTTGAATTTCACTAGATTATGTGTGATTGTGAAGTTGGTGATCGTATATTTGTAGTCGGATCGAAGAAATATTATCGTATGCAATTGTTATGAAATTCCAGCGTAGCTATGATTGAACATGTTCAGATTTCAGAGTTTAGAGTGTGTTATGAAGAGAATGGTGAATTGTTGATATTGATTATATTGTGTTGATTTGATCGGTATCGAGAAACTACGCTGTTATGCCGTCGAAATGTACCGAGATTGAATATTGATGTGTACATGTATTGAATTGAGTTGTGTATTGATACATATACTCCTCGATATTGTCATTTCAGATTGATTGACATTGACAGATTCAGATTCCAGACTTTGACTTCGACAGATCGACGTAAAGAAAGGTATAAATCGATATGAATTGGGAGATCGACTGGAGTTAGATTTAACTCGAGTTTCCCTAAACCACATACTTGTATGTTATTGTTTTCATACCTTTGTATGCTTTGTTTGAGTATGCTGATTTTATTGATGTGTGTAAAAGCAGTGGATAGCAGATAGCTATTGAGGGAGAGTCACTGACAGAGGGGCTAGGTTTTGACAGAGCGATCACTGGCCCATTGCACATTGTCAGAATAGGATTGGTAGACATGCCAAGTCTTTGGCAGATCTGCCAAGACATTGGACGTTTGGTGTATCGATGTGCTTAAGAGACAGAGCAACCTTTATTGCAGACTATTCGATACAGATCAGAACAAAGTCCAGGAATAGGGACGTATCAATTACAACCACCGCGAATGTAAGAGATAGGTGGGAGACTTGTTACGTTCTTATTCAGACCGGGATCCCTAGATGAGAGATGAGTCGAGTCTGAGCGATTGAGTCAGAGTCTTAGAATCACCGAGTGTGATTCATAGTCTATATTGATTCATATTTCTTATGTGATACATGTTCAGAGTTTGAATTACTGTTTGATATCAATTTATGATTTCAGATTATGATACATGTCTTGATATCTATTTCATGCTTTTATATATGCTGTTATATGAAATGCATGTATACATGATTTATACTGGGATTTATTCTCACCGGAGTATCCGGCTGTTGTTTTGTTTGTATGTGTGCATGACAACGGGTGGGACAGGATCGGGGTCAAGAAGATGATGAGAGAAGATGAGTTAGAGTGGTGATTCCGGACTTATTGTAGACTTGGTTTAATACTTGAAATTTAGTAGTTGAACCTTAGACTAGTTTGAATAATTGTTGTACATGATTGTACTTTTATACTGAGATGATGTATATTAGTTAAATTTCATTACGTTCCGCACTTACTATTTAAAAAAAAAAAGAAAAATTTTTAGACCCTGTTTTATCTTAATTTATAATTAAATCCCAAAGATCATTAAGAAGATGATTAGCGTCCGGGTCTCCACATCAGGTGTATCATAGCGATAGATCCTTTAGATTGAGATAAAAGATAGAATGAGCGGAGTAGATTGAGTTTTCTTTCCTTGCTCGTGATTGCTAGCATGATTTATTGCTTTAATACTTGATTTCCTGAATATCTGAATTGATTTGATAATATATATGATTGAGAATGAATCAGACCCGATTCTTGATCAGCTGTAAGATGATCGGAGGAGGATTGAAACAGAACTGTTATATCTGGTTATTGATGATTTTGATAATCAGATCTATCTCCTCGAGGAATCACAGAAAAGAGAAGTATCTTGATTGATCAGATGGATGTGTCAGAAACTCTGATGGAAACACAGTTACAGAGATTTCAGTCATTTCAACCGCCGATTTTAAGGGGTACGGAGACGTTTATTGATTGCGAAAGTTGGCTAGATGATATAGAGATACTGTTTGATTCACTTGAGTATCCAGAGGAACAAAGAGTTAAACTGATTGGACATCAGTTACGGGAAGTCGCAAAGAGCTGGTGGATTGCAACCAAGGAAGTCTTAGAACAGCATGGTACAGTGATTTCTTGGAAGATCTTCAAAGATGAATTCTATCGAAAGATTTTCCCCGAGCTTCGTACCGAGAGGACAAGAAGGCAGAATTTGAAAATTTGAAACAGGGTCAACTAAACATTGCAGAATATGTTGCCAACTTTTCTACCTTGCTACGTTTGCTCCTCACGTGGCTGAGAATGATGAAGCTGTGATTGATCGTTTCATCAAGGGATTGAATCCTGAGATATTGACATTGATAAGTGTGAGCCGACCCTATACTTTTATTGATATTTTGAGTAAAGCTAAGAGAGCCGAAGCTAGTCTAATGAGACGGAAAGGAGCTTCGTTTGTACTTCCAACATTGGGACCACAGCAACCACCTCTCAGACTTGAGATTGGTGGCAGCAGTGGTGGAAAGAAAGATTATTTGGAAGTCAGAGGAAGACAGTTCAAGAGGTCTGGCAGCAGTTTGTCTGATTCCAGTGGTTCTAGCCAGAGTTATACTGGAGTTTAATGCAGCGCTTGTGGAGGGAGACATCCCACAGAGCAATGCCAAGAAGTACTTGGTAGTTGCAACATTTGCAAACAACAAGGACACTTTGCTAGAGTATGTCCACAAAGAGATTCCCGAAGAATCCAGGGAACAGAAGCAGCTGGTGACAGTGATCGAGGAACAGACACAGGACACACCTGATGATAGAGTGGCAGGTACTGTTCTTTTATGATTATACTGCATAGGTATTGATATATACTAATGCATTCCCTACGATTATCTTTGACTAAGTTGCATTGAGATATGCTGTATCTGTTGAGTCAGTTTGTACTGTAGTATTGATTCCCTTAATTTTTGGGAAAGTGATGCAAATGTGGTTGATCAAGCACCAAAGAAAGCATGGGAGTCGTTGGAGTTGCCCGAAGGACCTATAACGAGGGGACGAAGCAAGAAGTTTAAAGATGCACTTCAAGGACTCATGATGAGCTATCATTGAAGTCATACAAGTTGGATGTCTAAATTAGAGGAGGTTGAGAATCATGGGAATAATATTGGAGGTTTTTGGAATGTTATTCAAGTGCAATTGCCAAAGGTACAGCGCACCCGCGCCAGTTCAGGTACTGCACCCGCGGTCCATAATAATCAAATTTAAGATAATATTGCCGAAGCTATACCGCACCCGCGGTCAGAAGGCGAGCGCACCCGCGCTCCTAAAAGGACCGCACCCGCGGTCAAAGCTTTGCATCCGAACTTCGCCGAAGCGGCACCGCACCCGCGGTCCAGTCTGCAGCGCACCCGCGGTCCTTTTATTCGAACTTAGCCGAAGCCACACCGCACCCGCGGTCCTTTTATTCGAACTTAGCCGAAGCCACACCGCACCCGCGGTCCAGTATGCAGCGCACCCGCGGTCTATTGTCAACTTCCGTGTCAAAGTTGCTAGTTATCTTCTTTAATGCTTTCTACACTACTTTTTATGGGTTTTATGAATTATATAATGCATTGTAATGACCAAAAATGAGATAAATTGAATATTGATATCAAATACATTGAGTTCTCTCAATTTTCAAAGCTTTTAGCTTTGTTCTTCACAAGAAGAAAACCAAATCAAACTTATCAAAGATTTTCATCTTTGATATCACAAAATCGTTACTTGTTTCAAAAGATCGGGACAAAATAATCGTTCCTTGTTTGTTATTGAATTGAGGGTGCGATTTATATATTCGTGCTTGCCTTTCATTCGTACGAGGATTCGTATCAGAAAGAAAGGTTGATATCAGAGATTTTTGTGAAATATTGTATACTATAGTAAGATGGAAATGAGGTCGAGTTAGATTATGATGCACTTGTGTTTCTGATTTGACCGCATTGTTGATATTAATATGCTGAACAAGTACAGAACTATTGTAGATTCCTTCAGAAAATTATAAGACTCAGACCAAATAGGGCTGATGAGTAGGAATTCCACGGTAAGGATTCTAGATCTAGAATTCCTTTGATATCTTTATTGTTTATGACTCGATTGATACAGAAAGGAGCAGATGGTATCCTTATGTATTCAGTAGACATGCTGAAATCGAGCCTAGTATTGGAAGATTTGCCAAGTGATGTATGAGTTGGTTGACGTCTTCCTAGATAAGATTTTGAATTTGCTTTATATCAAGAAGATAGATTTTAGAATTGAATTGATACTAGGTACTGTTTGTGTTTTAGAATTCAGTACAGAATGATATTGAATATACAGTATGTCACTGAATGAATTGAAAGAATTGGAAGATCAGTGGAAGAGTACCGGCCATGAGTTACATTTGATTTAGTGTTTCTTTGTGGCATGTTTCAGTATGTTCAGAGATATTCTGATGATTTCATGCTCGTTGTATCTATGATATTTTGATATATTGTAGCATCTGATTGATTGAATCGAATATCTGAAGATTGTATTGAATTCTCTGAGAATTGTGATTATTGTATACAGAAATTATTCAGATAAGAATCTTGCTTGAAACAGATTATATTCAGAATAAGCGATATCTGAAGTTAATATATCGATTGATTGTGACACAGTTGAGATTGTGATCAGTGACTGAGAACGATACCAATATCAGAAAGATCAGAAATTACAGAAATGTCATAAATTTATTTTGTCTGAGTTGGCAGATTATCTTATACGATTGTTATTTTGTATCTGCTTGAGCATTGTTATTGTTCTAAAACAATATTTGAGACATCTTATATTGTTTGAGGGCATATTATATTTGCAGATTAATATATAGCAGTTGATCAGAACGACATGAAGACGTGATTGATTAGTCAGAATTGACAATATTGCCAGAAATTGCCGTTTTATGAATTTATTGAACTCACTAGATCTGTATAGATTAGTGATATTGTGAATCTGATTTGATAGTACTGTTATTCTGAGTCAGTGTTGGATACATGATTATTCAAACCGAATCAGAGCTGAATTCGAGAATTTCGGCAGTCAGAGATTTAACCAGAATGTTCAGAACTTAAAATCGATAATCAGAGCAGAACATCGATCAGAGGGGCAGATATGTGATTTCTACTGTATGAGAATGATTATCGTATGATGTCAAATGTGTCAGATTTGCACGACAGAATTTGATATCGATAGTCAGAACCGAATACCAGGTAGGTATTTTTTCTTTTAATTTATATTATTAACTGATTTGTTTATTACCAGGTAGTGTCCGAAACGCATCGTAGTAGATTCGGTTTCATTTTGGTGAATGTGAATGTATAATATTCGAATAGATAGTTTTTGACATAGACAGATTAAATCAGTTGTGACAGAATTTGTACTGAAATGTTGGCAGAATTTGTATTGAAATGTCTGAATCGCCAATAAATGAAGATAAAAAGATAGAAATCAGAAGAGTTATTACAGAATTTGTATAATTCTGACTAGACATGGGGAGTATACTTCGATGAATTTCGTAATGAGACCACTACCATACTTTCCAGATTATCATATAATATGATGGTGATTGACAGATTGTTCAATCTATATCTAGTAGCGGTACAAGATGACATACACACATGACCAGATGACAAAGATCGATGTCAAAGAAATAGTCAGATTGACCCGAATGTGAAATAGATTATATCAGACTGTGAATTATTGTACGATAATAGTTATCAGATAACCAGATGGATAATGAAATAGTTACAGACGACCCATTGTACAGTAAGTACTGCAGATTTCTTTTATATAAGAATAATATCTGGGAGATACCTGAGATAGGAGCTGATACGGTCAGAGATATGACAAAGAAAATGTAGTTAATTCATAAGAAAATGAAGATAGCTCAGACCAGACAGACTTAATATGCCAACGTCGAATGGTGACGATTGGTAATTGAAGCCGAAGATTGAGTAAATCCTTGACTGGGATAAACAGATTTGATAACAGCCGATGATATTGATTTGGTATGAGCTGTTGATTGGTATATACGGATGTTGTATAGCCAGTATTGTGAGATTGATTCTGTCAAAGTTATTTCGAAGGGTATTATAATATTATGCTCTTGAATTATTAGTCCAATTTAGAATCACAGATCCGTACAAGAAAGATATTTATGAATGAAGACTATTCTATTATTGAAAATACAGTAAGTTGACAGGGCATTAAAGAGACTATCTAAAAGACAGAATTTGTCATGAAATTAAGATTTCAGAATGGATTCATTGAGATGAGTTTCTGATTTAAACTCTGTATACATTCCTTCTGATATGTCTGAATTGATTACTTGCGATTTCGAGGACAAAATCATTTCTTAGAGGGGGAGAAATGTAAGGCTCGAGATTTATTAGTCTTCGTTGATGTGATATTCGGAAGATATATGCATGACATGTAATGAGAGGCACTAAATGAGATATATGCATGACAGCGCCCGCGCTGCATGGGTAGAAAGTTGGATAGAATTACAGTAGCAACACCGCACCCGCGGTTCCAGAGCCAGCGCACTCGCGGTGCAGCTACAGTAGGGTCACCGCACCCGCGGTGCAGAACTGACCGCACCAGCGGTCGACGTTTATGCAAATTGGGATGGACTGCCGAAGCTTGAGCGCAGCCGCGGTTCATGAACTACCACACCCGCGGTCATGCGTGTTACTTGAAAAATATGACACTTGTCCCTCAACATGCATGATATATATATGAGGTGTGCTAGCATTCTTTCCTTCCCATTTCAGCAACCAGAGGACCGAGACCATTAGCAGGAAAGCTTCAAAGTTTCTTTCATTCTATAATTGGGTTTGTGCAAGATTTAGCCATCCAAACTTAAATCCAATTTCGGTTTTGAGCTCCTCTCTTCAAGGGCTAGCTAAGGATCTAAGTTTCATTCATTTCCTGCATGATTTGAGATATTGTGATTGGGAAAATTGTGAATTTCACTAGATTATGTGTGATTGTGAAGTTGGTGATCGTATATTTGTAGTCGGATCGAAGAAATATTATCGTATGCAATTGTTATGAAATTCCAGCGTAGTTATGATTGAACATGTTCAGATTTCAGAGTTTAGAGTGTGTTATGAAGAGAATGGTGAATTATTGATATTGATTATATTGTGTTGATTTGATCGGTATCGAGAAACTACGCTGTTATGCCGTCGAAATGTACCGAGATTGAATATTGACGTGTACATGTATTGAATTGAGTTGTGTATTGATACATATACTCCTCGATATTGTCATTTCAGATTGATTGACATTGACAAATTCAGATTCCAGACTTTGACTTCGACAGATCGACGGAAAGAAAGGTATAAATCGATGTGAATTGGGGGAGATCGACTGGAGTTAGATTTAACTCGAGTTTCCCTAAACCACATACTTGTATGTTATTGTTTTCATACCTTTGTATGCTTTGTTTGAGTATTCTGATTTTATTGATGTGTGTAAAAGTAGTGGATAGCAGATAGCTATTGAGGGAGAGTCACTGAAAGAGGGGCTAGGTTTTGACAGAGCGATCACTGGCCCATTGCACATTGTAAGAATAGGATTGGAAGACATGCCAAGTCTTTGGCAGATCTGCCAAGACATTGGACGTTTGGTGTATCGATGTGCTTAAGAGACGGAGCAACCTTTATTGCAGACTATTCGATACAGATCAGACCAAAGTCCAGGAATAGGGACGTATCAATTACAACCACCGCGAATGTAAGAGATAGGTGGGAGACTTGTTACGTTCTTATTCAGACCGGGATCCCTAGATGAGAGATGAGTCGAGTCTGAGCGATTGAGTCAGAGTCTTAGAATCACAGAGTGTGATTCAGAGTCTATATTGATTCATATTTCTTATGTGATACATGTTCAGAGTATGAATTACTGTTTGATATCAATTTATGATTTCAGATTATGATACATGTCTTGATATCTATTTCATGCTTTTATATATGGTGTTATATGAAATGCATGTATACATGATTTATACTGGGATTTATTCTCACCGGAGTATCCGGCTGTTGTCTTGTTGGTCGATCAAGCACCAAAGAAAGCATGGGAGTCGTTGGAGTTGCCCGAAGGACCTATAACGAGGGGACGAAGTAAGAAGTTTAAAGATGCACTTCAAGGACTCATGATGAGCTATCAAGGAAGTCCTACAAGTTGGATGTCTAAATTAGAGGAGGTTGGGAATCATGGAATAATATTGGAGGTTTTTGGAATGTTATTCAAGTGCAATTGCCGAATGTGGAGTGCACCCGCGCCAGTTCAGGGACTGCACTCGTGGTCCATGATAAACAAATTTAAGAGAATATTGCCGAAGCTATACCGCACCCGCGGGTCAACCGCGTGCGGTCAACCAAGGATCGCACCCGCGGACGGCAAGCGCACCCACGCTCCTACAATGACCGCACCCGCGGTCCTTTTATTCGAACTTAGCCGAATCCACACCGCACCCGCGGTCCAGTATGCAGCGCACCAGCGGTCTATTGTCAAATTCCGTGTCAAAGTTGCTAGTTATCTTCTTTAATGCTTTCTACACTACTTTTTATGGGTTTTATTAATTATATAATGCATTGTAATGACAAAAAAACGAGATAAATTAATATTGATATCAAATACATTGAGTTCTCTCAATTTTCAAAGCTTTTAGCTTTGTTCTTCACAAAAAGAAAACCAAATCAAACTTATCAAAGATTTTCATCTTTGTGGCGTTTGTCGATTTTTCTTCGCACGGATTGTCAAAACAAGTTCTTTGAAGGTTTTTTTGAAATTTAATTGTTTTATCGTTGATATTTGTTGCTAAGTTATAATCGTTTAGAGGTGAATATCACAAAATCGTTGCTTGTTTCAAAAGATCGGGACAAAATAATCGTTCCTTGTTTGTTATTGAATTGAGGGTGCGATTTATATATTCGTGCTTGCCTTTCATTAGTACGAGGATTCGTATCATTTGGTATCAGAGCTTTGGCTCATTGAATTCAAGTAAGTATCGTTGTTGTTATTTTTCAGATCTGTCTCAAATTTCATTCTGTTTTCAGATCTGTGGTATCCTTTTGTTTCTATTGTCATATCTACCAAAAACAAAAACAAAAATTTGTTCTGTTTCAAGTTTTGTGTTATTCTTTGTTCTATTTTAAGATCTGCGTTTTTTTCTATCATCTTTTGATAATCCAGAATTCCCGAAAAATTTGTTCTGTGTTACTCTATCGTTCTTGTTTTTGTGCAATCCATGTGAAACAGTTGCAAGTGTTCACAAGTTGAATCTTGTTAGTTTGATAAAAAAAAAATAATATATATATAAAGATTGAGCACACCTTTGAGAGAACTATCAAATTCTAGTGAAAAACATTTGAGTGTGAGTGTTTTTTCTTTGGAGTGATCGTGAGAATTTGGGTGAGGAAAATCTTTTATTTCTACTAACATATTATTGCAGGTACAAAATCTGAAATTAAAATGGAGAGGGAAATAGGAGAGAGTTCGAACCAAGGGTTATCTAAGGTTCAAATGGAGGCGTTATTTGGGGATTTTAATAGAATGTTGAGGGCCGAGTTGGATCCTTTATTTGAGAGGTTGGATAGGCTTGAAGTTAGTACGAGTGAAAATAAATCTAAGCCTAAAGGTTTGGGTAGAGTGGATAAAGAAGAGAATGATTATGATTTGGAAGAAGAAGAAGAGAGCCAAAACGAGAATTGGGGTAGAAGCGGAAGAGGTAGAGGATTTGGTAGGGGAAGAAGAGAAGCCTTACGTGATCGGTACGATGATGAGAATAAGGAAGATAATAACATAGGCAGCATTAAGATGAAAATTCCGTCGTTCCATGGTAAGTCGGATCCAGAGGCTTATTTAGAATGGGAAAAGCGAGTTGAATTTGTGTTTGATTGTCATCATTATTCCGAACAAAAGAAGGTTAGGTTGGCCGTGGTTGAATTTGTTGATTATGCACTTATTTGGTGGGATCAATTAGTGACCACTAAGAGAAGATGCAATGAGAGGCCTATAGAAACTTGGGCGGAGATGAAAAGCGTAATGAGGAAGAGGTTTGTACCAAATCACAACTATAGAGAAATGTTTAAGAAGTTACAAACTTTGAGACAAGGTGTGAAGAGTGTTGACGACTCTACTATAAAGAATTGTAACTAGTCATGATTAGTGCAAACATAGATGAGGATAGTGAGGCTACTATGGCTCGTTTTCTGTGTGGTTTGAACAGGGAAATTCAAGACCAAGTGGAGCTTAGACATTACTTGGATCTAGATGAAATGGTGCAAATGGCGATAAAAGTGGAGCGACAACTCAAAAGGAGAGAAGTTGGTCGTACCACACAAACTGGGAATACATCAACTCCTTGGCGTTCCAACGTTGTTAAACGTGAAGAAAGCAAGGTAGTGGTCAAGCCCAAAGTTGACATTAAACAGGAAGCGCCTAAGCAGGGAATGCAAGGTAAACCTGAAACTCCTATTAATCGTTCTAGAGATATTAAATGTTTTAGGTGTCAAGGAGTTGGACATATTGCTAGCCAATGTCCCAATAAAAGGGTGATGGTGTTGAATAATTATGAGGAGTATGAATCTCATAGTGAGGGAGATGATGGAGAGGATGAAGATGAGATGCCTGCATTAGAGGATCCTGATGTGGGATATGAAGCAGTTGTGGGTGAGGCATTAGTGACTAGGCGTATCATGAGTGCCCAAGTCAAAGAAGAGGAGACGAATCAGCGGGAAAACTTGTTCCATACTAGATGTTTTATCAGTGGCAAAGTTTGCAACGTTATTATAGATGGAGGAAGTTGTACCAATGTTGCTAGTCTTGAGATGGTTGAAAAATTGAGCTTGCCTACTTTGAAACATCCTCAACCATATAGGCTACAGTGGTTGAACGACTGTGCTGAAGTGAAGGTGAACAAACAAGTTTTGGTTGCGTTTTCGATTGAGAAGTATGTTGATGAGGTATTGTGTGATGTGGTACCAATGCATGCTTGTCATATTTTGTTAGGAAGACCATGGCAATATGATAGGCAAGTGACACATGATGGGTTTAGAAATAAATATTCTTTTGTACTCAAGAAAGAACCCATTGTTTTACTTCCTTTGTCCCCAAAACAAGTGTTGGAGGACCAATTGAAAAAAAAGAAGAGAGATGAGGACCGAAAGAAAGAGTGAATTAAAAAGTGAGATGGCATTTGAAAAGAAAAATGAAATGGCTAAAAACAAAAGTGATAAAAAAAATTGAGATAGCCATACAAAAGAAAAATGAGGAAAAAAAATGAGAGGAAAGAGAGCAAAAAGAAAATATATATGGTCCAAAAGAGTGACATGAAATAATTGTTGCACACACATGATACACTTGTGTTGATTCTTTACAAAGAGATTCTCTTTAACACAAGTGATATAGCCGGAAATCTTCCGAGCATTGTTGTTTCTCTTTTGCTGGAGTTTGATGATATATTTCCGGAGGAAGCTACCTCAAGGAATACCACCATTGAGGGGGATTGAGCACCAAATTGATTTTGTGCCTGGAAGTGCATTACCAAATCGTCGAGCGTATAGAAGCAATCCGGAGGAGACCAAGGAGCTTCAACGACAGGTAAGTGAATTATTAGATAGGGGTTTCGTGCGTGAGTCCATGTCTCCTTGTGCTGTAGCTGTTTTATTAGTTCCTAAGAAAGATGGCTCATGGCGTATGTGTGTAGATTGTAGGGCAATCAATAATATAACCATCAAATATAGGCATCCCATACCTAGACTAGATGATATGTTAGATGAATTGCATAGTGCTTGTATTTTTAGCAAGATTGACTTGAAAAGTGGTTATCACCAAATTAGGATGAGGGAAGGTGATGAGTGGAAAACGGCTTTTAAAACCAAGTACGGGTTATATGAGTGGATGGTCATGCCTTTTGGCTTAACTAACGCTCCTAGCACTTTTATGAGGTTAATGAACCATGTCTTGCATGCATACATAGGAAAATTTGTTGTTGGTTACTTTGATGATATCCTAGTATATAGCAAAGACTTGGATGAGCATGTTAATCACTTGAGACTTGTGCTAATAAACACTAAGGGCTGAAAATTTATATGCTAATTTAAAGAAATGTGATTTTTGTACAAGAAAACTTGTCTTCCTTGGTTTTGTGGTAAGTTCGCAGGGGATACAAGTGGATGAGGACAAGGTAAGTGCTATTCGAGATTGGCCAACGCCTGCTTCTGTTAGTCAAGTTCGAAGCTTTCATGGTCTTGCAAGCTTCTATAGGAGGTTTGTAAAAGATTTTAACACACTGGCGGCACCGATGACGGCGGTGATTAAGAAGAACGTTCCATTTCATTGGGGCGAAGACCAAAAGAATTCTTTTAATATTATTAAACAAAAGTTAATTAATGCGCCTTTACTTGTTTTGCCTGATTTTTCTAATACTTTTGAAATTGAATGTGATGCTTCAGGTGTAGGTATTGGTGGTGTTTTGATGCAAGGAGGACGACCAATGGCGTATTTTAGTGAGAAACTCAATGGAGCAGCGCTGAACTATCAAACGTATGACAAGGAGTCGTACGCACTTGTGAGGACTTTGGAGGTGTGGCAACACTACTTGAGGGCTAAAGAGTTTGTGTTTCACACGGATCATGAGTCTCTTAAGTACCTTAAGGGGCAGCAGAAGTTGAACAAGCGGCATGCCAAGTGGGTTGCATTCATAGGTACATTTCCCTACATCATCAAGTACAAACAAGGTAAGGAAAATGTAGTAGCTGACGCATTATCACGGAGGTATGTACTAATCTCTACTTTGGAGTCTAAAGTTTTGGGGTTTGAGCATTTGAAGGAATTATATGTGTTAGATGAGGATTTTAAGAATGTATTTGAAACATATATGCATGGTCCACATGACAAATTTTATTTGCATCATGGTTTCTTGTTTAAAGAAGATAGGTTGTGCGTCCCTAGATCATCCATTCGTGAATTACTTGTTAGGGAGGCACATGGGGGTGGCTTAATGGGGCATTTTGGTGTGGCTAAAACTTTAAGTGCATTGCATGAACATTTCTATTGGCCACAAATGAATCGTGACGTTGAGCGTGTTTGTGATAAGTGCATTACTTGTAGACAAGCTAAATCTAAAACACAACCACATGGCTTGTATACACCACTTCCCGTCTCTAGTGAACCTTGGGTTGATATTTCTATGGACTTTGTTTTGGGGTTGCCTAGGACAAAGAAGGGGAGGGATTCTATATTTGTTGTTGTGGATAGATTTTCTAAGATGGCTCATTTTATTGCTTGTCACAAAACTGATGATGCATCTCACATTGCGGATCTATTCTTTAGAGAAGTCGTTATGTTGCATGGCATGCCTAGGACTATTGTTTCGGACCGTGATGTTAAATTCTTGAGTTATTTTTGGAAAACGTTATGGGCTAAACTTGGCACAAAATTGTTGTTTTCTACTACATGTCATCCATAAACGGATGGGCAAACTGAAGTTGTCAATAGAACTTTAGGAACACTTTTGCGTGCTATTCTTAAAAAGAACTTAAAGAATTGGGAGGATTGTTTACCATTTGTTGAGTTTGCTTATAATCGTAGTGTGCATTCTACTACGAATTATTCACCATTTGAAATTGTATATGGTTTTAATCCTTTGACTCTGTTGGATTTGATGTCTTTACCTGTGAGTGAAAGGTTGAACATGGATGGAAAGAAGAAAGCAAGTTTGCATGAGTAGGTCAAGGATAACATCGAGAAGAAGAATTTACAATACACGAAGCAAGCCAACAAGGGAAGGAAAAAGATGGTTTTTGAAAAGGGAGATTTGGTGTGGTTGCACTTAAGGAAGGAAAGATTTCCAGAAAAGCGACGTTCTAAACTCTTACCTAGGGGTGATGGACCATTTCAAGTACTTGAAAAGATAATGACAATACCTACAAATTAGACCTACCAGGTGAGTATAATGTCAGTTCTACTTTTAATGTTAGTGATCTTTCGTTGTTTGATGTAGGAGATGATCAAGATTTGAGGACAAATCCTTTTCAAGAAGGGGAGAATGATGCAAACGTGGTCGATCAAGCACCAAAGAAAGCATGGGAGTCGTTGGAGTTTCCCGAAGGACCTATAACGAGGGGACGAAGTAAGAAGTTTAAAGATGCACTTCAAGGACTCATGATAAGCTATCATCAAGGAAGCCCTACAAGTTGGATGTCTAAATTAGAAGAGATTGGGAATCATGGGAATAATATTGGAGGTTTTGGAATGTTATTCAAGTGCAAATTGCCGAAGGTGGAGCACACCCGCGCCAGTTCAGGGACTGCACTCGCGGTCCATGATAATCAAATTTAAGAGAATATTGCCGAAGCAATACCGCACCCGCGGTCCACCAAGGATCGCACCCGCGGACGGCAAGCGCACCCGCGCTCCTACAATGACCGCACCCGCGGTCCTTTTATTCGAACTTAGCCGAAGCCACACCGCAACCGCGATCTAGTATGCAGCGCACCCGCGGTCTATTGTCAACTTCCGTGTCAAAGTTGCTAGTTATCTTCTTTAATGCTTTCTACACTACTTTTTTATGAGTTTTATTAATTATAGAATGCATTGTAATGACCAAAGACGAGAAAATTAAAGATTGATATCAAATACATTGAGTTCTCTCAATTTTCAAAGCTTTTAGCTTTGTTCTTCACAAGAAGAAAACCAAATCAAACTTATCAAAGATTTTCATCTTTGTGGCGTTCGTCGATTGTTCTTCGCACGGATTGTCAAAACAAGTTCTTTGAAGGTTCGTTTGAAATTCAATTGTTTTATCGTTGATATTTGTTGCTAAGTTATAATCGCTTACGGAGCTCGAGATATTGGAACGGTACCTGGAATAAGATCAATACTGAAATCTACCTATCGGGCTGGGGGTAACCCTGGGATCTCATCTGGAAATACATCTGCAAACTCCCGTACTACTGGCAAATCTGCCAATGCCTGGGCTCGATTTCTGTAGGTCTACATAATAAATAAGTAACCCCTCTGCTCCTTTCTGCAGCAATCTACTCATAGTCAAAGCAGACACTAAGGGAATCCGAGATCTGGAAGAACCCTTACCGTAGAATTTCCACTCTTCTGTCATTTCAGGTCTGAACCTGACAATCTTGTGAAAACAATCTACGGTGGCTCTGTACTTGGTTAAAATGTAAATCCCGAAAATACAATCAAAATCAGATAAACCAAGTACAACACAGTCTAAATCAATCTCATGTCCCTCAAACTGTAGTATACACTGTCTAACTGAAGTCACAGATATCAAACCACTTCACAATGGAGAAAAAATAGACACTACAGTAGACAATGACTCGACATGCAATGCATGTGTCAATGCAAAACTGTTCTGATATGAATGTATGTGATGCACCTGTATCTATCAACACATATGCAGGATAACCGCAAAGAAACAGTTATGTAATAGCCAAGCCTGGTGAACGGTATGGTTTAAGATTTCGTATGTTTATTGACTATTTGGGTAAGTTTAAGTATAGTTTTGATGTTAAGGATGGCGATTTATGATTTATAGTATTGTTGATGATAGATGTTGTGTAGTTTGATTGTAGCAATATTACGATTAAATTCATGATAATTCATATGTTGAGCCAATTGGTATGAGGCCAATTAAAGTGGTTAGATAAGACATAGAGGTGTAACTTTCTTATTTTGAGTTTTGTTCAAATCATTGTGGAAGGTAAGCCAAAAATGCCCCGAAGTGTGTCGTGTGTTTCGACGTTCCTCCAGTGACACATGTTGGGAGATTTAGCATAACTTTTTACTCAGACCTCCAACTGATCTGAAATTCTGAGAGGTTTAAGAAAAGACATAGAGCTACAACTTTGTAGTTTACCATTTTTCCAAATTATGACAGGAAGAGGCGTTTCGGAGGCGATCTTTGGAGAAGCTGTGCGCAGAGTGGAGAGCGCACCCGCGCTCTAAAAGATGACCGCACCCGCGGTCTACTGTTTCAAATTTTTGGATGAGTTGCCGAAGGCATAGCGCACCCGCGGTGCATGAGCTAGCGCACCCGCGGTCTGTGAACAGTAAAGTCGTGTTTTTGGTGTTTTAAGGTATAAAATAGGTGGAGACTTCACTTTTCTCTCATTTCTTTCTCATTCTCTCGGTTTCTTCAGAGCAAGGAAGCTAGGGTTACTTTTCCTTTCATTTCCTTCCTTTGATTCAAGCATTTTGTTGGATTATTGAAGTGAGATCAAGATAGGTTTGGGTTCAAGGAAGCTAAGGTAAGCTTTTGGTCTAGTTTATTCTTAGTTTTTGGTGTTGGAGATGATATGAGTTTGTTGATGGTGTTGGTTTATGGATTAATTGATATGGGTTTTTGATTATTGAGATATTGATGGTATTAAATATGGTTTATTGTTGTAGAAATTCAACCAAGGGTTTAGCTTGAAGGTGTTCTTGTTGGTAGTAAATGGAATTTCATTCCTTGTGATCACATGATAATATATGTATGGTATTTCAATGGTTTTAATGTGCTATTCCCTTCATTTGATTCATGATTATGTATTGATACACTTGTTATATATATTGGAGGCATTTTATGTATCAATTGTGAAAAAGGGAATACAAGAGAAAGAGTATGCAAAGTGTTTGATAAAATGCCCAAGAGAGAGTTCAAATGTTTTATGGATTGATAGATACATAGTTAGAGATTGCATGCAATTAGTTGATCAACGATCATATGCTTATATCCCTCAAAGTTGTCGATTTATATCGATGGGATATAGGTACAGAGATAGAGATACTATATAGATATCAATCTAACCAGAGTAAAGAGAAATACCATCGTTATTGTTATTATTGCTCTGATATTCATGTTTGAGAATATTCATGTTTTAGAGTTGATGATATTTAATGTTTTCAAAGCCATGTTTTACAGAATATGCTATGTATCCATTGTTATGTAAGAGTTCCACTTGCTGAGTTTTATACTCATTTCAGTTATTTCATGTGATGCAGATAAGAGCGATGGACCAGGACGTTGATTGGAGCCGGGGTCATATGCATATCATAGATGGAAGGAAGAAGATATTTTGATAGCTCTTTGGACATGATCATACAAATGATATTTTGTATTTTGGTTTCATCATTTGATTGATCATGTATATACTTTTGTTTGTAAAAAGTGAATTTATGTGGTTGTCAAGAAAATTTTTAAATCCTTCCTCCCTTCAAAGAAATGTTTATTTAAATTCCGCTGTTATTTTACTAAAACGGGTCAGAGCGTTACATTTAGTGGTATCAGAGCACCGTTCTTTGGACCAATGCATATGACTTCGTCTACTTTCAACGGTCCGAGTATGTCTTTTCTTGCATCTATTTATTGTTATCGATTGATATGTATTATGTGAGCACATTGTAGGAGTTATGCCTCCTAAGAGAAAGGCTTCAGAGGGTGAGGATAGTTCTTCATCTAGAGTTGTCGATGAGTTCGGCAAGTTATTGAAATAGCAGGCCAAGGTCCATAGTGAGCAGATCCAGCAGTTGCTCCGTCTGCAAGGTACAGGCCAAGGTAGAGGACAAGGGAGAGGCCAAGCGGCTCAAGCAGTTGGAACCGATGGGATATTTACTGCTTTCAAGAGAATGGATCCGCCTGAGTTTGCAGGAAGCACTGCACTGATCCATTGGTGGCAGTAGAGTGGATCAAGGCACTTGAGGCTATTTTTGATCATCTTAACTCTGAAGACAAGGACAGAATCAGTTGTGCAGTGTTCATGTTAGTCAAAGCTGCACGCATTTGGTGGAATGCTACCAAGGTAAGTGTGGATGTACCGGCATTGAAGTGGCCGGAGTTCACTGATCTTTTCTATGACAAGTACTTCCCTGATGCACTTCGAGCTCGGAAGGTGACTGAGTTTTTGGAGCTTCGTCAAGGAGGTATGAATGTCGATGAGTATATTCTGAAGTTCGAAGAGGGCTGTCTCTTTGCCCCGTATATTGCCTCCAATGACAAAGACAAGGGTGCTCATTTCATTAGAGGCCTTAGAGCAGAGATCAGAAGGGACATCAATATGTCAAAGGCTGTGACATTCAAAGAGATTGTGGTTAAGGCTTTGTTGGCCGAGCAAGATGAAAAATATATTGCAAGAGAGAGACAGGCGAGACAGCAGGCCATTGCTCAAAGAGGCCAGGGTTCGAATCAAAGAGGAAAGGATCGTTTCAATGGAAAAGGCAAGTTTGAGTCGAGTCCTAAACCACCAACAGTTCCATTTGATCAAGAGAGGCCCTTGTGTCCCAAGTGCAGTAGGCATCACAGGGGAGAGTGCAGGTTTGGTTCTTATACTTGCTACCGATGTGGGACTGCAGGCCATATTGCCAAAGATTGTCCGAGAGGATCGGGTAAAGAGAAGGTGCAGGGTCGCATCTTCACTATGACGAAGGAAGGTATAAATCCTGATTCTTCCGTGATCTCTAGTACTATTTTAATTTCAGGCAGAGTAGCTACGACATTGATTGATACAGGTGCTACTCATTCTTTTATGTCTGAATTATTTTTGAGATCTTTGGGTATAGTTCCTTCTGTTATTCCCCTCCAGTTTAATGTTGTATTGCCTTCGGGAGATGTGTTGTGCCCGACGTCTACTATGAATTCATGTTCCGTTCAAATTGATGAGCGAGTGGTTTATGCCGATTTGATTGTTATTCCAATGGTTGCGTTTGATATTGTACTTGGCATGGATTGGCTATCAACTTACCGTGCAGTGATTGATTGCGTTGCCAAGACAGTGAAATTTGCAGATGATGCAAATAAGGAAGGTATGCTTGCCAGTACAGGTACTTCGCTGGTTTTTCCTTTTATTTCGTGTCTTGAGGCTAAGAAGTTGTTGTTTAGAGGTTGTGATGGGTTTTGGCTTCGATTGTTGATATGGATGGAATTGTGAAGTTGAATATTGATGATATTGATGTTGTGAGAGAGTTCCCTGATGTTTTTGAGGATGATGTGTCGGGTTTACCGCCGGACAGAAATGTAGAATTTGTGATTGATCTAGTTTCAGGTACGGTTCCTATTTCTAAGGCTCCGTATAGAATGGCCCCTACAGAGATGAAAGAGTTGAAGGCGCAGCTGCAGGATTTTTTTGATAAAGGTTTCATTCGGCCGAGTTCTTCGCCTTGGGGAGCTCCGGTTCTTTTTTTTAAAAAGAAAGATAGGTCTTTGCGGTTATGCATTGATTATAGAGAAATCAACAAAGTGACGATTAAGAATAAGTATCTGTTGCCACGGATAGACGATCTTTTTGACCAATTGCAAGGGGCTACAGTGTTTTCGAAGATTGATCTTCGATCTGGCTATTATCAGTTGAAAGTTAGGGAGTCTGATATCCCTAAGACAGCGTTCCGGACCAGGTACGATCATTATGAATTTCTGGTTATGTCGTTTGGTCTGACTAATGCTCCTTCAGTCTTTATGGATCTGATGAACCGGGTGTTCAAGCCGTATTTGGATAGCTTTGTCATTGTTTTCATCGATGACATTTTGATCTATTCCAAGAACAGAGAGCTTCATGCAGAGCACCTCAGAGTTGTTCTTCAGTTGTTGAGAGAGAAGAAGTTGTATGCTAAGTTGAAGAAATGTGAGTTCTGGTTGGAGCAGATTTCTTTCTTAGGCCATGTTGTCTTGATTGATGGTATAGCTGTTGACCCAGTAAAGATTGAGGCGATTCAGAAGTGGCCTATTCCTACCACTGTATCAGAGGTACGCAGTTTTCTTTGTTTGGCGGGTTATTATCGTCCTTTCATTTCAGATTTTTCCAAGATTGCCCTGCCGTTAACCAATCTGACGAGGAAGACTGTGAAGTTTTAGTGGTCCAATGATTGCCAAAGTTCATTCCAAGAGTTGAAAGATAAGTTGACGTCAGCTCCTGTACTTTCTTTGCCCAGTGGTTCAGAGGACTTTGTTGTTTATACCGATGCGTCGAAGAAGGGTCTTGGTGCAGTGCTGATGCAGCGTGGGAAAGTTATAGCTTATGCTTCTCGCCAGTTGAAGGACTACGAGAAGAATTATCCTACGCATGATTTGGTGCAAGCAGCAGTGGTTTTCGCCTTGAAAATCTGGAGACATTATTTATATGGCGAAAAGTGTGAAATTTTCACGGACCACAAAAGTTTGAAGTATTTGTTTTCTCAGAAAGAACTCAATATGCGACAGAGAAGGTGGTTAGAGCTTGTCAAAGATTATGATGTGACGATTAGTTACCACCCAGGGAGAGCGAATGTTGTAGCAGATGCTTTGAGCCGTAAGTCAAGTTTTTCTTTGAGTTCTTTGATTCAGAAGCCGTTGTTGTTAGACTTGCAAAGAGAAGAGATAGCTTTAGTAGTACCGGGAACCATTGCTCGCTTTTCAGCGTTGGTCATTCGAGCTACATTGACAGACAGGATCCGTAGAGGGCAAACCAATGATGTACAATTGACAGAGATGAGAGCTAGAGCAGAGGAGAGAGGTAATTCAGAGTTTGGGATGAATAGAGATGGTTTGTTGACATTCAGAGGTCATATATGCATTCCTATTGGGGATGATATTCGGCGAGATGTTTTGACAGAGGCACATACGGCGCCATATTCGATACATCCAGGTAGTACCAAGATGTATCAGGATCTTCGTAGACTCTATTGGTGGCCAGGTATGAAGAAGGATATTGCCATGTTTATTTCTCAGTGCCTAACTTGTCAGCAGGTGAAAATTGAACATCAGAGACCTGCTGGGACATTGCAGTCATTGCCGATTCCTCAATGGAAATGGGAGCACATTACGATGGATTTCATGACTGGTCCTCCCAGAACGCTGAAAGTCTTTAACTCTATTTGGGTTATTGTTGATCGGTTAACCAAGTCTGCGCATTTTCTCCCAGTTAAGACGACGTATTCCATGAACCAGTATGCCGAAGAGTATATAGCAGAGATTGTTAGACTTCATGGTGTTCCTGTGTCGATTGTGTCTGATCGTGACCCTAGATTTACTTCAGAGTTTTGGAAGAGTTTGCACAGAGCGATGGGTACACGGTTAGCATTCAGTACAGCATATCACCCCCAGAGTGACGGTCAATCAGAGAGAGTTATTCAGATTCTAGAGGATATGCTCAGAGCTTGTACTATCGAATATCCTGGTAGTTGGGATTCCAAATTGCCTTTGGTTGAGTTCACGTACAATGATAGCTACCAAGCGACGATTGGCATGGCACCGTATGAAGCACTTTATGGCAGAAAGTGTAGATCGCCATTGTATTGGGATGAGATTGGTGAGAGGAAGATGTTGGGTCCAGAGTTGGTCCAACAGACAGCTGATGTTGTTGTTGTTATTCGAGAGAGGGAGAAGACAGCACAGTCGAGACAGAAGAGTTATGTAGATGTGCGTCGTAGGCCGTTGCATATTGAGGTTGGCGACCATGTGTTCTTGAAGATAGCACCTCTTAAGGGTGTGATGCGGTTTGGCAAGAAGGGAAAGTTGAGTCCGAGATTTATTGGTCCATTTGAGATTTTGGACAGAGTTGGTGATCGAGCTTACAGGTTAGCCCTCCCGCCAGATCTTGACAGAGTTCATAATGTTTTTCATGTTTCAATGCTCAGGAAGTATATTGCGAATCATTCCCATGTTCTTCGCCACGAGCCATTGGATTTGACGCCGAATTTGACTTACCAAGAGATTCCGGTCCAGATTCTGGATCGCAGAGTTGGAGTTTTGAGAAACAAAGAGATCGGCATTGTTAAAGTCCTTTAGAGGAATCATTTGATTGAAGAAGCCACGTGGGAAACAGAGGATGAGATGAAAGAGAAGTATCCCGAGCTTTTTGCGTAGTGACGTCAATTTCGGGGACGAAATTCCTCTAAGGAGAGGAGATTGTAATAGCCAAACCTGGTGAACGGTATGGTTTAAGATTTCGTATGTTTATTGACTATTTGTGTAATTTTAAGTATAGTTTTGATGTTAAGGATGGCGATTTATGATTTATAGTATTGTTGATGATAGATGTTGTGTAGTTTTATTGTAGCGTCATTACGATTAAATTCATGATAATTCGTATGTTGAGCCAATTGGTATGAGGCCAATTGGAGTGGTTAGATAAGAGATAGAGGTGTAACTTTCTTATTTTGAGTTTTGTTCCAATCATTGTTGAAGGTAAGCCAAAAGTGCCCCGAAGTGTGTCGTGTGTTTCGACGTTCCTCCAGTGACACATGTTGGGAGATTTAGCATAACTTTTTACTCAGACCTCCAACTGATCTGAAATTTTGAGATGTTCAAGAAACGACATAGAGCTACAACTTTGTAGTTTACCATTTTTCCAAATTATGATGGATAGAGGCGTTTCGGAGGCGATCTTTAGAGAAGCTGTGCGCAGAGTGGAGAGCGCACCCGCGCTCTAAAAGTTGACCGCACCCGCGGTCTATTGTTTCAAATTTTTGGATGAGTTTCCGAAGGCATAGCGCACCCGTGGTGCATGGGCTAGCGCACCCGCGGTATGTGAACAGTAAAGTCGTGTTTTTGGTGTTTTAAGGTATAAAATAGGTGGAGACTTCACTTTTCTCTCATTTCTTTCTCATTCTCTCGGTTTCTTCAGAGCAAGGAAGCTAGGGTTCCTTTTCCTTTCATTTCCTTCCTTTGATTCAAGCATTTTGTTGGATTATTGAAGTGAGATCAAGATAGTTTTAGGTTCAGGGAAGCTAAGGTAAGCTTTTGGTTTAGTTTATTCTTAGTTTTTGGTGTTGGAGATGATATGGGTTTGTTGAAGGTGTTGGTTTATGGATTAATTGATATGGGTTTTTGATTATTGAGATATTGATGGTATTATATATGGCTTATTGTTGTAGGAATTCAAACAAGGGTTTAGATTGAAGGTGTTCTTGTTGGTAGTAAGTGGAATTTCATTCCTTGTGCTCACATGATAATATATGTATGGTATTTCAATGGTTTTAATGTGCTATTCCCTTCATTTGATTCATGATTATGTATTGATACACTTGTTATATATATTGGAGGCATTTTATGTCTCAATTGTGAAAAAGGGAATACAAGAGAAAGAGTATGCAAAGTGTTTGATAAAATGCCCAAGAGAGAGTTCAAATGTTTTATGGATTGATAGATACATAGTTAGAGATTGCATGCAATTAGTTGATCAACGACCATAGGCTTATATCCCTCAGAGTTGTTGATTTATATCGATGGGATATAGGTATAGAGATAGAGATACTATATAGATATCAATCCAACCAGAGTACAGAGAAATACTATCGTTATTGTTATTATTGCTATGATATTCATGTTTCAGAGTTAATGGTATTTAATGTTTTCAAAGCCATGTTTTACAGAGTATGCTATGTATCCTGTGAAGGCCCTCGAACTACTTGCTTGAAAATTTGCGGAAAATTAAAAATTTTCTTTTTAAAAGAACTTAAATGGCCTCATTCATAAAATCACTGGTGAATCAAGTTCAATATTTCAAAGTATTGCAGCGGAAGAAAATCAAAGTTTTTGCCAACAACAACGATTTAAAAATATCCAACAACTGATAAAAATTGTTTGCGAAGAAAATAACAACTGCTGCTCTGAGGTCCTCGGGTGCCACTACTGCCGACCCAAGCTGGCTCACTGGTCCCCGCCCTCGGCCCTGGCCTCATCAGTACCTACAACAATCAAGTCTAGTGAGCCTAAAGACTCAGCATGCATAAATCACAGGTAACGAGTAAAAAAATCTGAATTTAAAATATGCATGAGTTAACATATCCTGTCCTGAGGCGTACTGAAAATAATCTGTACTGAGCAATTATAATACGTGCATAATTGAACTGGAAATCGCTGTAAAAAATATTTGCTCCTTGGAGCCTGTACTGAAATATCTAGTAAAATTTTCTGTTGAGATTATGTTTTACGCCTGTGGCCACTGCACTAAGCTGAACTGATCGGTAACTGGCTACCGGGGAGGCTGAAACTGAACTGAGCTGGCCGATCACTGGCGACCGGGTGGTACCATACTGAACTGATCGGTCACTGGCGACCGTATAAAATAACACTCCCACATAGTGAATGAACCACAAGCCATATCGCATAAATCTCAAAAATAATCATTTTCTATTTAATGCACGTAAAATAATTAACTGGCATAATGAAAATTCCTGTAATTTTACCAACTGGATTGGATTGGATCGTTCCCAGGCTCGCTGCAACCTAACTGTGCCATGAAAAATATGCAATAGCTTAAACTTAACCAACTATGCAATTTACGTTCAAAAGATGCGACTATGACGCCTAATGACTTCGCATTTAATCATGACTCCGAGCCAACCTGAACCGACACTGAACCGACATATAGTCATGATTAAAATACGCTGAAAAATCATAAAATAATGTTCCTAAAATGATAGGGTCGAAATCTAGGTGGAATGGAGGCCAAAACATGAAACGCTCTTTCGAGAGTCAATTTGGCACATTGCACCGTAAATTCTCGTACGACCTCAAAAATGATCCAAATGACAAACGGTCAAAAACATGACCTTCCTAACTCAATGAGGCACTGTCCAGTCCAAGGCCATGGGCTAAAAGCCAACCAAGAACTCAAACGACACTTCTGAACAGCAGCATACTTGCTGTCAAAAAAAATACAGCAGCTGCGTACTACAAGACTTGCATTGGTTTCGAGACTATCGGCCATTAGGGGCGTGAACCACCGACCAGAGACTCTTACCAACATCCCAAGGAATGATTTGAACCATGGCTAAGGGCCCTAGGCCAGCCACAATCCGCATCACACCAAATCTTAACCGAAGGGTCCAACCGAGAGCAACGTGCATGCGTGTGTAGTGTTTATGCTATGATCGATGTCTTGCGTCGTTCCAGTGGCCATTTGATTGACCATGGCACGATCTAGACATCTAGGAGTATGATATGAACCGTGGCTAAGGGCCATAGGCCAACCAAGATCCACACCAAGCCAACCAACTCGAAGTACATGTGCTGTCAAAACCGAAGGGCCGAGAGGGGAGGGGGCTGTTGTGACGTTTTGATTAAAAACCGATGAACCATGGACCAAGCCACCAAAAGGGCAACTTAGTCACGTCTTAGACATGCTAGGGAAGTGATCCAACCATGGCTATAGGCCCTTGGGGCAGCCAAGATCAGATCCAACCCCTTGACAAGAAACTGAATTTTCGAACCACATTTTTCTGCACCTAAGGGACTTGCTGTCATTCTGAATTTCCAGCAAGCATGGGGCTGGTTTGAATGGACCAACATGGTCCTAATGCATCCTACTACATGTATACAAGCCGCCTTGGGAGCCTGGAATCGAACCAATCACCTGAAACCACAAAACTTAGAAAAACGTGAAGCTTGTCATGAAAGGGCCGAAATTCTGCATGTGTGTTCCCAAAATATTTTGACATGTATCTCGGTTTTTGCTTGCTAAAACAAGATCATGTACTGAAAAATAAATGATAATATGACTTGATTGAGGTTTGAAAGAAATCTAGATATGCCTGGTTTCGTTTTGAAAGAAAACGAACGAAACAACGACGACGCGGCACGGAGGAGGTGGAGCGCTTCTCTTGCTCTTTCTAGTTCTCGATTTTTCTTGCCTTCCCTCTAGCTAAGACTCAAGATTTTTCTACACTGAAAATGGATCTGAATGGTGAGGTATTTCGGTGGAGAGGGAGAGGGATTGAGTGGTTATGAAGGTGAGGAGAAGGGTGCACAATATAAGGATCATATCAAGACCAAGTCCACTCCCCTTTTGAATTTGAATTTTGAATTGATATCAAATGAGTTGGTGGATGCTTCTAGGAGGTGGTGGCCGAAATTTAGCTTGATTCTAGACTAGGATATGTCCATTTATTTAATTAAATTGTGCTCCCAAAAATCCTAGAATTATCCTACTAATTACATGCAAAGAATTGGTCAAAGTTGGTGAGTTGGAAAATGAATCTTCTAGCACTAAGGGTGGCCGAAAAATGCATGATAAAATAAAGGGAAATGTTGATTATCTAGTCAACTAATAATCCTTGAAAGCCTTACTAATCCTTTAAATAATTTAGTGAGCTAACCCCTTAATTTAATAACTTAAATGAGTTCATTTCTTAATCACCTCAAATAATTAAATTAAATCTTCAAACCTTCCTTTCTAACTTAAATGAACTTAGTTACTAGCTAAATTAGCTTCTGGAAATATTTCTCGAATCTTAAATTCTATCTCAAAACTCCAACTCCAGTCCGGTCTCACTGAAATAACTGAAATGCTAAAATCAAACTGCTGAACTGAAATAATAAATAATTAACTTCAAATAAATGCATTTAAAATAATTATGCAATGAAGTCAATTAAATTTAAAAATCTAGAATTATGCATGGCTTATACGTCTACTGATTTACGGGTTCTACATATCCATTGTTATGTAAGAGTTCCACTTGCTGAGTTTTATACTCATTTCAGTTATTTCATGTGATGCAGATAAGAGCGATGGACCAGGACGTTGATTGGAGCTGGGGTCATATGCATATCATAGATGGAAGGAAGTAGATATTTTGATAGCTCTTTGGACATGATCATACAAATGATATTTTGTATTTTGGTTTCATCATTTGATTGATCATGTATATACTTTTGTTTGTAAAAAGTTAATTTATGTGGTTGTCAAGAAAATTTTTAAATCCTTCCTCCCTTCAAAGAAATGTTTATTTAAATTCCGCTGTTATTTTACTAAAACGGGTCAGAGCGTTACAAGTTACCTGCAATCACATCGTCTGGTGCATCTTGGGCCTGCTCCTCCGTCAATGCAAACACATGACCCTGTTGTCTGGGAGGTTGGCTCACTGTCTGGCCACCTCTGGCTCTAGGCTGGGACTGTGTATGAGTGGGCTGGAAGGAATGGACAGACGAAGCTTTTCTCTCAGGCTGAGTCACTGATGCAGATGACCCTGTACCTTGGAATTTCTATGCACCTCTCTGTGGACAGACTTTGGCGAAATGTCCCTGGTGCCTACATATGTTGCATCTGCCCATCACTCCCTGACACTGCTCTGTGGCATGTCGGCCTCCGCAAGAACTACAATACACAGCTGAAAAATCGTACTCTGGCCAGGACCTCTCTGTCGTGACCCGCTGGAGCTCGACGAACTGCTCCCTGCTCTCTTGAACTGCTTGCCTTTAGCTTTCAACGAATCTTTCTTGCCACTACTACTGCTTCCACTATCAAATCGAGTGGGAGGTGGTGGAAACTGTGCGGCGGGCTGCGGCTGTCTCTGAATCTGAACGCTATAGGAAGCTCCTCGCTGCCTAATCAAGCCAGCCTCTGCTCCTTTCGCTCTATTCAGTGCATCAGAAAAAGTGTTGGGTCGTCCCGTGTTCACCAAAGTAAAAATGTCCGGATTCAAACCATTGATGAATTGATCGGCGACCGCTTCATCATTTCCTGCCACGTGTGGCGCAAATCGGAGCAAGGAAGAAAACTTGGCAACATACTCTTCTATGTTCCACTGCCCCTATCTCAAGTTTGCAAATTCTGCCCCTTTGTCTTTTCGATATGACACTGGAAAGAAACGTTGATAAAATTCATCTTTAAATACTTTCCAAGTAATATCGATACCTCTATGCTCAAATGCTCGTTTCGCTGTAAGCCACCAACTCTTGGCCACTTATTGTAACTGATGCCCAATCAACTTCACTCTTCGTTCATCTGTATAGGCAAGAGATTCAAACAGCATCTTTATATCGTCTAACCAGCTCTCACAATTCACTGCATTCTCCGTGCCCTTCAAAGTCGGGGGATGGAATGACTGAAACCTCTTTAATAATGTCTCCATAGGTGTAGCTGTCACCTCCATCTGAGTACCTGACGTACTACCCTGTTCTGGCACTTGACCTGCAGCTGGTTGTGGTATTCTTCTAGGCGGCATATCTGATTATCAAAAGATTAGTACACAATCTATACAATCTGTCTCAGCCCTCCTCTAATCATATACCTCTGATCCAGAATCGGTTCTGATTCAGTCTTTACAAGCACATGCTGTAAATCAATTCAGATAACAATACAACATGTAATAGGGAAAGCAATAAATCATGCTAGCACATCAAAAGCAAGGAAGAAGACTCAATCTACCCCGCTCATTCTATTCTATCTCAATCTACAGAACCTACTGCTCTGATACTGTAATGCCCGAGAATTTTATCCTGGTAATCCGTAAGTATTGATTTACAATTTTATGTGATTATGAAAGGATTAACCGAGACCCGATTTGAGATAACGCGTAAAAAGTTGTATGTGCGAGGATGAGCTCTCGCGCATATGCTCGACCAGCCGGGCGCATATGCGCGAAATGTCCAGAGGACCTCGCGCATATGCACGACCTGAACCCGCGCATGTGCGCGAGGGTGGCAGAGAGTTGGGCAGAAATTTGAGTACCTCGCGCATATGCGCCGAATGAGGGCGCGCATATGCGCGAGGCACTGTGCACATCACGCGCCGAGACATATGGTCTCGCGCATATGCGCCGGTAGATGTCGCGCATATGCGCGAGACGTGTTGCACGTAGAGTGAGCCATTTGCCTTGATGCATGTTACGTATATATATATATATATAAGCAAATACGTAAACTTCAGAAAACGAGAAATCGAAGGCGAAATTTTGGGGAAAAATTGTCCTTGAATCTTAGGATCGCGATTGTGTAAAACCCGTCCGTCTGATTTTGAATCTGACTGCAGTACTGTGTTCATATCAACGCAGGCTACAACTGGACGTAAGTTTTACTACGTTTTGATATGATTTGAAATTATGATATTGTCAGAATTGAATGGAATTCATATATGATGTTCTTGACATGTTAGACATCATAGAATCGAAGTCAGATTAAGAAACGGACTGATTATGGAATTGTTATGATTTTCTGAAGTTAATTGACTGAGATATGATATCAGATTGTATTGGTATCGATTATTATTTTAGGGAATTATTATCTGGTGATGTTATATTGACCGGGATATCGGGATTGAGCGGTTATACCGTTGATTTTGAATTATTGATCAGATTGGTATCGATTTAAACGGTATATTGATATGATATCATTGATATTGCCATTGCCAGATCGAGGGATTGACAGAGTTTGAATTCCTGACCGAAGCTACAAACGAAAGGTATAAGTCAATGTGGTATCGGGAGATCGACTTAAGTCGGTTTAGACTTGAGTTTTCCTAAATCACATACTTTACTTTATTGCATTGATATTTGCATTGATTTGATTGATGTACTTGTTCTCTTGATTTATAGACAGCAGGTATTAGACGAGTAATCTTGTGACAGAAGTACCTGATAGTGGCGGGATCGCCACGGGCACATTGCACGATGTCACAAGATAGTGTATTGGCGATAGTGCCAAAGTCTGTCACCGGATGATTGGCTTTCGATGCTGATAGAATTTGGGTTTCTTCTATTACTGTTGATCAATGTCGTATCGGTGTGGATAGAATTGGAGCTTTTTCTATTACTGGTGATCGATATTATATCGGTGTGGATAGAATTAGAGTTCCTTCTATTACTGGTGATCTATACCATATCGGTGTGGATAGAATCAGACCTTTTTTCTATTTCTGGTGATCGATACCTTATCAACGTGGATAGAACTGGAGTCTTTTCTATTACTGTTGGTCGATATAGGAATGCCAACTTCTGGAAACCGGGATCCCTAGACTAGGATTGAGTCTAGTCTAAATTGTGTAGCTACGAGTATTGTCGACAGTTTGATATTAGTTATGTTTCAGATTTTGATACATATTGCTGTTACCTATTACATGCTTTATATTTGTTTATATGATTGCATGTTTCGTTGATTTATACTGGGATTATATTCTCACCGGAATTATCCGGCTGTTGTCTTGTTTGTATGTGTACATGACAACAGGTGGGACAGGATCAGGGTCCAGGAGATGAGGAGAGATCGTGATAGAGTGGAGACTTCGGACTTTGATGTATATAGGGTTTTGGCACTTGATAATTAGATGTTGAACCTTAGTTTTTACTGATTTGTAGACGGTACAGGACTTGTACTTTATTTTATACTGAGTTGTATATTAGTTTGATTTCACTACATTTCGCATTAAAAGAAAAGAAAAAAAAAAATTTGACCCTGTTTACTACAATTGATTAATTAGTCTCAATGATGATTTAGAACATGATTAGCGTCCGGGTCCCCACAGATACCACCTGTTGTGGGGACCCGGGCTCTAAATCGATTCTTTTTGGGATTAGTTGGACCTTTGCTAGAAAATGTGGGTCAAATTTTTGCTTTTACCATTAATTCAAATGTATATAAACATGCACAAGGTCTACATTTATTTTATTTCTACAAACATAATATACATGTCTTGTCCAGTACATATTCAACAAACCAGTATTCAAATACAGTACATGACAAAAGTACAACTACTAGTACATCTGCTATGCCCGTGATCACCACGCTATATCCATCTCTCATCTCTGCTGCGACCCAGATCCTGCCCTACCTGTTGTTATGCACACATACAGACACAACAACAGTCGGAAACTCCGGTGAGAATAAATCCCAGTATAAAACATGTGTACATGCATGTCATGCAGTTTCATACAAATCATAGCACGTAATCAGTAATTATGACACATTAGTGAATACAGATAAAACAATCTGACTCTTACTCTTTAACTCGACTCGTATCTAAGTCTAGGGATCCCGGTGTGAATAAGATGTAACCGGTCTCCCACCTACTCTCCCAATCGTGGTGGCGTTACATCTTATTCCTAAACTTCGGTCTGGTCTGTATCGAAATCTACAATCGGAGTAAATCTGATCCGAAGCATCGATATCACGGAACGTTTAGAAAATTGGCGTATCTACCAATGACACTCCTATCTCAGTACATATATATAAATCAAAATAAAGTACAAATAGAACAAGTATGTGATTTTGTTGGAAAACTCAAATTGAATCTCATTTGAGTTGTGTCTTCCCCAAATAACCATGAATTATACCTTCTGGTCGTTCGTAGAAGTCGAAGTCTCGTATTGTTGATATCGAATCTGTTAAACCAAATCTGAAATGACATATATACAATGCACCATATCAACTTCTAACTCAAAAGGATACACATACGGAGCAATATTCAATCTCGGTACATTTCGACGGCATAACGACGTAGTTTCTCGATATCGATCAAATCAACACAATATAATCAATATCAACAATTCACCATTCTCTTAATAACACACTCTAAACTCTGAAATCTGAACATGTTCAATCATAACTACGCTGGAATTTCATAACAATTGCATACGATAATATTTCTTCGATCCGACTACGAATATACGATCACCAACTTCACAAGCACACATAATCTAGTGAAATTCACAATTTCCCCAATCACAATGTCTCAAATCATGCAGGAAATGAATGAAACTTACATCCTTAGCTAGCCCTTGAAGAGAGGAGCTCAAAACCGAAATTGGATTTAAGTTTGGATGGCTAAATCTTGCACAAACCCAATTATAGAATGGAAGAAACTTTGAAGCTTTCCTGCTAATGGTCTCGGTCCTCTGGTTGCTGAAATGGGAAGGAAAGAACGCTAACACCTCATATATATATCATGCATGTTGAGGGGCAAGTGTCATATTTTTCAAGTAACACGCATGACCGCGGGTGCGGTAGTTCATGAACCTGCGGTTGCGCTCAAGCTTCGGCATGCCATCCAACAATTTAGAGCAGTCGACCGCGGGTGCGGTCACTTCTGCACCGCCGGGGCGGTGTTGGTTCGTACAAAATTCTCCAACCTACTGCCCATCAACCGCGGGTGCAGTAGGTGTCCAGGCACGGGTGTGCTGACTCTACTGTAATCAACATGGAACCCTACTGTCCAACAACCGCGGGGGCGGTAGAAAAGTTGGCGCGGGTGCGGTGGCTCAACATGGAACCCTACTGAAGTATTTGTTTTCTCAGAAAGAACTCAATATGCGTCAGAGACGGTGGTTAGAGCTTGTCAAAGATTATGATGTGACGATTAGTTATCACCCTGGGAAAGCGAATGTTGTAGCAGATGTATTGAGCCGTAAGTCGAGTTCTTCTTTGAGTTCTATGATTCAGAAGCCGTTGTCGTTAGACTTGCACCGAGAGGAGATAGCTTTGGTAGTGCCGGGAACCATTGCTCGCTTTTCAGCGTTGGTCATTTGGGCTACATTGACGGACAGGATCCGTAGAGAGCAAGCCAATGATTTACAGTTGATGATGAGAGCCAGAGCAGAGGAGAGAGGTAATTCAGA
This sequence comes from Primulina tabacum, assembly GCF_025594145.1. NCBI lineage: Eukaryota > Viridiplantae > Streptophyta > Magnoliopsida > Lamiales > Gesneriaceae > Primulina > Primulina tabacum. The sequence continues at coordinate 13,362,549 of NC_134563.1, read as the reverse complement.
GTTTGAGATGAATAGAGATGGTTTAATGACATTCAGAGGCCGTATATGAATTCCTACTGGTGATGATATACGGCGAGTCGTCTTGACAGAGGCACATACCGCGCCATACTCGATACATCAAGGTGGTACTAAGATGTATCAGGATCTTCGTAGGCTTTATTGGTGGCCAGGTATGAAGAAGGATATTGCCATGTTTATTTCTCAGCGTCTAACTTGTTAGCAGGTGCAAATCGAACATCAAAAACCTGCTGGGACATTGCTATCATTGCCGATTCCTCAATGGAAATGGGAGCTCATTACAATGGATTTCGTGACTGGTCTTCTTAGAACGCAGAAAGGTTATAACTCTATTTGGGTTATCGTTGATCGATTGACCAAGTCAGCGCATTTTCTCCCAGTCAAGACAACGTATTCCATGAACCAGTATGCCGAAGAATACATAGCAGAGATTGTTAGACTTCATGGTGTTCCTATGTCGATTGTGTCTGATCGTGACCCTAGATTTACTTCAGAGTTTTGGAAGAGTTTACACAGAGCCTTGGGTACACGGTTAGCATTCAGTACATCATATCATCCCCAGAGCGACGGTCAATCAGAGAGAGTTATTCAGATTTTGGAGGATATGCTCAGAGCTTGTACTATAGACTATCCTGGTAGTTGGGATTCCAAATTGCCTCTTGTTGAGTTCACGTAAAATAATAGCTACCAGACGACGATTGGCATGGCATCGTATGAAGCACTTTATGGCAGAAAATGTAGATCTCCCTTGTATTGGGACGAGATTGGTGAGAGAAAGATGTTGGGACCAGAATTGGTCCAACAGACAGCTGATGTTGTTGCTGTTATCCAAGAAAGGATGAAGACAACACAGTCAAGACAGAAGAGTTATGCTGATGTGAGGCGTAGGCCGTTGCAGTTTGAGGTTGACGACCACGTGTTCTTTAAGATAGCACCTCTTAAAGGTGTGATGCGGTTTGGCAAGAAGGGAAAGTTGAGTTCGAGATTTATAGGCCCATTTGAGATCTTGGATAAAGTCGGTGATCGAGCTTACAGGTTAGCCTTACCGCAAGATCTTGACAGAGTTAATAATGTTTTTCATGTCTCCATGCTCAGGAAGTATATTGCAAATCCTTCCCATGTTCTTCGTCACGAGCCATTGGATTTGACGCCGAATTTGATGTACCAAGAGATTCCGGTCCAGATTCTGGATTGCAAAGTTAAAGTATTGATGAATAAAGAGATCGGCATTGTTAAAGTCCTTTGGAGGAATCATTTGATTGAAGAAGCCACGTGGGAACCAGAGGATGAGATGAAAGAGAAGTATCCTGAGTTGTTTGCGCAGTGACGTCAATTTCGAGGACGAAATTCATTTAAGGAGGGGAGATTGTAATAGCCAAACCTGGTGAACGGTTCGGTTTAAGATTTCGTATGATTTTGACTATTTGGTTAAGTTTAAGTATAGTTTAGATGTTAAGAGTTGTGATTTATGATTCATAGTATTGTTGGTTATTAGATGTTGTGTAGTGATATTGTAGCGTCGTTGCGATTAAATTCATGATAATTTGTATGTTGAGCAAATTGGTATGAGGCCAATTGGGGTGGTTAGACTATACATAGAGGTGCAACTTTCTTGTTGGGAGTGTTGCCGAATTATGAGGAGAAGCGACGTTGCGATTCGATTTTAGTTGCAAGAGTATATTGTTGGCTTCAGATGACACCGCACCCGCGGTGTTTGGGCAGAGACCAGAGCGCACCCGCGGTAAGAACTGAGCGCACCCGCAGTCGTTCCTTACGGATTTTTGTATGTTGTCCAGTACACTCAGCGCACCCGCGGTGAAGAAGTTAGCGCACCCGCGGTGCATGTACAGTAAAAGCGTGTTTTCGGTTTTAAGTGGTTAAATACATGAGTTGGTTCACTTTTCCCTCATTTCTCTCCACTCTTCTCGGTTTGCAGCTCAAGGGAGACAAGGGTTCCTACATTTCTTTCTTTCCTTTCTTTGATTCTAGCATCTTGTGGGATTATTGAAGTGAGAACAAGGTTCTTTTGGGTTCAAGAGATAAGGTAAGCTTTTGGTTTAGTTATTCTTGGATTTTGGTGTTGGGGAGAAATCATGGGTTTGTTGATGGTGTTGGTTTTATGGATTTAATGGTATGGTTGTTTGATTATTGGGTTATTGTTGTAGGAACTGTACCAAGAGAATAGAATCAAGTGATCCAAGTGTAGTAAGTGGAATTCATTCCCTTGTGCTCACATGATAATATATGTATTGTGTTCCAATGTTTTAATATGTTATTCCCTTCTATTTGATTCATATTATGTATAGATATACCATGTTGTATATGAAAGGCTTTATATGTCTCAATTGTGTAAAAAAGGAATACAAAAGAGAAGAGTATTCAAAGTGTTTGGTTTAATGTCAAAGAGAGAGTTCAAATGATTTATTGGATTGATAAAGAGATAATCAGAGATTGCATGCAATGAGTTGATCAACGACCATAGGCTTATATCCCAACAGATTAATCGATTTATATCGATGGGATATTGGTACAGATACAGAGATACTATTGAAATATCAATCCACTAGAGAAAAGAGAAATACCATCGTTATTGTTATTTATGCTATGATATTTATGTTTCGGAGTTGATGATATTTAATTATTTCAAAGCCATGTTTTACAGAGTATGATATGTACAGATTGTTATGTAAGAGTTCCACTTGCTGAGTTTTATACTAATTCCAGTTATTCATGTGATGCAGATAAAAGGGACGGGCCAGGACGTTGATTGGAGCCGAGGTCATATGCATAGAAGAGGGAAGGAAGAAGGCTATTTTGCTAGCATTTTGACATTATCAAAAATGATATTTTGTATTTTGATGCAACACTTGATTGATCATGTTTATACTTTTGATTGTAAATGTTTTATGGTAAGAGAATTTTAAATCCTTCTTCCCTCTAAGTAAATTTTTAATTTTCCGCTGTGTTATTTTATAAAATCGATCAGAGGTGTTACACATTTAAATCTAAAGTTCAAATCATGCAGCATCTAAGTTTCACTTATCCTTAAGCTTTGAAAATGAATATCATTAAACATGCATCTTAAACATATAAATCATGCAGGTACTAAGCATAAAATCGTATAAAACATTTAAACTTACAAATTTGAGGCTTGATGACTGAGCTTTCTGGAACTGGTATTGGCATAACCCTTTGCAAGAACAATTGCTCTTATACCAATTGAAACATTCACTACTCATTTTTTTTAAAATACGCTATAACATTTTTTTTATTTTCCCCCTATACTCTCGGCCGATACACATACACATATATATAAAATATTTTGACACCATTTTAAAATAAAAGACAACAACTATATTTAAAATTTAAAGAATGAATTCAAAATATAAAATCGACAAACATTTTAACAAACCTAAACTTAAAACTATTTCGAAATATATCTAACTCTAACAACCTCTCAAAAACTACTCAAAAAACATCATAAAAATCTTTAAGGCAGCTTAAACGTAAATCACAATCATAGACGTAATGCGAAAAATCTAGTGCTGGTCATCGGGTTGTGTGCACTTTTAGCCCAACAAGATCAACCATTGTGGGGACCCGGGCTCTAACTCAATTTTTTTCGGGATTAATCGGATCTTTATTCAAAAATGTTGGTCAAAATTTTTGCTTTTTAACATTAATTCAAATGTATATAAACAGCACAAGATAGTTCTTCATTTTATTTCAATAAACATAATTACATGTCTTGTTCTAATACATTCATATAAAACAGTGTTTAATACAAACTACAACCACAAGTAGTACAAGTCTAGTAAGAAACAACTAGTAATCTTCTGCACCCGAAGTCACCACACTATCTCGAACTCATCTCTGTCGTGACCCCAGATCCTGCCCCACCTGTTGTTATGCACACATATCATAAATGAAAAACAATATAATCAAAAGCTGAATAAATACTCTCATCATGTAAACAACTCGGGATATCTATGTCTCATATCTGCTTCTGTCTCCCAAGTCGCTTCTTCAGTGCCATGACGACTCCACTGGACTTTCACTAGTGGAATAGTCTTTGTTCTGAGCTGTTTTTCTTTTCGATCAAGAATCTGTATCGGTTGCTCAGTATAACTCAAAGTCTGATCAAGCTCAGCTTCGTCAGGCTGAATGACATGAGAACCATCAGGCATATATCTACGCAGCATCGATACATGAAATACGTCATGTATTCTAGATAGAGAATGAGGAAGAGCAAGTCGATATGCTCGATCGCCAATCTTTTCAAGAATCTCGTACGGACCGATGTATCTAGGAGACAACTTTCCGCGTTTGCCAAATCTGACGCCGCCTCTGAAAGGAGAAATCTTCAAAAACACTATGTCTCCTTGCTCAAATACTAGCGGTCTACGTCTGATATTGGCATACTTGGCTTGCCTATCATGTGCTGTCTTCATTCTCTTCTGGATTATCTTTACCTTCTCAGTCATTTCACGAATCATATCTGGCCCAAGTTCTGGTACCTCAGATATATCATCCCAGTATAGAGGAGATCTGCACTTCTTGCCATATAATGCTTCAAACAGTGCCATCTCTATGCTCGTTTGATAGCTGTTGTTGTACGAGAATTCACACAACGGTAGTGAATCTTGCCAACTAGTGCCAAAATCTAGCACTACAGCTCTCAACATGTCCTCTAAAGTCTGGATAGTCCGCTTTGACTGTCCATCTATCTGAGGATGATAGGCAGTACTCAGGTGCAATGTCGTACCTAAAGCCTGCGCAAACAGTGCCAAACATGTGAAGTGAATCGTGGATCACGATCTGATACGATAGACTTCGGCACACTATGCAATCTGACTACCTCTCTAACATACAACTCTGCCATCTAATCGTGTCGATATGTCATTCTGTATGGAATAAAACACGCTGATTTGGTCAATCTGTTAATAATGACCCAAATCGCATCACAGCCCCGGGATGATCGAGGTAATTTCGTCACGAAATCCATGGAAATGTGATCCCATTTCCACTCAAGAATAGATAAACTCTGAAGTAAACCTCCGGGCTTCTTTCTCTCGGCCTTTACCTGTTGGCAATTCAAGCACTTAGACACGAATTCTGCAATATCTGACTTCATCTGTTTCCACCAGAATTGTGTCTTCAAATCGTTGTACATTTTCCTGCCACCAGGATGAATGCTAAACCGACTACAGTGCGCTTCTGACAAAATCTCTTGCTTCAACTCTGCAACATCTGGCACTACAAGACGGTTATTCACATACAGAACATAATCATGTACCCGATATTCAGACTGATGTCCTGATCTGACCATCTGAATCGACTTCTGAACATTCTGGTCTGTTCTTTGTGCCTCTTTAATCCTCATAATCAAATCTGGCTCAACTTGAATCGAAGAAAGTCTCAGCGGTCTACTATCTGTGTCAAATACTAAACCAGACAAACAGCAATCCTCAACTAAATTTGAAACACCTATCGTCGATAAGGATAGAGCACATACCTTTCGACTCAAGGCATCTGCTGCTGCATTTGACTTCCCTGGGTAATACTTGATCTCGCAATCAAAATCTTTCAACAAATCGAGCCATCTACGCTGTCTCATATTCAATTCTGATTGAGAAAACAGATACTTCAGGCTCTTGTGATCAGAGTAGATCTCAAATTTCTCGCCATAAAGATAATGACGCCAAATCTTCAATGCAAATACGATCGCCGCCAATTCAAGATCATGAATGGGGTATCGAATCTCGTGTGGCTTCAGCTGTCTCTAGGCGTATGCGATCACATGACTTCGTTGCATAAGAATACATCTCAGCCCTCTGTGAGATGCATCACAATATACAATGAAATCGCCAGTACCTGAAGGAATCATCAAGACAGGTGCACTGGTCAATCTCTTCTTCAACTCTAGAAAGCTAGACTCACAATCCGCAGACCACACAAATGGCGCATTCTTCTGTGTCAACTGGGTAATCGGCTTCGCAATACTGGAGAAATCTTTAATGAATCGTCGATAGTACCCTGCCAGACCCATGAAACTGCGTATCTCTGGCACAGAAGTCGGTCTTGGCCAACCGATCACAGCTTCAACTTTACTCGGATCTACAGAAATACCGTCTCCAGATATGATATGACCCAAGAAGACAACCTGTCTCAGCCAAAACTTACACTTTGACAGTTTAGCAAATAATCTTTCATTTCTCAATGTTTGCAACACAATTCTCAAATGATCGGCGTGCTCACTCATATTCTTGGAATACACTAAAATATCATCTATAAAAACAATCACAAACTCATCTAAATACCTCTGAAAGACACGGTTCATCAACCCCATAAACACCGCTGGAGCATTCGTTAAACCAAAAGGCATGACAACAAACTCATAATGTCCATACCTGGTTCGGAATGCTGTCTTCGATATATCAACATCTCTAACTCTCAGCTGGTGATATCCAGATATCAAATCAATCTTAGAATAAACAGAGGATCCCTGCAACTGATCAAATAAATCATCAATACCAGGCAATGGATATTTGTTCTTTACCATCGCCTTGTTCAGTTGCCGGTAGTCGATACACAATCTCATTGAACCGTCTTTCTTTCGTACAAAAAGTACTGGAGCGCCCCAAGGAGATACACTGGGTCTGATATATCCTTTGGCTAGAAGATCTTCTAACTGTGCTTTCAATTCTTTCAATTCTATCGGCGCCATCCTATACGGAGCTCTCGAAATAGGAACGGTACCCGGAATGAGATCAATACTAAAATCTACCTCTCGAACTGGAGGTAATCCTGGAATCTCGTCAGGAAATACATCTGCAAACTCCCGTACTACTGGCAAATCTGCCAATTCCGGGCTTGATTTCTGTAGATCTACAGAATAAATAAGGAACCCCTCTGCTCCTTTTTGCAACAATCTATTCATAGTCAAAGCAGAGACTAAGGGAATCCGAGATCTGGAACCCTTACCGTAGAATTTCCACTCTTCTGTCATTTCAGGTCTGAATCTGACAATCTTGTGAAAACAGTCTACGGTGGCTCTGTACTTAGTTAATATGTCAATCCCGACAATACAATCAAAATCAGATAAGCCAAGTACAACACAGTTTAAATCAATCTCATGCCCTTCAAACTGTAGTATACACTGTCTAGCTGAAGTCACAGATATCAAACCACTTCCCAATGGAGAAGAAATATTCAATTATCTCGTTTTAGGTCATTACAATGCATTATATAATTAATAAAACCCATAAAAAGTAGTGTAGAAAGCATTAAAGAAGATAACTAGCAACTTTGACACGGAAGTTGACAATAGACCGCGGGTGCGTTGCATACTGGACCGCGGGTGCGGTGTGGCTTCGGCTAATTCGAATAAAAGAACCGCGGGTGCGGTCATTGTAGGAGCGCGGGTGCGCTTGCCGTCCGCGGGTGCGATCCTTGCTTGACCGCGGGTGCGCTATAGCTTCGGCAATATTCTCTTAAATTTGATTATCATGGACCGCGAGTGCAGTCCCTGAACTGGCGCGGGTGCTCTCCACCTTCGGCAATTGCACTTGAATAACATTCCAAAAACCTCCAATATTATTCCCATGTTTCCCAACCTCCTCTAATTTAGACATCCAACTTGTAGGACTTCCTTGATAGCTCATCATGAGTCCTTGAAGTGCATCTTTAAACTTCTTACTTCGTCCCCTCGTTATAGGTCCTTCGGTATATTCTTTGTTGAACTCCACCACTTGCTTGAATATGCTTGATTCATCATCTTTAATCACAATCAAGCTTGAAAGTCCGCGGCAACAACGCATCTTAAATCTCCTTTCAACCATTAGCACGTAACACCCGATCAGATTCGTATCAGCTTCACTCTCCGTTCGTCTGTATAAGCCAGAGATTCAAACAACATCTCTATATCATCTAACCAGCTCTCACAATCCACTGCATTTTCTGTGCCCTTTAAAGTCGGAGGATGGAACGATTGAAATCTCTTCAATAAGGTCTCCATAGGTGTAGCTGTAACATCCATCTGAGTTACTACCCTGTTCTGGCACTTGCCCTGCAGCTGGTTGTGGTATCCTTTTAGGCGGCATAATCTGATTATCAACAAGATTAGTACACAGTCAATACAATCTGTCTCAGTCCTCCTCTGATCATATGCCATTGATCCAGAATCGGTTCTGATTCAGTCTCAACAATTATGTGCTGTAAATCAACTCAGATACAATACAACATATAATAGGGAAAGCATTAAATCATGCTAGCACATCAAAAGCAAGGAAGGAGACTCGATCTACCCCGCTCATTCTATTCTCTCTCAGTCTACAGAAACTACTGCTCTGATACCACCTGTTGTGGGGACCCGGGCTCTAACTCAATTCTTTTCGGGATTAATCGGATCTTTATTCAAAATGTGGGTCAAAATTTTTGCTTTTTAACATTAATTCAAATGTATATAAACAGCACAAGATAGTTCTTCATTTTATTTCAATAAACATAATTACATGTCTTGTTCTAATACATTCATATAAACCAGTGTTTAATACAAACTACAACTACAAGTAGTACAAGTCTAGTAAGAAACAACTAGTAATCTTCTGCGCCCGAAGTCACCACGCTATCTCGAACTCATCTCTGTCGTGACCCAGATCCTGCCCCACCTGTTGTTATGCACACATACAGACATAACAACAGCCGGAAACTCCGGTGAGAACAAATCTCAGTATAAAACATGTATGCATGCTAATACATAATCATAAATCATGCATGAAAGCAATAAAAATGGGTTCCATAGTCTATGAAACCAATCTATATGAGCATGCAATTCAAATCAAATCATGTCTTCACTCGACTCGACTCTATTCTAGGGATCCCGGTGTGAATAAGACGTCACTGTCTGTCACCTACCCTCCCAATCGGGGTAACTGTACGTCTTATTCCTAGACTTCGGCCCTGTCTGTATCGAATGTCTACAATCGGATTGAATCTGATCCGAAGCGTCGATACCACCGAATGTCTAGTTTGGCAAGTCTGCCAATGACTCTCCTATCTCAAATGCTTGAATATAACTCTATAAACAAGGCATCATCATATCAAAAGATTTAAATATAATTCTATAGACAAATCAAAATCATATCAAAAGATAGACAACAATTCTAGTATGTGATTTGGTTGGGAAACTCAAATTGAATCTCATTTGAGTTGTGTCTTCCCCAAACAAAACATGAATTATACCTTTCGTCGCACAATGTCTGTTGATGTCGAAGTCTCGATGACGACTCTGTCAATATCAAATCTGAAATGGGAATGTTGATACGTATTCTATCAATCTCTAATCTCAATCAACACATATCCAATTCAATACTTGACCTCGGTACCATTTGACGGCATAACGACGTAATTTCTCGATACCGGTCAATTTCATAACAATAACAATGACAAGAATCATGTCTCCACGTCATAATCAATATCATAACCATTTCAAATTCTGAAAATCTGCATAAGTTCCACCCAATACATTCTGGAATGTCATATAAATCGCATACAATATCTGATAATAAATCTGTTCATGGTATTTCGGTTCCTAGCTACTCAAGAACACATATCTCAATTAAAATGACAATTTTTTCAACATGTAGATTTCGAAACATGCTATAATTGAACCATACTTACATCCTCTTGTAGCCTATGATGCAAGGAGCAAGAATCTATACTTGGAATGAAGTTTGGATGTGTAATTCTTTCAAAATCATAACCTTGAAGCATAAGGAATTGAAGCTTCTCCCCACTCTCTCTCGTTTCTCAGCTGATGGAAGTGGAGAGAAAGGAATCAGCACATTTCTATATATATACCATGCCATGTGTCAACTTGAGAAACAAAGGTGGCTTTCTTGCATGCTGCACCGCCGGTGCGCTCCCTCTAGACCGCAGGTGCGCTCAAGCTTCGGCAGTCCATTCATTTTCCAAAATCGACGTCCGCGGGTGCGCTACATATAAGACCGCGGGTGCGGTGACATCAACGCGGGTGCGGTTACGTTTGAACCGCGGGTGCGGTGTCATTTCTGTAAATAATTTCCAACTCTCTGTCCATCAACCGCGGGTGCACTCTTTCTTGGACCGCGGGTGCGGTGACCCTATTGTAAAAATGACCAATTTTCTGTCCATGCACCGCGGGTGAGGTATCTTTCATGGTGCGGGTGCGGTCTGCCCTTCATTCAAAATTCTAATTTTTCATGTCTCTCTTTCCCCCATCTCATTTATTGCTTCTCATTACATGTCATGCATTCTCATATCTTTGAATATCGCATCAATGAAGACTAATAAATCTCAGGCCTTATAACCATCCAAACCTCCATCATCATTAATATCATGCTCACCTGCATTCATCACACTTATTGAGTCTAATGACTCAGCAAACCATAAACTTTACAACAAGTAATACATATACAACCATATGCAACAGTGAAAATACTTTTACGTAAAATAATTTTCATGAACATACGTGAACATAAATATTTTTCCTTTTATCATTTCATAGAATATATCATTTCATCATAAATATTTTTCCTTTCATTGAATTCACATCTTTAATTGTGACTTTTGTTTCAGCTTTAAAGTCGATGGATCCATCTACATGTAACCACAGTACTGGGCGACAGGGAAATCGGCGACACTTTTACCCTTCAACTGAGCCTTGGCCTATCATCATCATATGGAAATACGATCGTCGGACTTCCTCTGGGGCCTTCTCCAATAGACGGGCTCCTTCTGGGGTCTTTTCTCTCACGATATGTAAGGCCCGAGAATTTGATTATCGTAATCTAATATGATTTTTTGATAAATTGATGTGATTATAGACGGAACGGATCAGACTGGGAAAGACGAAAAAAAACATGAAATATGTGCGAGGAAAGAACGCCTCGCGTATATGCGCGACAAGGAGCCACGCGCATATGCGCGACAGTGGCAGAAGACCTCGCGCATATGCGCGAGAAGTGTGCGCGCATATGCGCGAGCTGTACAGAAGCTAATGGCCGAGTCCAAAGAAGTTGGCGCATGTGCGCCGAGTTAAGACGCGCATATGGGCGAAGGTGGCCGAGAGTTGTACAGGACCTCGCGCATATGCGCAGACAAAGTGCGCGCATATGCGCGAGCTGCTGTGAAGGATACGCGCCAAGACATAAGGTCTCGCTCATATGCGCCGAGTAGTGTCGCGCATATGCACAAGACGTGCTGCCTTTAGAATTAGCCACCCGTCCTATGCATGCATGATATATATATAAGAGTCTTCAATTTCTTCAGAATAAGGAAAGGAAGAACAGAGAAGAAATTGGGGAGATTTTCAATTCTTGATCGTAGAATTCAATTTGCGAGGAACCCGTCCGTTCGATTTTCAATCCGACTTCGGTACAGTGTTTCTATTGACGAGAGATTCAACTTGACGTAAGTTTTACTACGTTTTGATATGATTTGAAATTATGATCCTACTAGAATCAGATATGATTGATATATGCTGTTCTTGACATAGTAGACATCGCATAATCGAAACCAGATTGAAAAACAGATATCATATAGAATTGTTATGAATTTTCAGAGTTGATTTGATTGTGATTAGACCGATTTGATATCACAATTGTATTGTTATCGATTATTAGATGTTGGGATTGATATCTGATTGATACTGTACTGTTGAGTATATTGATATTATTCAGATTTTGATCTGATGAGTTGTTGATTTGTATATACTGATATTGTATTGCCGGTATTTCGAGATTGTACCGTTATGCCGTTGAAACAGAATTTGATTTAGTTCTGATTATATCCAGTACTGATTTGATTGAGAGGTATATTGATATCGTGTCTATTCGATATTGTCCAATCCATATTGATATTTTAAGGCTCGAGATTTATTAGTCTTCATTGATGTGATATTCGGAAGATATGAGTATGCATGACATGTAATGAGAGGCACCAAATGAGATTAGGAAGTGTTGCATGAAATATCTACCGCACCTGCGGTAAGGAAAGGACCGCACCCGCGGTTGAGCTCATGAATTGTGGAAGAATTACAGTAGCATGAGCGCACCCGCGCTACGAACAAGACCGCACCCGCGGTTGATGGACAGAGAGTTGGAGATTATTTACAGAAGTGACACCGCACCCGCGGTGCATGGCCAGTAGGGTAGGAAATTTTATTCGAAGCAAGACCGCACCCGCGGTCAAGGAGGGACCGCACCGCGGTCGTAGAATTTCAGAAAATGAAAGGCATGCCGTGGGCACAGCGCACCCGCGATGAAGAGTGACCGCACCCGCGGTGCTGCATGCGAGAAATCCACCTATGTTCCTTGTTGTGACACATGGCATATATATATATATATAATTGGACTGATTTAGTCTTTCTCATTTTCAGAACTCAGAACCGAGAGCATCTTCAACAAATTCCTCAAGTTCTTCCAAATTTATAATTGTGATTGGGTGAGATTTATACATTTAAACTTGAATCTAAATATAGATTTGGATTCCTCTCTTTGAAAGCTACAAGAGGATGTAAGTATTGTTAACTTTCAACATGCTTTGAAGTTGAGATGTTGGGGAAATCAGATATTGGTTGTTATTATGTGTTCTTGACACGTTGGACATAGTATAATCGAAACCGGATCGAGAAAATGATAGCATATGACATTGTTATGAATTTCAGAGTTGATTTAGTGAGATTCTATATCAGAGTTGTGTTATTATTCAGATTATGAGTTGTACTGGATTCATGTATTATATCTGTGATGTTGAGATAGACGGGATTATCGTGACTCTATTGTTATGCCGTCGAAATATCAGTAGATTGATATTGATCAGATTCAGTAATGATTTTGATTGTATCGTGATATCATTGATATGAATTAGATTGTACCTTGTTTAGATATGGTTCAGATGATATACCGATTTGAGTATTGATCAGAACAGGTCTTGAATTGAGTTATATACTGATATGGTATTTATATGATTGTCATTATCAGATTTGGATATGGACTGATTGGAATACAAGACTTCGTCTTCATCAGACCGAGAAGAGAAAGGTATAAATCGATGTTAATTGGGAGATCGACTTGAGTTAGATTTAACTCGAGTTTCCCTAAACCACATACTTGCATGGTATTGTTTCTGTTGTACCTTTATGCTTTCTTTAAATGATTGTGCTTATTCGATTGAATTAGAAGTAGAGAGCAGATAGCTATTAAGTGAGAGTCACTGATAGAGGGGTGAGATTATGCTTCATATACAGATAGCATTCTATTCGATATAGATTAGACCAAAGTACAGAAATAAGAACGTACCGCCACTACGACTGGTAGTAGTAGGTGGGAGATTGTTACGTTCTTATTCACCGGGATCCCTAGATTAGAATGAGAGATGAGTCGTGTTTTAGATATTGAGACTAGAATTTGATTTACAGATCCGTATTGATTTATGTTTCGTAGATTACGATTCATGTTTTATTTACAGACTGGTATGAACATGTGATAAGATATAATTCATGCTTTTATGTTAATTCAGTTAACTGCTTGTATACATTATTTATACTGGGATTTATTCTCACCGGAGTATCCGGCTGTTGTCTTGTTTGTATGTGTGCATGACAACAGGTGGGACAAGATCTGGGTCAAGAAGATGACGAGAGATCGAGATTAGAGTGGTGATTCCGGACTTGGATGTAGACTTGGTTTAATACTTGAAATTTAGTAGTTAAACCTTAGACTAGTTTGAACTAGAAGCATGTTGTACAAGATTTGTATTATTATACTGGTTTGTATAATAGATTGATTCCGTTACCTTCCGCATTGTAAAGAAAAAAATTTTTAGACCCTGTTTATCTTAATTGATAATTAAATCCCAAAGATGATTAAGATGATGATTAGCGTCCGGGTCCCCACAGATTGCTAGCATGATTTACTGCGTTAAAACTATATGTTTACTTGTTTATCTGATTTGATTGTAAGCATGTATTATTTGAGAATGAATCAGAACCGATTCTTGATCAGCAGTAAGACGATCAGAGGAGGACTGAAACAGGTTTGTTGTATCTGGTTACTAATTTTTTTGGTAATCAGATATATACCTCCTCGAAGAATTCCAGAATCAGGTGGTACTTCGGTTTATCAGATGGATGTGTCAGAAACTCCGATGGAAATAATGTTGAAGAGGTTTCAGTCATTTCAACCGCTGATTTTGAAGGGTACTGAGACGTCTGATGATTGTGAGAGTTGGCTGAATGATATTGAAGTACTGTTTGATTCACTTGATTACCCAGATGAACGCCGAGTTAAATTGATTGGGCACCAGTTATACGAGGTCGCAAAGAGTTGGTGGATCGCAACCAAAGAAGCATTAGAACAGCATGGTACCGTGATTACGTGGAAAATCTTTAAAGCTGAGTTTCATAAAATATTTCTCCCAGTATCGTACCGACAAGATAAGAGTACAGAGTTTGCCAACTTGAAACAGGGCCTACTCAATATTGAAGAATATGTGGCTAAATTCTCTACTTTACTACGTTTTGCTCCGCAGGTGGCTGGGGATGATAAAGCTGTAGTTGATCAGTTCATCAGCGGATTGAATCCTGAAATATCTGCATTGGTAAATGTGGAGCGACCCCATTATTTTGCTGATGCCTTGAACAGGGCAAAGGGAGTTGAGGCAAGTTTGATGCAACAGCGAGGAATGTCATATGTTGCTCACTCACAGAAACACCAACCTACAGTTTAATTCTTGCAATCTCCGTGTAGATTTGATAGTGGCAGTAGTAGTGGGGGAAAGAAAGATTTCCTGAAAGCTCGAAAGAAACAGTTTAAGAAGTTAGAGAGTGGTTCATCTAGCTCTTGTGGTTCTAGCCAGAGTTATACAGGAGAGTACTGCAGAACTTGTGGAGGAAGACTGTAAGGCTCGAGATTTATTAGTCTACATTGATGTGATATTCGGAAGATATGAGTATGCATGACATGTAATGAGAAGCACTAAATGAGATTATGAATTGGTGCATGAAATATAGACCGCACCCGCGGTTGAGCTCATGAATTGTGGAAGAATTACAGTAGCATGAGCGCACCCGCGCTACGAACACGACCGCACCCGCGGTTGATGGACAGAGAGTTGGAGATTAATTACGGAAGTGACATCGCACCCGCGGTGCTAGACAGACCGCACCCGCGGTGTTGTACCAGTGAGGTCAGCGCACCCGCGTTACAGGACTGAGCGCACCCACGGTCGAAGCTTTCGGAAAAGTTGATGTATATCAATACATGGAGCGCACCCGCGGTGCAAAAGTGAGCGCATCCGCGGTGCGACGTTCAGTATGAAAATTAAGCCACTTGCCTCCTACCTAAGAAACATGTATATAGATATATATACCTACATGCAATTCAGGAGAATGAAGGAAAGAGCCGAGGGAAGTGCAAAAAAAAGAATTGAAATATTCTTACGCCTTTTGTGAGAAATCCGTCTGTCTGTTTTTGAATTCGACTTCAGTACTGTGTTCCTATAGACGCAGGTTACAACTGGACGTAAGTTTCGTTACGTTTAGACATGATTTGAATTTATGATATTGTCAGAATTGAATATGAATCAGATATGATGTTTCTGCTACAGTAGACATGGTATAACTGAAGTCAGATTAAAGAATAGACTGTTTATGAAATTGTTATGAATTTCAGAGTTGATTTAGTTGAGATTTTATATCAGAGTTGTGTTATTATTCAGATTATGAGTTGTACTGATACTGGTTATGAATTCTGGTATTATATTAATGATGTTGAGATAGACGGGTTTATCGTGACTGTATTGTTATGCCGTCGAAACATCAGTAGATTGGTATTAATCAGATTCAGTAATGATTTCGATTGTATCATGATATCATTGATATGAATTATATTGTACCTTGTTCAGATATGGATCAGATTATATACCGATTTGAGTATTGATCAGAACAGGTCTTGAATTGAATTATATACTGATATTGTATTTATACGATTGTCATTGCCAGACTAGTTATGGACAGATTGGAATACAAGACTTCGTCTTCGTCAGACCGAGAAGAGAAAGGTATAATTCATGTTTTGTTTTGGGGAAGACACAACTCAAATGAGATTCAATTTGAGTTGCCCAACAAAATCACATACTAGGGTTGTTGTTTACCTTTTGATATAATTGATTTGTTTATAGAATTATATTCAAATCTCTTGATATGACGATGCCTTGTTTATAAATTTATATTCAAGCATTTGACATAGGAGAGTCATTGGCAGACTTGCCAAACTATATGTTCGGTGGTATCGAGACGCTTCGGATCAGATTCACTCCGATTGTAGACATTCGATACCGACATGACCGAAGTCTAGGAATAAGACGTACAGTTACTTCGATTGGGAGGGTAGGTGACAGACAGTGACGTCTTATTCACACCGGGATCCCTAGAGTTAGAGTCGAGTCGAGTCAAGATATGAATTGAATTGAATTGCATGCTTATTTGATTTTGATTTCAGAGATTATGGAATCCATTGTTACTGCATGCTTATTTTGATTGGGTTTCCTAGACTATGAAACCTATTATTATGAATTTTATGCATGATAATATGCTTTATGATTTGTATTGTGTATATGCATGTATACATGTTTTATACTGGGATTTATTCTCACCGGATTATCCGGCTGTTGCCTTGTTTTGTATGTGTGCATGTCAACAGGTGGGACAGGATCAGGGTCAAGAAGATGGTGAGAGAAGATGAGTTAGAGTGGTGATTCCGGACTTATTGTCGACTTCGGTTTAATACTTGAAATTTAGTAGTTGAACCTTAGACTAGTTTGAATAATTGTTGTATATTATTGTACGTTTATACTGAGATGTATAATAGATTGATTCCATTATCTTCCGCAATTTAAAGAAAAATTTTTAGACCCTGTTTATCTTAATTGATAATTAAATCCCAAAGATGATTAAGAAGATGATTAGCGTCCGGGTCCCCACAACAGGTGGTATCAGAGCGATAGATCCTTTAGACTGAGATAGAAGAGAATGAGCGGGGTAGATTGAGTTTTCTTTCCTTGCATGTGATTGCTAGCATGAGATTTATTTTGATGTTGACTTACATTGTGTGTGCTAGCATGACAGAATGTCTTACTGCTTTGAAATACATGTTATCTAATTATCTGATTTGAATTGGTAATATGTATTATTGAGTATGAATCAGATCTGATTCATGATCAGCAGTAAGATGATCAGAGAAAGATTGGAACAGATTTGTAGTATTTGAGTACTAATGTTTTGATAAGCAGATATACCTCCACGGAGAATTCCAGAAAGGGGTAGTACTTCGACTGAACAGATAGATGTATCAGAAACTCAGATGGAAATACAGTTGGAAGAATTTCAGTTATTTCAGCCGCCGACTCTGAGTGGTGTCGAGACATCTGAAGATTGTGAGAACTGGTTTGATGACATAGAAATACTGTTTGATTACTTGATTATTCAGATGAACAGAGAATTAAACTGATATTCCACCAGTTACGAGAGACTGCCAGAAGTTGGTGGATTACAAGTAAAAGAATGCTAGAACAGAGAGGTACAGTGATTTCGTGGGAAATATTCAGAACTGAATTTTATCGAAGATTTTTCTCAGTTTCGTACCGGGAAGATAAAAGAGTAGAGTTTGAGAATTTGAGACAAGGTCAACTGAATATTGAAGGATATGTTGCTAAATTCTCTACTCTACTGCGTTTTGCTCCTCATGTAATTGGGAATGATGAAGCTGTAGCGGATCAGTTCATCAGACGATTGAACTCGGAGATAGTTGCATTGATGAATATGCAGCGACCTTATCATTTTGCTGATGCCTTGAGTAAAGCGAAGAGAGCGGAGGCGAGTCTGATTAGACAACTAAAAAGGGTGTGTGCGATGCAACCCCAGACACAGCAATCCCCTCTCCGATTTGATCGTGGCAGCACGAGTGGAAAGCAAGATTTGCTGAAAGCTCGAAAGAAACAGTTTAAGAAGTTAGGGAGCAGACTGAGTGGTTCTTCTAGCTTCAGTAGTTCCAGCCCGAGTCATACTGGAGTATATTGCAGAACTTGCGGAGGGAGACATTCCACAGAGCAATGCCAGGGAGTGACTGGTAGTTGCCATATTTGTAGACAACCAGGACACCTTGCTAGAGTTTGTCCTCAGAGAAGTTTCCGAAGATTTTAGGGAGCAGAAGACCGAGGAACAGACACCGGACACACCTGACGATAGAGTGGCAGGTACTATTTTTATGATTATATTGCATATGTATTAATATATACTAATGCATTCCCTATGATTACCTTTGACTGAGTTGCATTGAGATATGCTGTACCTGTTGAGTCTGATTGTACTGTAGTATTGATTCCCTTACTTGTTGAAAAAGAAAGACTGATATCAGAGATTTCTGTGAAATATTGTATACTACAATAAGATGAGAATGAGGTCGAGTTAGATTATGATGTACTTGCATTTCTGATTTGACCGCATTATTGATATTAATATGCTGAACAAGTACAGAACTATTGTAGATTCCTGCCAGAAAAAATATAAGATTCAGACCAGATAGGAAAGATGAGTAGAAATTCCTCGGTAAGGATTCTAGATCTAGAATTCCTTGGATATCTGTATTGTCTATGACTCGATTATTACAGAAAAGAGCAGATGACATCCTTATGTATTCAGTAGACATACTGAAATCGAGTCTAGCATTGGCAGATTTGCCAGTGATGTACGAGTTGGCTGATGTTGGCCCAGATAAGATTTCAGATTTGTTTTATATCAGACAGATAGATTTCAGAATTGAATGGAGACCAGGTACTGTTTGTTTTATTAGAATTTAGTACAGAATGATATTGAATGGGCAGAATCTCACTGAATGAAGTTGAAGAATTGAAAGATCAGTAGAAGAGTACGGGCCAGGTGTTACATTTGACTTAGTGTTTCCCGGTGACATATTTCAGTATGTTCAGAGATATTCTGATGATTTCATGCTCGTTGTATATCTATGACATTTTGATATATTTGTAGCATCTGATTGACTGAATCGAATATCTGAAGATTGTATTGAATACTCTGAGAACTGTGATTAGTGTATATAAAAATTATTCAGATATGAATCCTGCTTGAAACAGATTGTATTCAGAATATGCGATATCTGAAGTTAGTATACCGATTGATTTTGACACAGTTGAGATCAGAATCAGTGACTGAGAATGATACCGATATCAGACATATCAGAAATTTCAGAAATGTCATAGATGTCAGAAATGTATGTTTGGTCTGAATTGACAGATTTTCGTATACGATTGTTATTTTGTATCTGCTTGAGTATTGCTATTGTTCTAACACTATATTTGAGACAGCTTATATTGTTTGAGGGCATATTGTATTTGCAGATGATATATAGCAGTTGATCAGAACGACAAGAAGATGTGATTGATTAGTCAGAATTGACAATATTGCCAGGAATTGCCGTTTTATGAGTTTACTAAACTCACTAGATCAGTATAGATTATTGATATTATGAATCTGATTTGATAGTACTGTTATTCGGAGTTAGTGTTTGATATATATTATTCAATCCGAATCAGAGTTGAATTCGAGAACTTCAGTAGATTAGAAATATAATCAGAATGTTCAGAGCTTAATTTCAATAATCAGAACAGAGCATCGATCAGAGTGACAGATATGTGATTGTACGGTATGAGAATGATTATCTTGTGATGTCAAATGTTTCAGAATTGTACAACAGAATTTGATATCGACAATCAGAACCGAATACCAGGTAGGTATTTTTCTTTGATTTATATTATTAAATGATTGTTTATACCAAATAGTTCGAATTGGGAATGACAGATAGGGTCAGAAGCGCACAGAAATGGATTCAGTAGTCATTCAGGTAACAGAAAGTATATGATAATTCGAACAGATAGTTTTTTATATAGACCGATTAAATCAGTTAAGACAGAATTTATGCTTAAATGTTGGCAGAATTGTACTAAAATGTCTGAACAGCCAATAAATGAAGATAGAAAGATAGAGATCAGAAGATTTATTACAGAATTTGTATATTCTTGACTAGACATGGGGAGTATATTTCGATGAAATTCGTAATGAAATTACTGCAATACTTTCCAGATTGTGATATAATATGATTGTGATTGACAGATTGTTCAATCTATATCTATTAGTTTGTATAAGATGATGTACAAACATGACCAGATGACACAGATCGATGTCAAAGAAAGAGTCAGACTGATCAGAATGTAGAAATAGACTATATCAGACTATGATTTTGATTGAGTTTGTAATTGTGGCAGAATATACCATGAACTCATTCATATATTATCCACCGACTGACAGATAGCCAGAGTGTACTATCCGGATATTGAGAGATATCCAGGGAGTGGCAGTGCTGCATGCTAACACCAGTTGACATGACATATTGTCACTATATGAATTATTGTATAATGATAGCTATCAAACGAGCATTGAAATAGCCGCAAATGAGACATTGTATAGTAAGTACTACAGATTTCTTTGCTATAAGAATAATATCTCGGAGATACCTGAGATAGAAGCTGATACAGTCAGAGATAGGACAAAGAAAATGTAGCTAATTCAGAAGAAAATGAAGATAGCTCAGACCAGACAGACTGAATACGCCAACGTTGAATGATGACGATTGGTATTTGGGGCCGAAGATTGAATATATCCTTGACTGGGATAAACAGATTTGATAACAGCTGATGATATTGATTTGGTATGAGCCGTTGATTGATATATACGGATGTTGTATAGACAGGATGGTGAGATTGATTCTGTCAGAGTTATTTCGAAGGGTATTATGATATTATGCTCTTGAATTATTATTCCAATTTAGAATTACAGATCCATACAAGAAAGATATTTCAGAATGAAGACTATTCTATTATTGAAAATACAGTAAGTGACAGGGCCTCAAAGAGACTATCTAAAAGACAGAACTTGGCATGAGATTAAGATTTCAGAATGGATTCATTGAGATGAGTTTTGATTTAAACTCTGTATACATTTCTTCTGATATATCTGAATTGATTACTTGTGATTTCAAGGACGAAATCATTTCTTAGAGGGGGAGAAATGAAAGGCTCGAGATTTATTAGTCTTCATTGATGTAATATTTGGAAGATATGAGTATGCATGACATGTAATGAGAAGCACTAAATGAGATTATGAAGTGGTGCATGAAATATAGACCGCACCCGCGGTTGAGCTCATGAATTGTGGAAGAATTACAGTAGCATGAGCGCACCCGCACTACGAACACGACCGCACCCGCAGTTGATGGACAGAGAGTTGGAGATTAATTACGGAAGTGACACCGCACCCGCGGTGTTGTACCAGTGAGGTCAGCGCACCCGCGTTACAGGACTGAGCGCACCCACGGTCGAAGCTTTCGGAAAAGTTGATGTATATCAATACATGGAGCGCACCCTCGGTGCAAAAGTGAGCGCACCCGCGGTGCGACGTGCAGTATGAAAATTAAGCCACTTGCCTCCTACCTAAGAAACATGTATATAGATATATATACCTACATGCAATTCAGGAGAATGAAGGAAAGAGCCGAGGGAAGTGCAAAAAAAAGAATTGAAATATTCTTACGCCTTTTGTGAGAAATCCGTCCGTCTGTTTTTGAATTCGACTTCAGTACTGTGTTCCTATAGACGCAGGTTACAACTGGACGTAAGTTTCGTTACGTTTAGACATGATTTGAATTTATGATATTGTCAGAATTGAATATGAATCAGATATGATGTTTCTGCTACAGTAGACATGGTATAACTGAAGTCAGATTAAAGAATAGACTGTTTATGAAATTGTTATGAATTTTAGAGTTGATTTAGTTGAGATTTTATATCAGAGTTGTGTTATTATTCAGATTATGAGTTGTACTGATACTGGTTATGAATTCTGGTATTATATCTGTGATGTTGAGATAGACGGGTTTATCGTGACTGTATTGTTATGCCGTCGAAACATCAGTAGATTGATATTGATCAGATTCAGTAATGATTTCGATTGTATCATGATATCATTGATATGAATTATATTGTACCTTGTTCAGATATGGATCAGATTATATACCGATTTGAGTATTGATCAGAACAGGCCTTGAATTGAATTATATACTGATATTGTATTTATACGATTGTCATTGCCAGACTAGTTATGGACAGATTGGAATACAAGACTTCGTCTTCGTCAGACCGAGAAGAGAAAGGTATAATTCATGTTTTGTTTTGGGGAAGACACAACTCAAATGAGATTCAATTTGAGTTGCCCAACAAAATCACATACTAGGGTTGTTGTTTACCTTTTGATATAATTGATTTGTTTATAGAATTATATTCAAATCTCTTGATATGACGATGCCTTGTTTATAAATTTATATTCAAGCATTTGACATAGGAGAGTCATTGGCAGACTTGCCAAACTAGATGTTCGGTGGTATCGAGACGCTTCGGATCAGATTCACTCCGATTGTAGACATTCGATACCGACATGACCGAAGTCTAGGAATAAGACGTACAGTTACTTCGATTGGGAGGGTAGGTGACAGACAGTGACGTCTTATTCACACCGGGATCCCTAGAGTTAGAGTCGAGTCGAGTCAAGATATGAATTGAATTGAATTGCATGCTTATTTGATTTTGATTTCAGAGATTATGGAATCCATTGTTACTGCATGCTTATTTTGATTGGGTTTCCTAGACTATGAAACCTATTATTATGAATTTTATGCATGATAATATGCTTTATGATTTGTATTGTGTATATGCATGTATACATGTTTTATACTGGGATTTATTCTCACCGGAGTATCCGGCTGTTGTCTTGTTTTGTATGTATGCTTGTCAACAGGTGGGACAGGATCGGGGTCAAGAAGATGATGAGAGAAGATGAGTTAGAGTTGTGGTTTCGGACTTATTGTCGACTTTGGTTTAATACTTGAAATTTAGTAGTTGAACCTTAGACTAGTTTGAATAATTGTTGTACATTATTGTACTTTTATACTGAGATGTATAATAGATTGATTCCATTACCTTCCGCATTTTAAAGAAAAATTTTTAGACCCTGTTTATCTTAATTGATAATTAAATCCCAAAGATGATTAAGAAGATGATTAGCGTCCGGGTCCCCACAAAGACATTCCACAGAGCAATGCCGAGGTGTGTTCTGTAATTGCCGGATCTGCAGACAATCAGGACACTTTTCTAGAGTTTATCCACAGCGAGGTGCCCAGAATTCCAGGGAGCAGAACCATCTGGATCAGTGGCACCGTCTGATAGACAACTCCGGTTGTTCACTCGTTCCAACCACCGATGACTCGCAATCACAACCAAGGCCAGGACACACCTGACGAGGTAGTGGCAGGTAATTGTTTCATGTATGGTTATGCTGCATATGTATTGACAGATACTAATGCATTCCGTACGATTATTCTTGAATGAATTGCATTGATATATGCTTTGGTTATCGAATTATTATATACTGTAGTATTGATCTCTTTTCTGTTGGGGAGAGGTTTTGTATCAGTGACATCTGTTAAATCGTGTATGCTACACTATGACAGATATGAGATTGAGTTAGATTATATTGTACTTGGGTTGTCCGATTTCGATTTTATTATCGGTACTGATATGTTGACCAAGTACAAGTTACCGTTGATTTTTCCAAAAGATTGAAAGATTCAGATACATATGATTGATGAACGGAAATTACGGTAAGCATTCTAGATATAGAATTCTTTGCATATGAACGATGTTGAGGACTCGATTATTACGGAAAGGAACGGAGAGATTACTTATGTTTTCATTTGATTTACTGAAATCGAGCCTATCATTGGTTGATATGCCAGTGGTATGTGAAGTTTTTGATGTTTTCTCAGATGGGATTTCAGAGTTGCTTCCAGTCAAAAAGATAGATTCCAGCATTGAATGCATTCCAGGTACTGTTCTTATTTCTATAACTTTTTACAGAATGACACTGATTGAATTGAAAGACTGGAAAGACCAGTTAGAAAATTTCTAGCCGAGAGTTACATTTGATTGAGTGTTTCTATTTGGGACGCTCCAGCTATGTTTGTGGGTTGATGAACCCTGTGTTCAGAAGTATTCTGATTATTTAATGCTCGTTTTTCTATGATTATTTCATCTATGATATCCTGAGATATATCTATGATATCATGAGATATTTGAAGCATATGACTGATCAGATCGAACATTTGAAAATTGTATCGAATATTCTGAGAATTGAAATGTTGTATACAGAAACTGTGGAGATGTGAATCTTGGTCGAGACAGATTGTATTCGGAACATGTTAAATCCGAAGATAGTATATTGGTTGATCTTAGCACAGTTGAAGTCGTGATCAGTTGGCTGAGACCGATAGCATTGTAAGAAATTACAGTCTTATGAGTTTAGCAGATCAGTATCGATGAGTGATGTTTCGAATCTGATTGAATATTTCTGTTGTTCTTAATCCGTGTTTGAAACAGATAGTAGGCAGTGGATAATTTATATTGTACAGTCCGAACCAGAGCTGATTTTGGAGAATTAAAGCAGTTCAGAAAGTTGATCAAAATGTGCAGAACTCGATATCGACAGTCAGAGCAGAGCATCGATCAGAGTAACATGTTTGTGACAGTGTGTTATATGTTAATAATCGTTTTGTTTGCCGAATATTTCAGATTTGAAACGACAGATGTTGTCAGATGCACATAGCAGTCGATTCAGCGTTCATCCTGATGGCAGAAAATGTACAAAAAGATAGAAACTAGGAGGATTATTATCTAATTTGCCTATTCTTGAATGGAAATGGGATCACATTTCTAGGGATTTTGTAACGAAGTTACCGAGATCCTCCCGAGATTGTGATGCGATTTGGGTCGTGATCGATAGATTGACCGAATTTGCATGTGTTATTTCGTACAAATTGACGTACAGATATGATCTAATGGTAGAGATCTCTGTTCAAGAGGTGGTCAGACTGCATAGAGTACCGAAGTGGATTGTTGCAGACCGTGATTTTCGATTACTTCTGAATACTGCATGTCATCCACTGATTGACGAACAGTTAGAGTGAATTATCCAGATCTTGGGAGGATATGCTTAGAGCTATAGTGCTTGATCTTAGCACTAGTTGGCAGGATTCATTGCCACGTTGTGAGTTGTCGTACAGCAATAGCTATCAGACGAGTATAGAGATGGCACCGTTTGAGGCGTTGTACGGTAAGAAATGCAGATCCCCTCTGTATTGGGATAATATCTCTGAGGTACCTGAGATTGGACCTGATATGATAAGAGATATAACAAAAAAAGGTGAAGTTGATTCAGAAGAAATTGAAGACAGCTCAACATAGACAGGCCAAATATGCCAAGGTTTTACATAGACCGTTGGTATTTGAGGCTGGAGACTGAATATTCTTGAAGATTTCACCTTTCAGATAAGTTATCAGATTTGACAGGAAAGGGAAGTTGTCTCCACATTATAATGGGTCGTATAAGATTCTCGAGAAGATAGGAGATCATACCTATCGACTCGTATTACCGCCTTCTTTATCGGGGATACCTGATATTTTCATATATCGTTATTGAGGAGATATCTGTATCATGCTTCACATGTTATTCAGCCAGACGAGTCCGAACGGGAGAAGACACTGAATTACTTCGAGAAGCTGATTTAGATTCTCGATCGTAAAGAAAAGCAGCTCAGAACAAAGACTATTCCGCTTGAGAAAATTCAGTAGAATCGTTAGAGCATCGAAGAAGCTACATGGGAAATCGAGTCAGATATGAGACAGAGATTTCCCGAGTTATTTCACTAATGTGAGTATTCTTATTTAGCTTCTATTCTCCATTCCTTATGGTATCTGGTGGATATTTGATTTGATATCTGATTGAATTGCCTGTGATTTCGTGGACGAAATCAGATCTTATGGGGGAGAAATGTAAGGCCCGAGAATTTGATTATCGTAATCTGATATGATTTGTTGATAAATTGATGTGATTATAGACGAAACGGATCAGACTGGGAAAGACGGAAGAAAACACGAAATATGTGTGAGGATAGAATGCCTCGCACAGATGCGCGACAAGGAGCCACGCATATGCGCGACAGTGGTAGAAGACCTCGAGCATATGCGCGAGAAATGTGCGCGAATATGCGCGAGCTGTGCAGAAGCTAATGGCCGAGTCCAGAGAAGTTGGCGCATGTGCGCCGAGTGAAGGCGCGCATATGCGCGAAGGTGGCCGAGAGTTGTACAGGACCTCGCGCATATGCGCAGACGAAGTGCGCGCATATGCGCGAGCTGCTGTGAAGGATACGCGCCGAGACATAAGGTCTCGCGCATATGCGCCGAGTAGTGTCGCTCATATGCGCGAGACGTGCTGCCTTTAGAATGAGCCACACGTCCTATGCATGCATGATATATATAAGAGTCTTCAATTTCTTCAGAGTAAGGAAAGGAAGAACCGAGTAGAAATTGGGGAGATTTTCAATTCTTGATCGTAGAATTCAATTTGCGAGGAATCCGTCCGTTCGATTTTCAATCCGACTTCGGTATCGTGTTTCTATCGACGAGAGCTTCAACAGGATGTAAGTTTTACTACGTTTTGATATGATTTGAAATTATGATCCTGCCAGAATCAGATATGATTGATATATGATGTTCTTGAAAAAGTAGACATCGCATAATTGAAATCAGATTGAAGAACAGATACCGTATAGAATTTTTATGAATTTTCAGAGTTGATTTGATTTTGATTAGATCGAATCGATTATGAGATGTTGGGATTGATATCTGATTGATATTGTATTGCTGAGTATATTGATATTATTCAGATTTGGATCAGATGAGTTGTTGATTTGTATATGCTGATATTGTATTGCCGTAATTTCGAGATTGTACCGTTATGTCGTTGAAACAAAATTTGATTTAGTTCTGATTATATCTAGTACTGATTTGATTGAGAAGTATATTGATATCGTGTCTATTCGATATTGTCATTGCCAGATTGATATGGACAGATTTGAATTTGAGACTTCGACTTCGTCAGACTGAGAAGAGAAAGGTATAAATTAATGTTGATTTGGGATTGCACAACTCGAGTTTGATGAAACTTGAGTTTCCCAAAATCACATACTGAATTGTCATTGCCTCGATATGTTGCAATGTCTGAGATTGATATGCTTAGTCTATTGATTATAGCAGAGTATGTATTGATTTATGGGCTGATGCGCCTAGTCATTGGCTGATGTGCCAAGTCTTCGGCTGAGTCGCCAAGACACTGGATATGTGATTTATATCGATGTCGCTTAGGAGTTGATTCATTTCTATCGCTGAGATTCGGTATATTGTAATATCCAGGAACCGGGATCCCTAGATTAGGAAAGAGTCGAGTCGAAGTTTGATTGACAGTTTTATATTAATTCATTTCTTTCATATTTGATACATATTATTAATAATTATTTCATGCTTTTATATCGGTTTATATGATTGCATGTACACATGATTTATACTGGGAATGTATTTCTCACCGGAGTTATCCAGCTGTTGTCTTGTTTGTATGTGTGCATGACAACAGGTGGGACAGGATCAGGGTCAAGACGAGGACGAGAGAGGACTAGTTTAGCGTGGAGATTCGGACCCAGAAGTAGATCTGTTGCATCACATGACATGTAGTGAATGAACAGTAGTTGTTATAATTTCCTTTTGTACAGGACTTGTACTTAGATCTGGATACTGATCTTGTAAATGAAATAAGATTTATGAATTCCTTTTGTACAGGACTTGTACTTAGATCTGGATACTGATCTTGTAAATGAAATAAGATTTATTTCATATGTTTCCGCTTTTGTATTTTTTTAAAAAAAATTAGACCCTGTTTATTTATTTGTTTTTAATTATTCCCAAAAATGATTAAGAACTGAATTAGCGTCCGGGTCCCCACACGATATCCCCAATCATAAAATTATATCATCGTAATAGTCAAAATTACTTCACCTCATCCAACGTTTCATATTTTCATCACTTACAAAAATCATGCATATAAATATCATTTTTCTTTTAAACCAAGCATGCAACATATGTTTTAGCTTTAATTTTCTATCATCAAATTCCTTGAACAATTAGAATAAGCCTTTTATCATATATTACATCATTCAACGTATTGCAATGACGTCTAACCATTTTTCATTGTAAAATGATCGTTTTACCCTTAGATGTAAAATTTCTCGATTTTACCTTTTTCTTACTTTCATTGAATCTAGACCATCCAAAATAATTATTTAAGCTTAAATTATATTTCTCATATTTTTATTTTCTTAATTACTAATTCGTAGAGCTTTTTAAACTCGAATTAATTCAAACTTTAGTATTTTCTTTTCAAATTATAGACATATATTTTTATTACCAAATTTACCCTCGTGAACCATGATTCGGCCGCCGTGGACCACGGTTCGACCCTTTACCATTAAACCATAAGAATCGAACCCTAACCCTTTCCCTTGAGCCATATCTCGTTTCCCTCACGCCGCACCTGAGGCCTCCCCGAGCAAGCCCCTGACCAGCCCTCATAGGAGACTTCGCTATTGTCATTGCCAGATTGAGTATGGACAGTTGAAATAGAGACTTCGACTTCGTCAAACGGAGAAGATAAAGGTATAAATTAATGTTGAGTTGGGATTGCACAACTCGAGGGAGGTTTGACTCGAGTTTCCCTAAATCACATACTTCTTATTATTATATTCATTGTTTTGACTTGATATGCTTGTTCTATGGATGTATAGAAAGCAGGTATTAGTCGAGTGATCTTGTGACAGAAGTGCTTGATAGTGGTGGGATCGCCACGGGCACATTGCACGATGTCACGAGATAGTGTATTGGCGATAGTGTCACAGTCTGTGACGGATAGGTCAAGACACTGGATGTTTGGTTATATCGACGTGGATAGAATCGGAGTTTCTTCTATTACTGTTGGTCGATATAGGAATACCAACGTCTGGAAATCGGGATCCCTAGACTAGGAGTGATTCTAGTCTGAGTTTGAGAGTTACGGATAGTGATTCATTGATTGATGTTGATTTATGTTCCGATTATGGTACATGTTTAGAGTATGATTTATCGTTGATATAGATTCATGTTTCGAATTTTGATATATGTTACGGATATCGGTTTATGCTTTTATATTTGTTTATATGAAATGTATGTATACATGATTTATACTGGGAATGTAATTCTCACCGGAGTTATCCGGCTGTTATGTTGTTTGTATGTGTGCTTGACAACAGGTGCGACAGGATCAGGAAGAGGATGAGAAATTATAGTTAGCGTGGAGATCCGGGCCCAGAAGCAGAGTAGGATTCAGCACTTGATGTATAGATGCTGAACCTAATTGAGATAGATACCTGTAGTATATGTGTTGTACTTTTATACTGACATGTATATTAGATAGATTACATTGCGTTCCTGCATTTATAATTTAAAAGAAAATTTTTAGTCCCACTTTTTCTTTAATTATTATTTGACGTTAATAATGATTAAAACATGAATTAGCGTCCAGGTCCCCACAACTTCTATCATCCCCAAGAAACAAAAGTGTTTGTTTCTTGGAATGCAACCTTTTTGGAAAAAGAATTTCTATTGGATAGAAAAGGGGAGATGATAGAACTCGAAGAGGTTCGAGAGACACCCACAATTATATAACCCACACCCAAAGAGCCAAGAGAGGAGATACAAGCTCCTAGAAGATCCGAGAGATTCTCGAGTGATGTGAATCTTTGTACGACGAATAGCAAACACGATTAAAATCAAATCGCGCCCTCAATTCAATAACGAACAAAGAATCGTTGTTGTCCCGATCTTTTGAATCAAGTGTGTGTGTTGTGATTTTCACCTCTAAACTAAGAAAAGTCTAGCAACAAATAATCACGAGATAAACAACCGAGATTATAACGAACCTTCGAAGAACAAGTCGACGACAATCCGCATAAGCACGATCGACAAACGCCAAAAAGTTAAAAACTTTGATAAGTTTGATTTTTGTTTGACAAAGCAAAAGCTTTATTGTTCGAGAGAAAACTCAAGAACAATGATAAAATATCAATAATAATCGGAATTGTTCAAAATTTCGTCCAAAATAGGTTTTAATAACAAAAGATATCAAAAATCTAGTCTCCCAAAATAATAAAATTCTAGAAAGGAAAATATTCTCGCTCAGCCGTCTCAGACACGGACCTCGTGTAGACATCCGTGTACGGGTCCGTGTACTATCGAGAAATCACCTTCATCTGGAAACAAGGGGCACGGACCCCGTGTCCACCTCCGTGTAAGGGTCCGTGTACACTCGGTCTTCGCAAATGTCATAGGACACGGACCCCGTGTTCTGGTCCGTGCTCGGGTCCGTCTAGACTCTGGAATTCTTCATCCTCGGCTGTAAAGTACACGGACCTCGTGTGCAGGTACGTGTACACATCCGTGTAGTCTCGGCCGTCTCCAACAATGCTTGAATGATATTCCTTTGGCCTCCCGACGTACTCCCATGCATCACGACCCCTTCGGCACTTTGCTCCTTGCACGTAAGCCCTCCTCGCCTGCTTATAAACCCATTAACGGCTACCATCATCGCATCATCCTCCCCTTCTTGAAAAGGATTTGTCCTCAAATCTTTGCTACCTACACAAAAATGAAGCAATTTAGTAATAACAAGGATTATACGACCAACATGCTTACCTTTAAACTCAAGTCGATAGGTGCTATCGCCCACGTGCTCCATCAACGCTTTGAACTCCAACTCCAAGGTCGACTTCACTTTCAATTCACCAACCTCAACATATACCAAATAGTAAAAGACACCAAATGATAAATATGATTAAGTATCACAAATATCAGATTCCTCCCCTTCTTAGACCTAGTTAACACAAAAATAAGATCCATACACGTTGTGGGGACCCGGACGCTAATCATCTTCTTAATCATCTTTGGGATTTAATCATCAATTAAGATAAACAGGGTCTAAAAATTTTTCTTTAAAATGCGGAAGGTAATGGAATCAATCTATTATACATATCAGTATAAAAGTACAATAATGTACAACAATTATTCAAACTAGTCTAAGGTTCAACTACTAAATTTCAAGTATTAAACCAAAGTAGACAATAAGTCCAGAATCACTACTCTAACTCATCTTCTCTCATCATCTTCTTGACCCCGATCCTGTCCCACCTGTTGTCATGCACAATACAAAACAAGACAACAGCCGGATACAACGGTGAGAATAAATCCAGTATAAAACATGTATACATGCATATACACAATATAAATCATAAAGCATATTATCATGCATAAAATTCATAACAATAGGTTTCATAGTCTAGGAAACCAAATCAAAATAAGCATGCAGTAACAATGGATTCCATAATCTCTGGAATCAAAATAAAATAAGCATGCAACTCAATTCAATTCATATCTTGACTCGACTCGACTCTAACTCTAGGGATCCCGGTGTGAATAAGACGTCACTGTCTGTCACCTACCCTCCCAATCGGGGTAACTGTACGTCTTATTCCTAGACTTCGATCATGTCTGTATCGAATGTCTACAATCGGAGTGAATCTGATCCGAAGCGTCGATACTACCGAACATCTAGTTTGGCAAGTCTGCCAATGACTCTTCTAGGTCAAATGCTTGTATTCCAATCTGTCCATAACTAGTCTGGCAATGACAATCGTATAAATACAATATCAATATATAATTCAATTCAAGACCTGTTCTGATCAATACTCAAATCGGTATATAATGATACAATCGAAATCATTACTGAATCTGATCAATATCAATCTACTGATGTTTCGACGGCATAACAATACAGTCACGATAACCCCGTCTATCTCAACATCACAGATACAATACCAGAATTCATAACCAGTATCAGTACAACACATAATCTGAATAATAACACAACTCTGATATAAAATCTCAACTAAATCAACTCTGAAATTCATAACAATTTCATAAACAGTCTATTCTTTAATCTGACTTCAGTTATACCATGTCTACTGTAGCAGAAACATCATATCTGATTCATATTCAATTTTGACGATATCATAAATTCAAATCATGTCTAAATGTAACAAAACTTACGTCCAGTTGTAGCCTGCGTCGATAGGAACACAGTACTGAAATCGGATTAAAATTCTAACGGCAGCATCTTTCACAATCACAAATCTACAAAGGCGTAAGGATTTTTCTCACAAAGCTTCGACCCTTTTCTGGATTTTGTGAAGGAAAGGCGTGCAATTCTTAAATATATACTGCATGCAACACCCTGAAACGTGGCTTATTTTTCATGTTGCACGTCGCACCGCGGGTGCGCTCACTTTTGCACCGCGGGTGCGCTCCATGTATTGATATGCATTAACTTTCCCCGAAGCTTGGACAGCGGGTGCGCTCTGTC
Organism: Primulina tabacum; assembly: GCF_025594145.1. Taxonomy (NCBI): domain Eukaryota; kingdom Viridiplantae; phylum Streptophyta; class Magnoliopsida; order Lamiales; family Gesneriaceae; genus Primulina; species Primulina tabacum. The sequence goes on along the minus strand of NC_134563.1, from coordinate 13,329,977 downwards.
TTTTAACGCGGTTGCGCTGACCTTACTGGTACAACACCGCGGGTGCGGTCTGTCTAGCACCGCGGGTGCGGTGTCACTTCCGTAATTAATCTCCAACTCTCTGTCCCTCAACCGCGGGTGCGGTCTTGTTCGTAGCGCGGGTGCGCTCATGCTACTGTAATTCTTCCACAATTCATGAGCTCAACCGCGGGTGCGGTCCTTTCCTTACCGCGGGTGCGGTCTATATTTCATGCACCACTTCATAATCTCATTTAGTGCTTCTCATTACATGTCATGCATACTCATATCTTCCGAATATCACATCAATGAAGACTAATAAATCTCGAGCCTTACACACGTGTACATCCACAGTTCACTAGGAATAAACTTTATCTCATGCAATGAATGTAGAATGAAGAATTTATTTTCTTTTTAAACATATACCCATCATGAATGGAGGAATTATCATATTCTGTGATGGACCTTTCAAAATCACCACCAACCAAATATGACTCATCATGAACGAAACAATTATCATTCCCAACCATCAATCTCTCAAAACCTTCCCTAACCAAATATAAATCATGCAAATAGGACACATTAAATGTACTACCCATGTATTCATTTAACTCATCACATGAATTTAATTCTAATGCATACAAGTCATTGTCATGAAAAAGTGTCAATTGGACAATCTTTGAACACTCAAAATCAATAACATTTGAATCTAATTCATGCAATATATCTCCATTCTCAATTCTATGACACTTAGGCAACAAGATTAAATCACATTCATATCTTCTAAACATCACATTTTCAACTTGTTCCCATAATTCTTGAAAACAAAACAACAATAAATTAAGGTAAGGAAGAAAATCATACCTCCCATATGTTGCGTTGACAGCTAACCTTACCTCATCGCTATGGCTCTTGAATCCATATGGTGCATCCCATTGCATCCTCACACCATCAACACTTGCTAGCCTCCCCATCATGACATCACCGTAATCCTGCAAAGAAGAAGTAACAATGCTCGGGATTGAACCGGCTATATCATCATGATGAGAATAAACCACTTTGTACAAAGGTACATGAAAGGGTTTATGCAAGAATAAACATCTCTCCATCTCACTCCTTTGGGCCATAAAATTCTTTTTATTTTTCTTTTCTTTGGCCTCTTTTTCTTGTTCTTTTTCTTTTATCTCATTCTTTTCTTCTCTTTTTATTTCTAAGGTCATCTCACTCTTCTGTTCACTCTTTTTTTTTACCATATCTTTTTCTTTTTCTAAGGCCATCTAACCTTTTTGAACACTCTTTCTTTCGGCCTCATATCTCTTTCTTTTTTTCAAATGATCCTCCAACACTTGCTTTGGGGACAATGGAAGCAATAAAATTGGTTTCATGTTTAGGACAAAAGAGTACCTGATGCAAATGTGGTTGATCAAGCACCAAAGAAAGCATGGGAGTCGTTGGAGTTGCCCGAAGGACCTATAACGAGGGGACGAAGCAAGAAGTTTAAAGATGCACTTCAAGGACTCATGATGAGCTATCAAGGAAGTCCTACAAGTTGATGTCTAAATTAGAGGAGGTTGAGAATCATGGGAATAATATTGGAGGTTTTTGGAATGTTATTCAAGTGCAATTGCCGAAGGTACAGCGCACCCTGCGCTAGTTCAGGGACTGCACCCGCGGTCCATAGTAATCAAATTTAAGAGAATATTGCCGAAGCTATACCGCACCCGCGGTCAGAAGGCGAGCGCACCCGCGGAAGGCGAGCGCACCCGCGCTCCTAAAAGGACCGCACCCGCGCTTCTTTGCATCTGAACTTCGCTGAAGCGGCACCTGCACCCGCGGTCCAGTCTGCAGCGTACCCGCGGTCTTTTGTCAACTTCCGTGTCAAATTTGCTTGTTATCATAATTAAGCCTTTTTACACTACTTTTTCATACTTTATTGAATATATATTCAGTGTATCAGACCATGAACGAATTATTATGAATGATAGATAAAAGTTCTTGAGTTTTCTCTCAATTTGCAAAGCTTGTGCTTTGTGTTTATCAAAATCAAACTTATCAAAGATTGCATCTTTGTGGCGTTTGTCGATTGTTCTTCGCACGGATTGTCAAAACAAGTTCTTTGAAGGTTCGTTTGAAATTCAATTGTTTTATCGGTTATATTTGTTGCTAAGTTATAATCTCGGTTAGAGGTGAATATCACAAAATCGTTACTTGTTTCAAAAGATCGGGACAAAATAATCGTTCCTTGTTTGTTATTGAATTGAGGGTGCGATTTATATATTCGTGCTTGCCTTTCATTCGTACGAGGATTCGTATCATTTGGTATCAGAGCTTTGGTTCATTAAATTCAAGTAAATATCGTTGTTGTTATTTTTCAGATCTGTCTCAAATTTCATTCTGTTTTCAGATCTGTGGTATCCTTTTGTTTCTATTGTCATATCTACCAAAAACAAAAACAAAAATTTGTTTTGTTTCAAGTTTTGTGTTATCCTTCGTTATATTTTAAGATCTGCGTTTTTTTCTATCATCTTTTGATAATCCAGAATTCCCGAAAAATTTTTTCTGTGTTATTCTGTCGTTCTTGTTTTTGTGCAATCCATGTGAAACAGTTGCAAGTGTTCACAAGTTGAATCTTGTTAGTTTGATAAAAAAAAAATAATATATAAATAAAGATTGAGCACACCTTTGAGAGAACTATCAAATTCTAGTGAAAAAAATTTGAGTGCGAGTGTTATTTCTTTGGAGTGATCGTGAGAATTTGGGTGAGGAAAATATTTTATTTCTACAAACATTTTATTGCAGGTACAAAATCTGAAATTAAAATAGAGAGGAAAGTAGGAGAGAGTTCGAACCAAGGATTATCTAAGGTTCAAATGGAGGCGTCATTTGGGCATTTTAGTAGAATGTTGAGGGCCGAGTTGGATCCTTTATATGAGAGGTTGGATATGCTTGAAGTTAGTACGAGTGAAAATAAATCTAAGCCTAAAGGTTTGGGTAGAGTGGATGAAGAAGATAATGATTATGATTTGGAAGGAGAAGAGGAGAGCCAAAACGAGAATTGGGGTAGAAGCAGAAGAGGTAGAGGATTTGGTAGGGGAAGAAGAGAAGCCTTACGTGGTAGGTACGATGATGGGAATAAGGAAGATAATAACATAGGCAGCATTAAGATGAAAATTCTGTCGTTCCATGGTAAGTCGGATCCAGAGGCTTATTTAGAATGGGAAAAGCGAGTTGAATTTGTGTTTGATTGTCACCATTATTCCGAATAAAAGAAGGTTAGGTTGGCCGTGGTTGAATTTGTTGATTATGCACTTATTTGTTGGGATCAATTAGTGACCACTAAGAGAAGATGCAATGAGAGGCCTATAGAAACTTGGGCGGAGATGAAAAGCGTAATGAGGAAGAGGTTTGTACCAAATCACTACTATAGAGAAATGTTTAAGAAGTTACAAACTTTGAGACAAGGTGTGAAGAGTGTTGAGGACTACTATAAAGAATTGGAAATAGTCATGATTAGAGCAAACATAGATGAGGATAGTGAGGCTACTATGGCTCGTTTTCTGTGTGATTTGAACAGGGAAATTCAAGACCAAGTGGAGCTTAGACATTACTTGGATCTAGATGAAATGGTGCAAATTGCGATAAAAGTGGAGCAACAACTCAAGAGGAGAGGAGTTGGTCGTACCACACAAACTGGGAATACATCAACACCTTGGCGTTCCAACGTTGTTAAACGTGAAGAAAGCAAGGTAGTGGTCAAGCCCAAAGTTGACATTAAACAGGAGGCGCCTAAGCAGGGAATGCAAGGTAAACCTGAAACTCCTATTAATCGTTCTAGAGATATTAAATGTTTTAGGTGTCAAGGAGTTGGACATATTGCTAGCCAATGTCCCAATAAAAGGGTGATGGTGTTGAATAATTATGGGGAGTATGAATCTCATAGTGAGGGAGATGATGGAGAGGATGAAGATGATATGCCTGCATTAGAGGATCCTGATGAGGGATATGAAGCAGTTGTGGGTGAGGCATTAGTGACTAGGCGTATCATGAGTGCCCAAGTCAAAGAAGAGGAGACAAATCAGCGGGCAAACTTGTTACATACTAGATTTTTCGTCAGTGGCAAAGTTTGCAACGTTATTATAGATGGAGGAAGTTGTACCAATGTTGCTAGTCTTGAGATGGTTGAAAAATTGAGCTTGCCTACTTTGAAACATCCTCAACCATATAGGCAAGTGACACATGATGGGTTTAGAAATAAATATTCTTTTGTACTCAAGTAAGAACCCATTGTTTTACTTCCTTTGTCCCCAAAACAAATGTTGGATGACCAATTGAAAAAGAAGAAGAGAGATGAGGCCGAAAGAAAGAGTGAATTAAAAAGTGAGATGGCCTTTGAAAAGAAAAATGAAATGGCTAAAAACAAAAGTGATAAAAAAATTGAGATAGCCATACAAAAGAAAAATAAGGAAAAAGAAAATGAGAGGAAAGAGACCAAAAAGAAAATATATATGGTCCAAAAGAGTGACATGAAACAATTGTTGCACACACATGATACACTTGTGTTGATTCTTTACAAAGAGATTCTCTTTAACACAAGTGATATAGCCGGAAATCTTCCGAGCATTGTTGTTTCCCTTTTGCAGGAGTTTGATGATATATTTCCAAAGTAGCTACTTCAAGGAATACCACCATTGAGGGGGATTGAGCACCAAATTGATTTTGTGCCCGGAAGTGCATTACCAAATCGTCCAGCGTATAGAAGCAATCCGGAGGAGACCAAGGAGCTTCAACGGCAGGTAAGTGAATTATTAGATAGGGGTTTCATGCGTGAGTCCATGTTTCCTTGTGCTGTACATGTTTTATTAGTTCCTAAGAAAGATGGCTCATGGCGTATGTGTGTAGATTGTAGGGCAATCAATAATATAACCATCAAATATAGGCATCCCATACCTAGACTAGATGATATGTTAGATGAATTGCATGGTGCTTGTATTTTTAGCAAGATTGACTTGAAAAGGGGTTATCACCAAATTAGGATGAGGGAAGGTGATGAGTGGAAAACGGCCTTTAAAACCAAGTACGGGTTATATGAGTGGATGGTCATGCCTTTTGGCTTAACTAACGCTCCTAGAACTTTTATGAGGTTAATGAACCATGTCTTGCGTGCATACATAGGAAATTTTGTTGTTGTTTACTTTGATGATATCCTAGTATATAGCAAAGACTTGGATGAGCATGTTAATCACTTGAGACTTGTGCTAATCACACTAAGGGCTGAAAATTTATATGCTAATTTAAAGAAATGTGATTTTTGTACAAGCAAACTTGTCTTCCTTGGTTTTGTGGTAAGTTCGCAGGGGATACAAGTGGATGAGGACAAGGTAAGTGCTATTCGAGATTGTCCAACGCCTGCTTCTGTTGGTCAAGTTCGAAGCTTTCATGGTCTTGCAAGCTTCTATAGGAGGTTTGTAAAAGAATTTAGCACACTGGCGGCACCGATGACGGCGGTGATTAAGAAGAACGTTCCATTCCATTGGGGCGAAGAGTAAAAGAAGTCTTTTAATATTATTAAACAAAAGTTAATTAATGCGCCTTTACTTGTTTTGCCTGATTTTTCTAATACTTTTGAAATTGAATGTGATGCTTCAGGTGTAGGTATTGATGGTGTTTTGATGCAAGGAGGACGACCAGTGGCGTATTTTAGTGAGAAACTCAATGGAGCAGCGCTGAACTATCCAACGTATGACAAGGAGTTGTACGCGCTTGTGAGGACTTTGGAGGTGTGGCAACACTACTTGAGGCCTAAAGAGTTTGTGATTCACACGGATCATGAGTCTCTTAAGTACCTTAAGGGGCAGCAGAAGTTGAACAAGCGGCATGCCAAGAGGGTTGCATTCATAGGTACATTTCCCTACATCATCAAGTACAAATAAGGTAAGGAAAAAATGTAGTGGCTGATGCACTATCACGGAGGTACGTATTAATCTCTACCTTGAAGTCGAAAATCTTGGGATTTGAACATATGAAAGAGTTGTATTTGTTGGATGAGGATTTCAAGGAGATATTTGAAACATGTATGCATGGTCCACATGACAAATTTTATTTGCATAATGGTTTCTTGTTTAAATAAGATAGGTTGTGCGTCCCTAGATCATCCATTCGTGAATTACTTGTTAGGGAGGCACATGGGGGTGGCTTAATGGGGCATTTTGGTGTGGCTAAAACTTTAAGTGCATTGCATGAACATTTCTATTGGCCACACATGAAACGTGACGTTGAGCGTGTTTGTGATAAGTGCATTACTTGTAGACAAGCTAAATCTAAAACACAACCACATGGCTTGTATACACCACTTCCCGTCCCTAGTGAACCTTGGGTTGATACTTCTATGGACTTTGTTTTGGGGTTGCCTAGGACAACGAAGGGGAGGGATTCTATATTTGTTGCTGTGGATAGATTTTCTAAGATGGCTTATTTTATTGCTTGTCACAAAACTGATGATGCATCTCACATTGCGGATCTATTCTTTAGAGAAGTCGTTAGGTTGCATGGCATGCCTAGGACTATTGTTTCGGACCGTGATGTTAAATTCTCGAGTTATTTTTGGAAAACGTTATTGGCTAAACTTGGCACAAAATTGTTGTTTTCTACTACATGTCATCCTCAAACGGATGGGCAAACTGAAATTGTCAATAGAACTTTAGGAACACTTTTGCTTGCTATTCTTAAAAAGAACTTAAAGAATTGGGAGGATTGTTTACCATTTGTTGAGTTTGCTTATTTATAATCGTAGTGTGCATTCTACTACGAATTATTCACCATTTGAAATTGTATATGGTTTTAATCCTTTGACTCCGTTGGATTTGATGTCTTTACCTGTGAGTGAAAGGTTGAATATGGATGGCAAGAAGAAAGCTGAATTCGTTAGAAGTTTGCATGAGAAGGTCAAGGGTAACATCGAGAAGAAGAATTTACAATACACGACGAAGCAAGCCAACAAGGGAAGAAAAAAGATGGTTTTTGAAAAGGGAGATTGGGTGTGGTTGCACTTAAGGAAGGAAAGATTTCCAGAAAAGCGACGTTCAAAACTCTTACCTAGGGGTGACGGACCATTTCAAGTGCTTGAAAAGATCAACGACAATGCCTACAAATTAGACCTACAAGGTGAGCATAATGTCAGCTCTACTTTTAATGTTAGTGATCTTTCGTTGTTTGATGTAGGAGATGATCAAGATTTGAGGACAAATCCTTTTCAAGAAAGGGAGAATGATGCAAATGTGGTTGATCAAGCACCAAAGAAAGCATGTGTGGGGACCCGGACGCTAATCATCTTCTTAATCATCTTTGGGATTTAATTATCAATTAAGATAAACAGGGTCTAAAAATTTTTCTTTAAAATGCGGAAGGTAATGGAATCAATCTATTATACATCTCAGTATAAAAGTACAATAATGTACAACAATTATTCAAACTAGTCTAAGGTTCAACTACTAAATTTCAAGTATTAAACCAAAGTCGACAATAAGTCCGGAATCACCACTCTAACTCATCTTCTCTCATCATCTTCTTGACCCCGATCCTGTCCCACCTGTTGTCATGCACACATACAAAACAAGACAACAGCTGTGACACCTCGACCCGTTTACAATAAAAATAGCAGCGGGATTTAAAATTTTCTTATAAAATGAAGGAAGGTTTCAAAATACAACACCATAAAATGTTTAAAAGTAAATAAATGATCATTCAAATGATATAACAAAATACAAAATATCATTCCTATGATCATGATCCAAAAATACTTGCAAAATAACATCTTCCTTCCAACTTCGTATGCATATGACTCCGGGCCACAATCAACGTCCTGGTCCGTCGCTCTTATCTGCATCACATGAAATAACTGAAATGAGTATAAAACTCAGCAAGTGGAACTCTTACATAGCAATGATACATAGTATATTCTGTAAAACATGGCTTTGAAAACATAAAATACCATCAACTCTGAAACATGTATATCGTAGCAATAGCATAACAATGAGATGGTATTTCTCTTTACTATGGTTGATTGATATCAATAGTAACTGTGTCTGTGGTGCTCGTATCCCATCGATATAAATCGACAACTCTGAGGGATATAAGCCTATGGTCGTTGATCAACTAATTGCATGCAATCTCTGACTATGTATCTATCAATGCATAAAACATTTAAACTCTTTCTTTGGGACATTTCATCAAACACTTTGATATTCTTTCTCTTTTGTATTCCCTTCTCAAAGTTGAGACATCAATTGCCTCCACAATATACAACAAAGGTATCAATACATAATAGTGAATCAAATGAAGGGAATGACACAATAAAACCTTTGAAACAAAATATATATATAATCATGTGAGCACAAGGGATGAATTTCCACTTACAAACCACAAGAACACCTTGAATCTATAATCTTGGTACAAAACCTACAACAATAAACCATGTATTGAACCATCAACAACTCAATAATCATAAACCCATGCCAAATAATCCATAAAACCAACATAAACAACAAACCCATATCATCTCTCTTCCAAAACCAAGAAATAACAACACCAAAAGCTTACCTTAGCTTCCTAGCACCAAGAAGAACTTCGATCTTAACTCAAATCACCAACTAAAAGCTTGAATCGAAGATAGGAAGTGAAAGAAATAAGGAACCCTAGCCTTCCCAAGGAGAGAAATCCGAAAATGAGAGGTGAGAAATGAGAGAAATGGAGCAACACTTGTATATAAGAACTTATAACTCCAAAACACGCTTTTTAAAAATCGCTGGCCGCCCGAGCGAACATCTTTTTCCGCCCGAGCGCAGAATTCACGGCCAGAAATCAAAAATTTTCGAAGTAGGCTCGCCCGGGCGGACATTTATTCCCGCTCGGGCGCGCACTCTGCGCACTGCCACTCCAAAGATCTCTTCTGAAACACCTCTTCCCTTCATAATTTGGAAAAGTGGTAAACTACAAAGTTGTAGCTCTATGTCTTTTCTTGAATCCCTCAAAATTTCAGATCAATTGGACATCTGAGTAAAACGTTATGCCCATTCTCCCAACATGTGTCACTGGAGGAACGTCGAAACACACGAAACACTTCGGGGCACTTTTGGCTTACCTTCCACAATGATTTGAACAAAACTCAAAATAAGAAAGTTACACCTCTATGTCTTATATAACCACTCCAATTAGCCTCATACCAATTGGCTCAACATACGAATTATCATAAATTTAATCGTAACGCCGCTACAAAAGCACTACACATCATCTATAACCAACCATACTATAAATCATAAATCGAAACTCTTAACATCCAAACTATACCTAAACTTGACCAAGTAGTCAATAAACTTATGAAAACTTAAACCGTACCGTACACCAGGCTTGGCTATTACAATCTCCCCTCCTTAGAGGAATTTCGTCCTCGAAATTGACGTCACTGCACGAACAACTCAGGATACTTCTCTCTCATCTCATCCTCCGGTTCCCACGTAGCCTGTGAGGCCCGGGGCCGAAGAGGGCGGGGGGTGATCGCCGGTGCCATCAGTTGCACGGACAATGAGCGGCTCCTGGCAGGCTTCTAGGTGGAGGGAACATGAATGAACCGACCCACACGGGAATGAGAGGGATTCCGAGACTGTTCAATGTAATGAACTGTACAGTTGAAGAGGACTTAAAAGATTTGATTTGTACTACTCATATCACGAAGGTGCATCTTCTTTTCGGTAGCTCATCACATAAGAACTCCAAAGTTAAACGTGCTTGACTTGGGGCAATTTTGGGATGGGTGACCTCCTGGGAAGTTTTCCGGGGTGCGTGTGAGTGAGGACATAAGCACGCTGGAAAGACTCGTCTTGGTACAGTGATGACAGTCGTCGAATCTTGGGCGTTACAGTTGGTATGAGAGCCGACCTCTCTTTGTAAGCGGAAGCTGGTGGGAATGTGAGGCCCGGGGCCGATAGTCTCGAAACCAACGCAAGTCTTGTAGTTGCGCAGCTGCTGGAAATTACAGCAAGTTGCTGTGTCGTTTAGAAGGCTCATTTGAGTTCTTGGTTGGCTTTTAGCCCATGGCCTTGGACTGGACAGTGCCTCATTGAGTTGGGAAGGTCATGTTTTTGACCGTTCGTCATTCGGATCATTTTCGAGGTCGTACGAGAATTTACGGTGCGATGTGCCAAATTGACTCTCGAAAGAGCGTTTCGTGTTTTGGCCTCCATTCCACCTAGATTTCGACCCTATCATTTTAGGAGCATTATTTTATAATTTTTCAGCGTATTTTAATCATGACTATACGTCGGTTCGGTGTCGGTTCAGGTTGGCTCGGAGTCATGATTAAATGCGAAGTCATTAGGCGTCATAGTCGCATCTTTTGAACGTAAATTGCATAGTTGGTCAAGTTTAAGCTATTGCATATTTTTCATGGCACAGTTAAGTTGCAGCGAGCCTGGGGACGATCCAATCCAATCCAGTTGGTAAAAATTACAAGAATTTTCATTACGCCAGTTAATTATTTTACGTGCATTAAATAAAAAATGATTATTTTTGAGATTTATGCAATATGGCTTGTGGTTCATTCACTATGTGGGAGTGTTATTTTATACGGTCGCCAGTGACCGATCAGTTCAGTATGGTACCACCCGGTCGCCAGTGACCGGCCAGCTCAGTTCAGTTTCAGCCTCCTCGGTAGCCAGTTACCGATCAGTTCAGCTTAGTGCAGTGGCCACAGGCGTAAATCATAATCTCAACAGAAAATTTTACCAGTTATTTCAGTACAGGCTCTAAGGAGCAAACATTTTTACTGTGATTATCAGTTCAGTTATGCACGTATTATAATTGCTCAGTACAGATTATTTTCAGCATGCCTCAGGACATGATATTTTATCCCATGCATATTTTAATTCCGATTTTTACTCGTTAGATGCGATTTATGCATGCTGAGTCTTTAGGCTCACTAGACTTGATTGTTGTAGGTACTGATGAGGCCAGGGCCGAGGGCGGGGACCAGTGAGCCAGCTTGGGTCGGCAGTAGTGGCACCCGAGGACCTCAGTGCAGCAGTTGTTATTTTATTCCGCAAACAATTTTTTTCAGTCGTTGGATAATTTTTAAATTGTTATTGTTGGCAAAACTTTATTTTCTTCCGCTGCGATTATTTTAAACATTGAACTTGATTCATCAGTCGATTTTATGAATGAGGCCATTTAAGTTCTTTTAAAAAGAAAATTTTTAATTTTCCGCAAATTTTCAAGAAAGGAGTTTTAGGCCCTTTACAGTTGGTATCAGAGTGGAGGTTCTGTATAGGTTTTCACTACTACTGACCGCGAGAAGCTCACGAAGCCACATCTTCGGTCTGTAAGTTTTTCAGTTCAGCATTTTGTTCAGCATTTTAGTTAAAGCATGAATTAGTTTGTCAGCATGCTTCCAGATTTTCAGTATTTCAGGGTTCATTTAAAATAAATTATGGAATTATGCATGTTAGTTACATATGGGTTATGTTGGAACAGTATGCCCCCTAGACGCATTTTAGAGCGCAACAGAGAGTAGGAGCCTCGCCGAGAGGACAGGGAGGAACGTAGACCGGAGGGAGACCTACCACCTCCTCCACCACCCCCACCGGACATGAGTGCCCAGATGTTAGCTGGGATGGCACAATTCTTCGCACAGTTTGCGGGGGGCAATGCCGCAGCCGTAGCCGCAGCCGCAGCCGCAGCCAGGCCGACAGGGCCCGAGGCTGTTTATGAGCGATTCATGAAGATGCGCCCGAAGGAATTCTCTGGGACATCTGACCCCATGGTTGCCGAGGGATGGATCAAATCCCTCGAGGTCATCTTTGAGTTTATGGAGCTGGGGGACGCAGACCGAGTCCGATGTGCCACCTACCTGTTCACTGGAGACGCCCGCTTATGGTGCGAAGGAGCTTCGGTAGCCCTGACCTTGGCTACACTTTCTTGGACCCACTTTACGGAGGTTTTCTACTCCAAGTATTTTGCTGAGGAGGTTCGCACCAGGCTGACCACCGAGTTCATGAGCCTGAGACAGGGGGATTTGTTGGTTACGGAGTTTATCCGTAAGTTCGAGAGGGGCTGTCACTTTGTGCCCCTGATCGCGAATGATGCCAGAGCCAAGCTGATGCACTTCCTGGTGGGTTTACGGCCAATCTTGCGCCGGGATGTTAGGGTATCTGACCCTGCTACTTATGAAATTGCCGTCTCCAAGGCCTTAGCCGCAGAGCAGGATCTGCGGGATATCGAGAGGGATCGCCAGGGCAAGCGCCCAGTCCAGGCACCGCACCTCCCTCCTCCTCATCAGCATCAGCAGCAGAATAAGAGGCCTTTTCATGGACCGCCCAGGAACCGAGGCCAGCAGCAGCACCAGCAGTAGCAGCGGGGACGCCTAGCCCCGAGGACTCAGGAGCACCCAGTTTGTCCCAGGTGCTCACGTCGCCATCCTGGAGCATGTATGGCTGGCTCAGGAAAGTGTTTTAAGTGTGGCAGTCCAGACCACATGTTGCTGCAGTGCCCTCAGAGGAATCTGCCTACCCAAGGCAGAGTTTTTGCTCTCCATGCCGCGGAAACCAACCCGGAGACTATGTTGTTGACAGGGAGAATTTTTATATCTGTTTCCGCTACCAAGGCCTTGATAGATTCAGAGGCCACTCACTCATTTATTTCGGAGGTCTTTGCAAACTTTCTCAAGATCCAGACCATTGGGCTAGATACAGCCTTTTCAGTAGAGTTGCCGTCAGACGAGGAGATGGCAGCCACCAATGTTATCCGAGATATAGACCTTGAGCTGCACGGTAATCTTGTTTATGCTGATCTGATTGTGCTAGCGATGCCGGAATTTGACATCATCCTAGGGATGGACTGGCTATTGAGGAACAGAGTGTTGATAGACTTCCAGCGGAGATCTGTTTTTGTCCGACCGCCTGGAATGGAGCAGTTCTTATTTGAGCCGGACAGGTACTTTCCTTTACCGCGCATTATTCCTTATGTTCAGGCTAGGAAACTCATGCATAGAGGGTGTCGGGCATTTCTAGCGACCTTTTTATCTGTCCCCGAGGAACCCAGCCAGTCAGCCTCAGATGTTCCGATTGTCAGAGATTTCTTAGACGTTTTTCCCGAAGACGTCTCTGGTATGCCACCCGAGAGAGAGGTGGAGTTTTCCATTGAGCTTATGCCAGGTACGGCTCCGATATCCAAAGCGCCATACCGTCTAGCACCGACAGAGATGGCAGAGCTTAAGAAGTAGATTCAGGAACTTCTCGACAAGGAGTTCATTCGCCCGAGCTTTTCTCCATGGGGCGCGCCGGTCTTATTTGTGAAAAAGAAGGATGGCTCGATGAGGCTTTGCATTGACTACAGGGAGTTGAACAGGGTTACAGTGAAGAATAAATACCCACTGCCGAGGATTGAGGATCTGTTTGACCAGTTGCAGGGAGCTTCGATTTTCTCCAAGATAGATCTGCGTTCCGGTTATCACCAGTTGAGGGTGAGAGATGCTGATGTCTCGAAGACAGCTTTCAGGACTCGTTATGGCCACTACGAGTTCCTAGTGATGCTGTTCGGTCTGACGAATGCGCCAGCGATCTTCATGGATCTAATGAATCGCGTATTTCAGCCGTACCTCGACCAGTTTGTGATAGTGTTCATAGATGACATTCTCGTCTACTCCAAGAGTCGGGAGGAGCACAGCAGGCATCTGACCACAGTGTTGCAGACATTGCAGAAACATAAACTATTCGCAAAGTTCGGTAAGTGCGAATTCTGGTTAGAGAAGGTGGTTTTCTTGGGCCACAATTTTTCTAGCAGTGGCATTGAGGTAGACCCGGTGAAAGTTGCAGCAGTCAGAGATTGGGTTGTGCCTCAGAATGTATCGGAGATCCGCAGTTTTCTTGGGCTAGCAGGATATTACAGGAAGTTCATTCAGGGATTCTCATCCATTGCCGTTCCACTCACAGCACTGACAAAGAAAAATGTGAAGTTTGTGTGGAGTGAGGAGTGTCATAAGAGCTTCGATACTTTGAAGCAAGCTCTTATCTCGGCACCCGTTTTGGCTGTACCGTCAGGATCCGGCGAGTTTGTCCTTTATACCGATGCTTCGAATCTTGGTTTAGGTGCAGTTTTGATGCAGCATGGGAGAGTGATAGCGTATGCTTCTCGACAGCTGAAAATTCATGAGAAGAATTACCCTGCCCATGATCTGGAGTTAGCGGCCGTAGTTTTTGCTTTGAAGATTTGGAGGCACTATCTGTATGGAGAGAAGTGTCAGATCTTTACCGACCACAAAAGGCTCAAGTATTTCTTTACGCAGAAGGAGCTGAACATGCGTCAGAGGCGTTGGTTGGAGCTTGTGAAAGACTACGATTGTGACATTAGCTACCACCCGAGTAAAGCTAATGTAGTTGCGGATGCTTTGAGCAGGAAAGTCGCAGTGATGGCTCACTTGACGATTCAGAAACCTCTTCAGATTGAGATGCAGAAGTTCGATCTTGAGACTTATCCGCGAGGTAGAGTTCCTCGTTTATCTACCTTGACTATCCAGTCCTTTCTTATTGACCGTATTCGCAGTGGTCAGGCCACAGATGAGCAATTTGCACAGTGGAAGAAGAGAGATGAAGCCAAGGACAGTGTCTTGTATACAGTCAGCAACGGTATTGTGAGATACCGAGATAGGATATGGGTTCCTAGCAGTGATTCTATCCGAGCAGACATCTTATCAGAGGCCCATACGTCCCCGTACTCCATTCACCCTGGGAGTACGAAGATGTACAAAGATCTGCAGCTATTGTATTGGTGGCCAGGGATGAAGAAGGACATCAGGCGTTTTGTATCCGAGTGCCTGACTTGCCAGTTAGTGAAGGCCGAGCATCAGAGACCAGCAGGTTTGCTCAAGCCTCTCCCTATTCCCGAGTGGAAGTGGGAGAATGTTACCATGGACTTTGTGACCGGATTGCCGAGGTCAGCCAGAGGATCGAATGCCATCTGGGTGATTGTAGATCGTCTTACCAAATCAGCGCACTTCTTGCCTATTAAGACGACTTTCACCATGGTTCAGTATGCAGAGCTGTATATCCGAGAGATAGTCCGACTCCATGGTATTCCAGTTTCTATCGTATCCGTCAGAGATCCCAGATTCACTTCCTCGTTTTGGAAGAGTTTGCATTCGACTTTGGGTACGAAGTTGCTGTTTAGCACAGCTTTCCATCCGCAGACAGATGGACAGTCGGAGCGAGTTATTCAGATCTTAGAGGATCTTCTCCGTGCTTGCGTCATTGATTTCTCTGGGAGTTGGGAGTTGAACTTACCATTGGTAGAGTTCACCTATAACAACAGTTTCCAGTCGTCTATAGGTATGGCTCCGTATGAAGCGCTGTATGGCCGCAAGTGTAGATCTCCTGTTCATTGGGATGAAGTAGGAGAGAGAGCAGAGTTGGGTCCAGAGATTGTTCAGCATGCAGCAGATGCTGTAGTCAAGATCCGTGATAGGATGAGGACTGCCCAGAGCCGACAGAAGAGTTATGCCGATCAGCGGAGGAGAGACTTAGAGTTTGCAGTGGGCGATCATGTTTTCGTGAAAGTGGCACCTATGAAGGGTGTCATGAGATTTGGGAAGAAAGGGAAGCTCAGTCCGAGATTCATTGGACCATTTAAGATCCTCGATAGAGTTGGGACGCTAGCGTATCGTGTGGCTCTTCCGCCGAATCTGGCCGGAGTACACAATGTGTTCCACGTCTCCATGCTGAGGAAGTATATGGCAAATCCTTCGCATGTGCTGAATTTCGAGCCGTTGCAGCTTACTCCGAACTTATCTTATGAGGAGAGACCCGTGCAGATCCTAGACAGACAGGAGAAGAGACTTCGGAACAAGCTTGTTAAGCGAGTCAAAGTCAAATGGCTCAACCATTCAGAGGAGGAAGCTACGTGGGAGTTTGAGCCGGAGATGAGGAGTCGATACCCTGAGTTATTCGGTGAGTTCTAATTTCGAGGACGAAATTTATTTTTAAGGGGGGGAGGATTGTAGCACCCGTAAATCAGTAGACGTATAAGCCATGCATAATTCTAGATTTCTAAATTTAATTGACTTCATTGCATAATTATTTTAAATCCATTTATTTGAAGTTAATTATTCATTATTTCAGTTCAGTAGTTTGATTTTTAGCATTTCAGTTATTTCAGTGAGGCCGGACCGGAGTCGGAGTTTTGAGGTAGAATTTAAGATTCGAGAAATATTTCCAGAAGTTAATTTAGCTAGCAAGTAAGTTCATTTAAGTTAGTAAGGGAGGTTTGAGGATTTAATTTAATTATTTGAGGTGATTAAGAAATGAGCTCATTTAAGTTATTTAATTAAGGGGTTAGCTCACTAAATTATTTAAAGGATTATTAAGGCTTTCAAGGATTATTAGTTGACTAGATAACCATCACTTCCCACTCATTTTATTAGCATAATTTCGGCCCCTTAGTTGCTAGGCAACTCAATTGCCAACTCATCAACCTTTTGACCATTTCTTTGCATGTAAGTTGTAGGATAATTCTAGGATTTTTGGGAGCACAATTTAATTAATTAATGGACATATCCTATTCTAGAAAAAAGAGAGATTTCGGCCACTTACACTCTAGAATCACCCAAGAGATCATTTGATAGCAATTCAAAATTCAAAATTCAAATGCATGAAGACTTGGTCTTGATATGATCCTTATATCTTGCACCATCCTCCTCACCCCTCATAACCACTCCATCACACTCCCTCCCCACCGAAATCAGACCCATTTTCAGTAGAAAAAAACGTGAATAACAGCTAGGGAGAAAGGGAGAAAAATCGAGAACTAGAAAGAACAAGAGAAGTGCTCCACCTCCTCCGTGCCGCGTCGTCGTCGTTTCGTTCGTTTTCTTTCGAAACGAAACCAGGCATGTCTAGATTCTTTCTAAACCTCAATCAAGTCATATTATCATTTATTTTTCAGTACATGATCATGTTTATTCAAGCAAAAATCGAGATCCATGACCAAACATTTTGAAACAACACATGCAGAATTTCGGCTCTTCATGGCAGCTTCACATTTTCTTTTAGTTTTGATGGTTTCAGGTTGTGGTTCGACCCCAGGCTCCCAAGGCGACTCCTAGACACGTATTAGGATGCATTAGGACCATTTTGGCCCATTCATTCAGCCCCCATGCTTGCTGGAAAACCGAAATGACAGCAAGTTTCCCATAGGCGCAGATCGGTGTTCGAAATTTCAGTTTTTGTGTCAAGGGGTTGGATCGGATCTTGGCTGCCCTAAGGGCTCTTAGCCATGGTTAGATCACTTCCCTAGCAAGTCTAAGACGTGACTAAGTCACCCTTTTGGTGGCTTGGTCCATGGCCCCTCGGTTTTTAATCAAAACAGCCCCTTCCCCATTTCGGCTTCTCCTTTTTACAGCTCGTATGGTTCGAATATTGTGGAATGGTGTGGATCTTGGTTGGCCTATGGCCCTTAGCCACGATTCATACCATACCCCTAGATGTCTAGATCGTGCCATGGTCAATCAAATGGCCACTGGAACGACACTAGACAGCAAACAAAGCACAACACTACACACGCATGCACGTTGCTCTCGGTTGGACCCTTCGGTTGAGTTTTGGTGTGATGCGGATTGTGGCTGGCCTAGGGCCCTTAGCCATGGTTCAAATCATTCCTTGGGATGTTGGTAAGAGTCTCTGGTTGGTGGTTCACGCCCCTAATGGCCGATAGTCTCGAAACCAACGCAAGTCTTGTAGTTGCGCAGCTGCTGGAAATTACAGCAAGTTGCTGTGTCGTTTAGAAGGCTCGTTTGAGTTCTTGGTTGGCTTTTAGCCCATGGACTTGGACTGGACAGTGCCTCATTGAGTTGGGAATGTCATGTTTTTGACCGTTCGTCATTCGGATCATTTTCGAGGTCGTACGAGAATTTACGGTGCAATGTGCCAAATTGACTCTCGAAAGAGCGTTTCGTGTTTTGGCCTCCATTCCACCTAGATTTCGACCCTATCATTTTAGGAGCATTATTTTATAATTTTTCAGCGTATTTTAATCATGATTATACGTCGGTTCGGTGTCGGTTCAGGTTGGCTCGGAGTCATGATTAAATGCGAAGTCATTAGGCGTCATAGTCGCATCTTTTGAACGTAAATTGCATAGTTGGTCAAGTTTAAGCTATTGCTTATTTTTCATGGCACAGTTAAGTTGCAGCGAGACTGGGGACGATCCAATCCAATCCAGTTGGTAAAAATTACAAGAATTTTCATTACGCCAGTTAATTATTTTACGTGCATTAAATAGAAAATGATTATTTTTGAGATTTATGCAATATGGCTTGTGGTTCATTAACTATGTGGGAGTGTTATTTTATACGGTCGCCAGTGACCGATCAGTTCAGTATGGTACCACCCGGTCGCCAGTGACCGGCTAGCTCAGTTCAGTTTTAGCCTCCCCGGTAGCCAGTTACCGATCAGTTCAGCTTAGTGCAGTGGCCACAGGCGTAAAACATAATCTCAACTGAAAATTTTACCAGTTATTTCAGTACAGGCTCCAAGGAGCAAATATTTTTACTGTGATTATCAGTTCAGTTATGCACGTATTATAATTGCTCAGTACAGATTATTTTCAGCATGCCTCAGGACATGATATTTTATCCCATGCATATTTTAATTCCGATTTTTACTCGTTAGATGCGATTTATGCATGCTGAGTCTTTAGGCTCACTAGACTTGATTGTTGTAGGTATGGATGAGGCCAGGGCCGAGGGCGGGGACCAGTGAGCCAGCTTGGGTCGGCAGTAGTGGCACCCGAGGACCTCAGTGCAGCAGTTGTTATTTTATTCCGCAAACAATTTTTTTTCAGTCGTTGGATAATTTTTAAATTGTTATTGTTGGCAAAACTTTATTTTCTTCCGCTGCGATTATTTTAAACATTGAACTTGATTCCTCAGTCGATTTTATGAATGAGGCCATTTAAGTTCTTTTAAAAAGAAAATTTTTAATTTTCCGCAAATTTTCAAGAAAGGAGTTTTAGGCCCTTACATTGCCTCTTCAATCAAATGATTCCTCCAAAGGACTTTAACGATGCCGATATCTTTGTTCCTTAAAAATATAACTTTGCGGTCCAGTATCTGAACCGGAATCTCTTGGTACGTCAAATTCGGCGTCAAGTCCAATGGCTCGTGGCGAAGAACATGGGAAGGATTCGCAATATACTTCCTGAGCATCGATACGTGAAAAACATTATGGACTCTGTCAAGATCTGGCGGTAGGGCTAATCTGTAAGCTCGATCACCAACTCTATCCAAGATCTCAAATGGACCAATAAATCTCGGACTCAACTTTCCCTTCTTGCCAAACCGCATCACACCCTTAAGAGGTGCTATCTTCAAAAACACATGGTCGCCAACCTCAAACTGCAACGGCCTACGACGCACATCTGCATAGTTCTTCTGTCTCGACTGCGCTGTCTTCATCCTCTCTCTAATAACAGCAACTACATCAGCAGTCTGTTGGACCAACTCTTGACCCAACATCTTCCTCTCACCAATCTCATCCCAATACAAGGGAGATCTACACTTCCTACCATAAAGTGCTTCGTACGGTGCCATCCCAATCGTCGCCTGGTAACTGTTATTGTATGTGAACTCCACAAGAGGCAATTTAGAATCTCAGCTACCAGAATAATCAATAGTGCAAGCTCTGAGCATATCCTCTAGAATCTGAATAACTCTCTCTGACTGACCATCGCTCTGAGGGTGATATGCTGTACTGAAAGCTAACCGTGAACCCATAGCTCTGTGCAAACTCTTCCAAAACTCTGAGGTAAATCTAGGGTCACAATCAGACACAATCGACACAGGGACACCGTGAAGTCTAACAATCTCTGCTATATAATCCTCGGCATACTGGTTCATGGAATACGTCGTCTTGACTGGGAGAAAATGCGCTGACTTGGTCAATCGATCGACAATAACCCAAATAGAGTTAAAACCTTTCTGCGTTCTGGGAAGACCAGTCACGAAGTCCATCGTAATATGCTCCCATTTCCACTGAGGAATCGGCAATGATAACAATGTCCCAGCAGGTCTCTGGTGCTCAATCTTCACCTGCTTACAAGTTAGGCACTGAGAAATAAACATGGCAATGTCTTTCTTCATACCTGGCCACCAGTAGAGTCTACGAAGGTCCTGATACATCTTGGTGCTGCCTAGATGTATCGAATATGGTGTGGTATGTGCCTCTGTCAAGACGTCTCGTCGAATATCATCGCCAATAGGAACACAAATACGGCCTCTGAAAGTCACCAAACCATCTCCATTCACCCCAAACTCTGAGTTACCTTTCTCCTCTGCTCTAGCTCTCATCTCTGTCAACTGAACATCAACAGTCTGCTCTCTACGGATCCTGTCCGTCAATGTAGCCAGAATGACCAACGCTGAAAAGCGAGCAATGGTTCCAGGGACTACCAAAGAAATCTCCTCTCGCTGCAAGTCCAACAACAACGGCTTCTGAATCATCGAACTCAAGGAAGAACTCGATTTACGGCTCAAAGCATCAGCGACTGCATTCGCCTTCCCCGGGTGATAACTGATTGTCACATCATAGTCTTTGAAAAGCTCTAACCACCTCCTCTGTCGCATGTTGAGCTCTTTCTGGGAAAACAGATACTTCAAGCTCTTGTTGTCCGTGAAAATTTCACACTTTTCGCCATATAAGTAATGTCTCCAAATCTTCAAGGCGAAAACCACAGCTGCTAGCTCCAAATCATGCGTCGGATAATTCTTCTCATAGTCTTTCAACTGGCGAGAAGCATAGGCAATGACCTTACCACGCTGCATCAACACTGCACCAAGACCCTTCTTCGATGCATCGGTGTACACAACAAAATCCTCTGAACCACTGGGCAATGAAAGAACAGGAGCTGTCGTCAACTTGTCCTTCAACTCTTGAAATGCACTCTGGCAATCATTGGACCACTCGAACTTCACAGTCTTCCTCGTCAGATTGGTTAACGGCAGGGCAATCTTAGAAAAATCTGAGATGAAACGACGATAATAACCTGCCAACCCAAGAAAACTGCGTACCTCTGAGACAGTGGTAGGAATAGGCCACTTCTGAATCGCCTCAATCTTTGCTGGATCAACAGCTATGCCATCCTTCGAAACAACATGGCCTAGAAAAGAAATCTGCTCCAACCAAAACTCACACTTCTTCAACTTAGCAGTACAACCTCTTCTCTCTCAACAACTGAAGAACAACTCTGAGATGCTCTGCATGAAGCTCTCTGGTCTTGGAATAGATCAAGATGTCGTCGATGAAGACAATGACGAAGCTATCCAAATATGGCTTGAACACACGGTTCATCAGATCCATGAAAACTGAAGGAGCATTGTACAGACCAAAAGACATCACAAGAAACTCATAGTGACCATACCTGGTCTGGAACGCTGTCTTAGGGATATCAGATTCCCTAACCTTCAACTGATAGTAGCCAGACCGAAGATCAATCTTCGAAAATACAGTAGCACCTTGCTAGCTGATCAAACAAATCATCTATCCGTGGCAACGGATACTTGTTCTTGATAGTCACTTTGTTGAGCTCCCTATAGTCGATACACAGCCGCAACGACCTATCTTTCTTCTTGACAAACAGAACCGGAGCTCCCCAAGGCGAAGAACTCGGTCGAATAAAACCCTTGTCTAAAAGATCCTGCAACTGCGTCTTCAACTCCTTCATCTCGGTAGGAGCCATCCATCCTATACGGAGCCTTGGAAATAGGAACCGTACCTGGAGTTAGATCAATCACAAACTCAACATCCCTGTCCGGCGGCAAACCCGACACATCATCCTCAAACACATCAGCAAACTCACTCACAACATCGATATCATCTATATTCAATTTAATCATTCTATCCACGTCCACAATCAAAGCCAGAAACACATCACAACCTCTACACAGCAACTTCTCAGCCTCAAGACAAGAAATAAAAGGAAGGACCAGCGAAGTACCTGCACTGGCGAGCATACCTTCCCTATTGCCATCATCTTCCTTGGTCATCGTAAAGATGCGACCCTGCACCTTATCCTTGCTCGCTCCCTTTGGACAATCTTTAGCAATGTGGCCAGCCGTGCCACAACGATAACACATATGAGTGCCAAATCTGCACTCTCCTCGATGATGTCTGCTGCATTTGGGACACAAAGGCTTCTCGAGATCAAATGGAACTGCCGGTGGTTTAGGACTCGGCTCTATCTTGCCTTTTCCCTTGAAACGATCTTTGCCTCTTTGGTTCGATCCCTGGCCTCTCTGAGCAATGGCCTGCTGTCTCGCTTGCCTCTCTCTGGCTATGTCTTTCTCATCTTGCTCAGCCAACAAAGCCTTAGACACAATTTCCTTGAACGTCACAGCCTTGGACATGTTGATATCTCTCCTGATCTCAGCTCTAAGGCCTCGAATGAAATGAGCACCTTTGTCCTTGTCGTTGGAAGCAATATACGGAGCAAATAGACAACCCTCCTCGAACTTGAGAATGTACTCATCAACGTTCATGCCTCCCTATCGAAGCTCCAGAAACTCAGTCACCTTCCTAGCTCGAAGTGCGTCGGGAAAGTACTTGTCATAGAACAGGTCTGTGAACTCTTGCCACTTCAAAGCTGAAACATCGACACCAACCTTAGTGGCATTCCACCAGATACGTGCAGCCTTTATCAACATGAATACTGCACAGCTGATCCTGTCTTTATCCACATACAAAAGATGGTCGAAGATTGCTTCAAGCGCCTTGACCCACTCGGCAGCCAGTAACGGATCAGTGCTACCTGCGAATTCCGGTGGCTCCATTCTCTTAAAAGCAGAAAAGACGGCATCAGTGCCAACTGCCTGAGCTACTTGGCCTCTCACTTGGCCTCTACCCTGTCCTGTTCCTTGCAATCGAAGCAGCTGCTGAATCTGCTCGCTATGGACTTAGGCCTGCTCTTTAAGCAACTTGCCGAACTCGTCGACAACCCTCGAGGAAGAACTATCTTCACCCTCTGACTCCTTACGCTTAGGAGGCATACTCTACAATGTTCTCACAAAAGACATAACAATAAATAACAATGAATAGATGCAAAAGAAAACATACCCGGACAGTTGAAAGTAGACGAAGTCATATGCATTGGTCCGAAGAACGGTGCTCTGATACCACTAAATGTGACACCTCGACCCGTTTACAATAAAAATAGCAGTGGAATTTAAAATTTTCTTATAAAATGAAGGAAGGTTTCAAAATATAACACCATAAAATGTTTAAAAGTAAATAAATGATCATTCAAATGATATAACAAAATACAAAATATCATTCCTATGATCATGATCCAAAAATACTTGCAAAATAACATCTTCCTTCCAACTTCGTATGCATATGACTCCGGGCCACAATCAACGTCCTGGTCCGTCGCTCTTATCTGCATCACATGAAATAACTGAAATGAGTATAAAACTCAGCAAGTGGAACTCTTACATAGCAATGATACATAGTATATTCTGTAAAACATGGCTTTGAAAACATAAAATACCATCAACTCTGAAACATGTATATCGTAGCAATAGCATAACAATGAGATGGTATTTCTCTTTACTATGGTGGATTGATATCAATAGTAACTCTGTCTGTGGTGCTCGTATCCCATCGATATAAATCGACAACTCTGAGGGATATAAGCCTATGGTCGTTGATCAACTAATTGCATGCAATCTCTGACTATGTATTTATCAATGCATAAAACATTTAAACTCTTTCTTTGGGACATTTCATCAAACACTTTGATATTCTTTCTCTTTTGTATTCCCTTCTCAAAGTTGAGACATCAATTGCCTCCACAATATACAACAAAGGTATTAATACATAATAGTGAATCAAATGAAGGGAATGACACAATAAAACCTTTGAAACACAATACATATATAATCATGTGAGCACAAGGGATGAATTTCCACTTACAAACCACAAGAACACCTTGAATCTATAATCTTGGTACAAAACCTACAACAATAAACCATGTATTGAACCATCAACAACTCAATAATCATAAACCCATGCCAAATAATCCATAAAACCAACATAAACAACAAACCCATATCATCTCTCTTCCAAAACCAAGAAATAACAACACCAAAAGCTTACCTTAGCTTCCTAGCACCAAGAAGAACTTCGAACTTAACTCAAATCACCAACTAAAAGCTTGAATCGAAGATAGGAAGTGAAAGAAATAAGGAACCCTAGCCTTCCCAAGGAGAGAAATCCGAAAAAATGAGAGGTGAGAAATGATATAAATGAAACAACACTTGTATATAAGCACTTAAAACTCCAAAACACGCTTTTTAAAAATCGCTGGCCGCTCGGGCGAACATCTTTTTCCGCCCGAGCGCAGAACTCACGGCCAGAAATCCAAAATTTTCGAAGTAGGCTCGCCCGGGCGGACATTTAATCCCGCTCGGGCGCGCACTCTGCGCACTACCACTCCAAAGATCGCTTCAGAAACGCCTCTTCCCTACATAATTTGGAAAAGTATTAAACTACAAAGTTGTAGCACTATGTCTTTTCTTGAATCCCTCAAATTTCAGATCAATTGGACGTCTGAGTAAAAGGTTATGCCCATTATCCCAACATGTGTCACTGGAGGAACGTCGAAACACACGAAACACTTCGGGGGCACTTTTGGCTTACTTTCCACAATGATTTGAACAAAACTCAAAATAAGAAAGTTACACCTCTATGTCTTATCTAACCACTCCAATTGGCATCATACCAATTGGCTCAACATACGAATTATCATGAATATAATCGTAACGCCGCTACAAAAGCACTACACATCATCTATAACCAACCATACTATAAATCATAAATCGAAACTCTTAACAACATCCAAACTATACCTAAACTTGACCAAGTAGTCAATAAACTTATGAAAACTTAAACCGTACCGTACACCAGGCTTGGCTATTACAACAGCCGGATACTCCGGTGAGAATAAATCCCAGTATAAAACATGTATACATGCATATACACAATATAAATCATAAAGCATATTATCATGCATAAAATTCATAACAATAAGTTTCATAGTCTAGGAAACCCAATCAAAATAAGCATGCAGTAACAATGGATTACATAATCTCTGAAATCAAAATCAAATAAGCATGCAACTCAATTCAATTCATATCTTGACTCGACTCGACTCTAACTCTAGGGATCCCGGTGTGAATAAGACGTCACGGTCTGTCACCTACCCTCCCAATCGGGGTAACACTGTACGTCTTATTCCTAGACTTCGGTCATGTCTGTATCGAATGTTTACAATCGGAGTAAATCTGATCTGAAGCGTCGATACCACCGAACATCTAGTTTGGCAAGTCTGCCAATGACTCTCCTATGTCAAATGCTTGAATATAAATCTATAAACAAGGCATCGTCATATAAAGAGATTTGAATATAATTCTATAAACAAATCAATTATATCAAAAGGTAAACAACAACCCTAGTATGTTATTTTGTTGGGCAACTCAAATTGAATCTCATTTGAGTTGTGTCTTCCCCAAAACAAAACATGAATTATACCTTTCTCTTCTCGGTCTGACGAAGACGAAGTCTTGTATTCCAATCTGTCCATAACTAGTCTTGCAATGACAATCGTATAAATACAATATCAGTATATAATTCAATTCAAGATCTGTTCTGATCAATACTCAAATCGGTATATAATCTGATCCATATATGAACAAGGTACAATCTAATTCATATCAATGATATCATGATACAATCGAAATCATTACTGAATCTGATCAATATCAATCTGCTGATGTTTCGACGGCATAACAATACAGTCACGATAAACCCGTCTATCTCAACATCACAGATATAATACCAGAATTCATAACCAGTATCAGTACAACTCATAATCTGAATAATAACACAACTCTGATATAAAATCTCAACTAAATGAACTCTGAAATTCATAAAAATTTCATAAACAGTCTATTCTTTAATCTGACTTCAGTTATACCATGTCTACTGTAGCAGAAATATCATATCTGATTCATATTCAATTCTGACAATATCATAAATTCAAATCATGTCTAAACGTAACGAAACTTACGTCCAGTTGTAGCCTGCGTCTATAGGAACACAGTACTGAAGTCGAATTCAAAAACAGACAGACGGATTTATCACAAAAGGCGTAAGAATATTTCAATTCTTTTTTTTGCACTTCCCTCGGCTCTTTCCTTCATTCTCCTGAATTGCATGTAGGTATATATGTCTATATACACGTTTCTTAGGTAGGAGGCAAGTGGCTTAATTTTCAAACTGCACGTCGCACCGCGGGTGCGCTCACTTTTGCACCGCGGTTGCGCTCCATGTATTGATATACATCAACTTTTCCGAAAGCTTCGACCGCGGGTGCGCTCAGTCCTGTAACGCGGGTGCGCTGACCTCACTGGTACAACACCGCGGGTGCGGTCTGTCTAGCACCGCGGGTGAGGTGTCACTTCCGTAATTAATCTCCAACTCTCTGTCCATCAACCGCGGGATGCGGTCTTGTTCGTAGCGCGGGTGCACTCATGCTACTGTAATTCTTCCACAATTCATGAGTTCAACCGCGGGTGCGGTCCTTTCCTTACCGCGGGTGCGGTCTATATTTCATGCACCACTTCATAATCTCATTTAGTGCTTCTCATTACATGTCATGCACACTCATATCTTCCGAATATCACATCAATGAAGACTAATAAATCTCGAGCCTTACATTTCTCCCCCTCTAAGAAATGATTTCGTCCTCGAAATCACAAGTAATCAATTCAGATATATCAGAAGAAATGTATACAGAGTTTAAATCAAAACTCATCTCAATGAATCCATTCTGAAATCTTAATCTCATGCCAAGTTCTGTCTTTCAGATAGTCTCTTTGAGGCCCTGTCACTTACTGCATTTTCAATAATAGAATAGTTTTCATTCTTAAATATCTTTCTTGTACGGATCTGTGATTCTAAATTGAAATAATAATTAAAGAGCATAATATCATAATACCCTTCGAAATAACTCTGACAGAATCAATCTCACCATCCTGTATATACAACATCCGTATATATCAATCAACGGCTCATACCAAATCAATATCATCAGCTGTTATCAAATCTGTTTATCCCAGTCAAGGATATATTCAATCTTCGGCCCCAAATACCAATCGTCATCATTCAACGTTGGCGTATTCAGTCTGTCTGGTCTGAGCTATCTTCATTTTCTTTTGAATTAGCTACATTTTCTTTGTCCTATCTCTGACTGTATCAGCTTCTATCTCAGGTATCTCCGAGATATTATTTTTATAGCAAAGAAATCTGCAGTACTTACTGTACAATGTCTCATTTGCGGCTATTTCAATGCTCGTTTGATAGCTATCATTATACAATAATTCATATAGTGACAATATGTCATGTCAACTGGTGTTAGCATGCAGCACTGCCACTCCCTGGATATCTCTCAATATCCGGATAGTACACTCTGGCTATCTGTCAGTCGGTGGATAATATATGAATGAGTTCATGGTATATTCTGCCACAATTACAAACTCAATCAAAATCACAATCTGGAAAGTATTGCAGTGGTCTTATTACGAAATTCATCGAAATATACTCCCCATGTCTAGTCAAGAATATACAAATTCTGTAATAACTCTTCTGATTTCTATCTTTCTATCTTCATTTATTGGCGATTCAGACATTTCAGTACAAATTCTTCCAACATTTCAGTATAAATTCTATCATAACTGATTTACTCTGTCTATATCAAAACTGTCTGTCCGAATATTATACATTCTCAGTCACCAGAATGAAAACTGAATGCATTACTGTGCGCTTCTGACCCTATCTGTCATTTCAGATTCGAACTATTTGGTATAAACAATCAGTTAATAATATAAATTAAAGAAAAATACCTACCTGGTACTCGGTTCTGATTGTCGATATCAAATTCTGTTGTACAATTCTGAAACATTTGACATCACAAGATAATCATTCTCATACCGTACAATCACATATCTGTCACTCTGATCGATGCTCTATTCTGATTATTGAAATTAAGCTCTGAACATTCTGATTATATTTCTTATCTACTGAAGTTCTCGAGTTCAGCTCTGATTCTGTTTGAATAATCTATATCAAACACTGACTCAGAATAAATGTACTATCAAATTAGATTCATAATATCAATAATCTATACTGATCTAGTGAGTTTAGTAAACTCATAAAACGGCAATTCCTGGCAATACTGTCAATTCTGCCTAATCAATCACATCTTCATATCGCTCAGATCAACTGCTATATATCATCTACATCATGATATGCCCCAAACAATATAATTTGTATCAAATACTATGTTAGAACAATAACAATACTCAAGCAGATACAAAAAACAATCGTATAAGAAAATCTGCCAACTCAGACTAGAATAAATTTTCTGACATTCTGCAATTTCTGATCTTTCTGATATCGGTATCGTTCTCAGTCACTGATCACAATCTCAACTGTGTCAAAATCAATCGGTATACTCACTTCAGATATCACATACTCTGAATACAATCTGTTTCAAACAGGATTCATATCTGAAAATTTCTGTATACAATAATCATAGTTCTCAGAGTATTCAATACAATCTTTAGATACTCGATTCAATCAATCAGAAGCTACAAATATATCAAAACATCATAGATACAACGAGCATAAAATCATCAGAATATCTCTGAACCTACTGAAACATGCCAAAGAGAAACACTAAATCAGATGTAACTCCTGGTCGGTACTCTTCTACTGATCTTTTAATTCTTTCAATTCATTCAGTGACATTCTGCACATTCAATATCATTCTGTACTGAATTCTAAAACACAACCAGTACCTGGTATCAATTCAATTCTGAAATCTATCTTTCTGATATAAAGCAAATCTGAAATCTTATCTGGGCAAACATCAGCCAACTCGTACATCATTGGCAAATCTGCCAATGCTAGGCTCGATTTCAGTATGTCTACTGAATACATAAGGATGCCATCTGCTCCTTTCTGTAATAATCGAGTCATAGACAATACAGATATCCAAGGAATTCTAGATCTAGAATCCTTACCGTGGAATTTCTGCTCATCAACACTATCTGGTCTGAATCTTATACTCTCCTGAAAGGAATCTATCATAATTCTGTACTTGTTCAGCATATTAATATCAATAATGCGGTCAACTTAGAAAACACAAGTACATCATAATCTAACTCGACTTCATTCTCATCTTACTGTAGTATACAATATATCACTGAAATCTCTGATATCAATCTTTCTTTCCCAACAAGTAAGGGAATCAATACTACAGTACAATCAGACTCAACAGATACAGCATATCTCAATGCAACTCAGTCAAAGATAATCGTAGGGAATGCATTAGTATATATCAATACCTATGCAATATAATCATAAAAGAACAATACCTGCCACTCTATCATCAAGTGTGTCCTATGTCTGTTCCTCGGTCTTCTGCTCCCTAAAATCTTCGGGAATTTCTCTGAGGACAAACTCTAGCAAGGTGTCCTGGTTGTCTACAAATATGGCAACTACCAGTCACTCCCTGGCATTGCTCTGTAGAATGTCTCCCTCCGCAAGTTCTGCAATATACTCCAGTACAACTCGGGCTGGAACCACTGGAGCTAGACGAACCACTCAGTCCGCTCCCTAATTTCTTGAATGGCTTCTTTCGAGCTTTCAGCAAATCTTGCTTTCCACTCGTGCTGCCGCGATCAAATCGGAGAGGGGATTGCTGTGTCTGGGGTTGCATCGCACACACCCTTTTTAGTTGTCTAATCAGACTCGCCTCCGCTCTCTTCGCTTTACTCAAGGCATCAGCAAAATGATAAGGTCGCTGCATATTCATCAATGCCACTATCTCCGAGTTCAATCCTCTGATGAACTGATCCGCTACAGCTTCATCTTTCCCAATTACATTAGGAGCAAATCGCAGTAGAGTAGAGAATTTAGCAACATATCCTTCAATATTCAGTTGACCTTGTCTCAAATTCTCAAACTCTGCTTTCTTGTCCTCCCGGTAAGAAACTGAGAAAAATCTTCGATAAAATTCAGTTCTGAATATTTCCCACGAAATCGCTGTACCTCTCTGTTCTAGCATTCTTTTACTTGTAATCCACCAACTTCTAGCGGTCTCTCGTAACTAGTGGAATATCAGTTTAATTCTCTGTTCATCTGAAAAATCAAGTAAATCAAAGAGTATTTCTATATCATCAAACCAGTTCTCACAATCTTCAGACGTCTCGACCCCACTCAGAATCGACGGCTGAAATAACTGAAATTCTTCCAACTGTATTTCCATCTGAGTTTTTGATACATCTATCTGTTCAGTCGAAGTACCACCCCTTTCTGGAATTCTCCGTGGAGGTATATCTGCTTATCAAAACATCAGTGCTCAAATACTACAAATCTGTTCCAATCTTTCTTTGATCATCTTACTGCTGATCATGAATCAGATCTGATTCATACTCAATAATTCATATTACCAATTTAAATCAGATAATCAGGTAAATATGCATTTCAAAGCAGTAAGGCATAATGTCATTCTAACACACAATGTAAGTCAACATTAAAATAAATCTCATGCTAGCAATCACATGCAAGGAAAGAAAACTCAATCTACCCCGCTCATTCTCTTCTATCTCAGTCTAAAGGATCTATCGCTCTGATACCACCTGTTGTGGGGACCCGGACGCTAATCATCTTCTTAATTATCTTTGGGATTTAATTATCAATTAAGATAAACAGGGTCTAAAAATTTTTCTTTAAAATGCGGAAGATAATGGAATCAATCTATTATACATCTCAGTATAAAAGTACAATAATGTACAACAATTATTCAAACTAGTCTAAGGTTCAACTACTAAATTTCAAGTATTAAACCAAAGTCGACAATAAGTCCGGAATCACAACTCTAACTCATCTTCTCTCATCATCTTCTTGACCCCGATCCTGTCCCACCTGTTGTCATGCACAAATACAAAACAAGACAACAGCCGGATACTCCGGTGAGAATAAACCCCAGTACAAAACATGTATACATGCATATACACAATATAAATCATAAAGCATATTATCATGCATAAAATTCATAACAATAGGTTTAATAGTCTAGGAAACCCAATCAAAATAAGCATGCAGTAACAATGGATTCCATAATCTCTGAAATCAAAATCAAATAAGCATGCAACTCAATTCAATTCATATCTTGACTCGACTCGACTCTAACTCTAGGGATCTCGGTGTGAATAAGACGTCACTGTCTGTCACCTACCCTCCCAATCGGGGTAACTGGTACGTCTTATTCCTATACTTCGGTCATGTCTGTATCGAATGTCTACAATCGGAGTGAATCTGATCCGAAGCGTCGATACCACCGAACATCTAGTTTGGCAAGTCTGCCAATGACTCTCCTATGTCAAATGCTTGAATATAAATGATATGAATCTAGCCAGCCACTATGCGTTTCAAGAACCAATCCCGAGAGGATGCTTGAAGATGTTGAATGTTGCCCTTCATCCAACCAATGAAGGGTTGGAAACAAGGCTCGAGGGGTTCGGGTTGCATCACAATCAAGTAGAGGATGAATTGGAGGAAGCAAAATTTCCAGAACCCTCGGCGCTCGAGCGGTCAAATTCTACCGCCCGAGCGGGAACAAGCCAGAAGACCTGGCGCTCGAGCGGTAATATCCTACCGCCCGGGCGCGACTGCTGCGAGGAGAATTCTAGTTTCCTTAGTTTAATTAAATTCAAAATTAATTATTGATTTGTTATCTTTAATTATGCAATTTTCTATATTTAGGGTTTTGTTTTCAATATATAAGCTAGAATACAATGTAAACTTTTAAGAACTTTTGAGATTCATTATTTGATATTTTATCAAAGTTTAGAGTTTTCTCTCAAACTTTTCAAAGCTTCGCTTTGTTATTCAAAACTCAAACTTATCAAAGTTTTTAACTTTGTGGCGTTTGTCGATCGTGCTTGTGCGGATTGTCGTCGACTTGTTCTTCGAAGGTTCGTTATAATCTCGATTGTTTATCTCGTGATTATTTGTTGCTAGACTTTTCATAGTTTGAGGTGAAAATCACAACACACACACTTGATTCAAAAGATCGGGACAACAACGATTCTTTGTTCGTCAGTGAATTGAGGGCGCGATTTGATTTTAATCGTGTTTGCTATTCGTTCGTACAAAGATTCACATCATTTGGTATTAGAGCTCAAGGTTTTGATTCAAGTAAGCGTATCCATTCATGTAAAGGGGCCTAAAACTCCTTTCTTGAAATTTGCGGAAAATTAAAAATTTTCTTTTTAAAAGAACTTAAATGGCCTCATTCATAAAATCACTGGTGGATCAAGTTCAATGTTTAAAATAATAGCAACGGAAGAAAATAAAGTTTTGCCAACAATAACAATTTAAAAATTATCCAACGACTGATAAAAATTGTTTGCGGAATAAAATAACAACTGCTGCACTGAGGTCCTCGGGTGCCACTACTGCCGACCCAAGCTGGCTCACTGGTCCCCGCCCTCGGCCCTGGCCTCATCAGTACCTACAACAATCAAGTCTAGCGAGCCTAAAAACTCAGCATGCATATATCGCATCTAACGAGTAAAAATCGGAATTAAAATATGCATGGGATAAAATATCATGTCCTGAGGCATGCTGAAAATAATCTGTACTGAGCAATTATAATACGTGCATAATTGAACTGAAAATCACTGTAAAAATATTTGCTCCTTGGAGCCTGTACTTAAATAACTGGTAAAATTTTCTGTTGAGATTATGTTTTACGCCTGTGGCCACTGCACTAAGCTGAACTGATCGGTAACTGGCTACCGGGGAGGCTGAAACTGAACTGAGCTGGCCGGTCACTAGCGACCGGGTGGTACCATACTGAACTGATCGGTCACTGGCGACCGTATAAAATAACACGCCCACATAGTGAATGAACCACAAGCCATATTGCATAAATCTCAAAAATAATCATTTTCTATTTAATGCACGTAAAATAATTAACTGGCGTAATGAAAATTCCTGTAATTTTACCAACTGGATTGGATTGGATCGTCCCCAGGCTCGCTGCAACTTAACTGTGCCATGAAAAACATGCAAATGCTAAAACTTGACCAACTATGCAATTTACGTTCAAAAGATGCGACTATGACGCCTAATGACTTCGCATTTAATCATGACTCCGAGCCAACCTGAACCGACACCGAACCGACGTATAGTCATGATTAAAATACGCTGAAAAATCATAAAATAATGCTCCTAAAATGATAGGGTCGAAATCTAGGTGGAATGGAGGCCAAAACACGAAACGCTCTTTCGAGAGTCAATTTGGCACATTGCACCGTAAATTCTCGTACGACCTCAAAAATGATCCGAATGACAAACGGTATAAAACATGACCTTCCCAACTCAATGAGGCACTGTACAGTCCAAGGCCATGGGCTAAAAGCCAACCAAGAACTCAAACGAGCCTTCTAAACGACACAGCAACTTGCTGTAATTTCCAGCAGCTGCGCAACTACAAGACTTGCGTTGGTTTCGAGACTATCGGCCATTAGGGGCGTGAACCACCAACCAGAGACTCTTACCAACATCCCAAAGAATGATTTGAACCATGGCTAAGGGCCCTAGGCCAGCCACAATCCGCGTCACACCATAACTCAACCGAAACTCCAACCGAGAACCAACGTGCATGCGTGTGTAGTGTTTTGCTTAGATCGATGTCTTGCGTCGTTCCAGTGGCCATTTGATTGACCATGGCACAATCTAGACATCTAGGACATGATATGAACCGTGGCTAAGGGCCATAGGCCAACCAAGATCCACACCAAGCAACCACAAACCGAAACCATATGCTGAACAAAGGAAGAAGCCGAATGGGGAAAGGGGCTGTTTTGATGTTTTGATTAAAAACCGAGGGGCCATGGACCAAGCCACCAAAAGGGAAACTTAGTCACGTCTTAGACATGCTAGGGAAGTGATCTAACCATGGCTATAGGCCCTTGGGGCAGCCAAGATCAGATCCACAACCCTTGACACAAAACTGAAATTTCGAAACACAAATCTGCGCCTATGGGAACTTGCTGTCATTCTGAATTTCCAGCAAGCATGGGGCTGGTTTGAATGGACCAACATGGTCCTAGTGCATCCTACTACATGTATATAAGCCGCCTTGGGAGCCTGGGGTCGAACCACAACCTGAAACCATCAAAACTAAAAGAAAACGTGAAGCTGCCATGAAGAGCCGAAATTCTGCATGTGTTGTTTCAAAATGTTTGGACATGGATCTCGATTTTTGCTTGAATAAACATGATCATGTACTGAAAAATAAATGATAATATGACTTGATTGAGGTTTAGAAAGAATCTAGACATGCCTGGTTTCGTTTCGAAAGAAAACGAACGAGACGACGACGACGCGGCACGGAGGAGGTGGAGCGCTTCTCTTGTTCTTTCTAGTTATCGATTTTTCTCCCTTTCTCCCTAGCTATTATTCACGTTTTTTCTACTGAAAATGGGTCTGATTTCGGTGGGGAGGGAGTGTGATGGAGTGGTTATGAGGGGTGAGGAGGATGGTGCAAGATATAAGGATCATATCAAGACCAAGTCTTCATGCATTTGAATTTTGAATTTTGAATTGCTATCAAATGATTTCTTGGGTGATTCTAGAGTATAGTGGCCGATTTTATCATGCCAAACAAGGGTTAGGATAGTGGTCTAGTATTAATTAATTAAGGTGGAAAAATAGCTAAAAGAATTAGCATGCTAATCAACCAAGAATGGGTCAAATGTGAGTTGGCAAGTCCTAGTTTGTTCTTCTAGGGGTGTGGCCGAAAATGCATGATAAATGGTAGGGGGAAAATTGATTATCTAGTAATTTAATAACCCTTAAAAGCTTTACTAATCCTTTAATTAATTTAGTGAACTAACCCCTTAATTAAGTAACTTAAATGAACTCATTTCTTAATCACCTCCAATAATTAAATTAAAATCCTCAACTAACTTAAATAATTCCTTAAACTTCTTTTTAACTTAAATGAACTTACTTGCTAGCTAAATTAACTTCTGGAAATATTTCTCAAATCTTAATTCTATCTCAAAACTCCAACTCCAGTCCGGCCTCACTGAAATAACTGAAATGCTAAAAATCAAACTACTGAACTGAAATAATGAATAATTAACTTCAAATAAATGCATTTAAAATAATTATGCAATGAAGTCAATTAAATTTAGAAATCTAGAATTATGCATGGCTTATACGTAGACTGATTTACGGGTTCTACAATTCAATTCTTCGTAGGATTTTCAATACCGATTTATCGTGTAGCGATTTCTACGGATTTGTTGAATCTACAAAAAAAAAAATCTCGATTACTGTTCATTGCCGGAGTTACTGTTCATTCATCGGAATTACTATTCACGCGTCCCGGATTTACTATTCATCTTATCGGAATTAGTGTTCGCGGTTGAAGTTACTGTTCACGACTGAATTTACTGTTCACGTAACTGTTCATCGCCGGATTTACTGATGTTTACTGTTCACCCGAAAAAAAATAAGAGAAGAAAAAAAAAATTTGAATCGGGTGTTTGTTGGAATTTTAGCGCTTATATTTCAGCGTTAAGTTTGTTGTATTCCAATCTGTCCATAACTAGTCTGGCAATGACAATCGTATAAATACAATATCAGTATATAATTCAATTCAAGACCTGTTCTGATCAATACTCAAATCGGTATATAATCTGATTCATATCTGAACAAGATACAATCTAATTCATATCAATGATATCATGATACAATCGAAATCATTACTGAATCTGATCAATATCAATCTACTGATGTTTCGACGGCATAACAATACAGTCACGATAAACCCGTCTATCTGAACATAACAGATATAATACCATAATTCATAACAAGTATCAGTACAACTCATAATCTGAATAATAACACAACTCTAATATAAAATCTCAGCTAAATCAACTCTGAAATTCATAACAATTTCATAAACAGTCTATTCTTTAATCTGACTTCAGTTATACCATGTCTACTGTAGCAGAAACATCATATCTGATTAATATTCAATTCTGACAATATCATAAATTCAAATCATGTCTAAACGTAACGAAACTTACGTCCAGTTGTAGCCTGCGTCTATAGGAACACAGTACTGAAGTCGAATTCAAAAACAGACGGACGGATTTATCACAAAAGGCGTAAGAATATTTCAATTCTTTTTTTTGCACTTCCCTCGGCTCTTTCCTTCATTCTCCTGAATTGCATGTAGGTATATATGTCTATATACACGTTTCTTAGGTAGGAGGCAAGTGGCTTAATTTTCATACTGCACGTCGCACCGCGGGTGCGCTCACTTTTGCACCGCGGTTGCGCTCCATGTATTGATATACATCCACTTTTCCGAAAGCTTCGACCGCGGGTGCGCTCAGTCCTGTAACGCGGGTGCGCTGACCTAACTGGTACAACACCGCGGGTGCGGTCTGTCTAGCACCGCGGGTGCGGTGTCACTTCCGTAATTAATCTCCAACTCTTTGTCCATCAACCGCGGGTGCGGTCTTGTTCGTAGCGCGGGTGCGCTCATGCTACTGTAATTCTTCCACAATTCATGAGCTCAACCGCGGGTGCGGTCCTTTCCTTACCGCGCGTGCGGTCTATATTTCATGTACCACTTCATAATCTCATTTAGTGCTTCTCATTACATGTCATGCACACTCATATCTTCCGAATATCACATCAATGAAGACTAATAAATCTCGAGCCTTACAGCATGGGAGTCGTTGGAGTTGCCCGAAGGACCTATAACGAGGGGACGAAGCAAGAAGTTTAAAGATGCACTTCAAGGACTCATGATGAGCTATCAAGGAAGTCCTACAAGTTGGATGTCTAAATTAGAGGAGGTTGAGAATCATGGGAATAATATTGGAGGTTTTTGGAATGTTATTCAAGTGCAATTGCCGAAGGTACAGCGCACCCGCGCCAGTTCAGGGACTGCACCCGCGGTCCATAATAATCAAATTTAAGAGAATATTGCCGAAGCTATACCTCACCCGCGGTCAGAAGGCGAGCGCACCCGCGGAAGGCGAGTGCACCCGCGGTCCTTTGCATCCGAACTTCACCGAAGCGGCACCGCACCTGCGGTCCAGTCTGCAGCACACCCGCGGTCTTTTGTCAACTTCCGTGTCAAATTTGCTTGTTATCATAATTAAGCCTTTTTACACTACTTTTTCATACTTTATTGAATATATATTCAGTGTATCAGACCATGAACGAATTATGATGAATGATAGATAAAAGTTCTTGAGTTTTCTCTCAATTTGCAAAGCTTATGCTTTGTGTTTATCAAAATCAAACTTATCAAATATTGCATCTTTGTGGCGTTTGTCGATTGTTCTTCGCACGGATTGTCAAAACAAGTTCTTTGAAGGTTCGTTTGAAATTCAATTGTTTTATCGTTGATATTTTTTGCTAAGTTATAATCGCTTAGAGGTGAATATCACAAAATCGTTACTTGTTTCAAAAGATCGGGACAAAATAATCGTTTCTTGTTTGTTATTGAATTGAGGGTGCGATTTATATATTCGTGCTTGCCTTTCATTCGTACGAGGATTCGTATCACTACCTATTCTTGAACCCATCATGAGTCACCTTCCTATCGTATTGCCAAGGCCTACCCAACAGTATATGACAAGCATGCATTGGTACCACATCACACAATATTTCATCAACATACTCACCAATCGAAAGGGAAACCAAAACTTGCTTGCTCACTTTCAATTCTGCACATTCATTCAACCATTGAAGCCTATATGGTCGAGGGTGTTTTATTGTAGGCAAACCCAATTTCTCCACCATTTCAACACTAGCCACATTAGTACAACTCACCCCATCTATGATTAAGTTGCAAACCCTTTGATTCACAAAACACCTAGTATGGAACAAGTTCTCTCTTTGGTTAGTCTCCTCCTCCTTGACTTGGGCACTCATGATACGCCTAGTCACTAGTGCTTCACCTACAACCGCCTCAAAACCCTCGTCAGGATCCTCTAATGCAGGCATATCTTCCTCATACTCACCATCACTATGCGACTCATATTCACCATAGTCATTCAAGATCATCACTCTTTTGTTAGGACATTCACTAGAAATATGACCTAACCCTTGGCACCTAAAACATCTAACATCCCTAGATCGATTAGAAGGAGTTTCAGATTTACCTTGCACTCCTTGTTTAGGCGCCTCTTGTTTGGTCTCAATCTTGGGCTTGGTCACCAACTTATTCTCCTCACGTTTCACCACATTTGACCGCCAAGAAGATGATGAGCCTCCAGTTTGATTGGCACGGCCAACTCCACGCCTTTTGAGTTGTTGCACCACTTTTATGGCCATTTGCACCATCTCGTCTAGATCCAAGTAGTGCCGAAGCTATCTTCCTCAACATTGGCCCTAATCATGACTACTTCCCTCTCCTTATAGTAGTCTTCAACACTCTTCAACCCTTGCCTCAAAGTTTGTAACCTCTTGAACATCTCCCTATAATAGTGATTGGGCACAAACCTTTTTCTCATCATTCTTTTCATCTCATCCCAAGACTCAATAGGTCTCTCATTATACCTCCTTCTAGTGGTCACTAATTGATCCCACCAAATAAGAGAATAGTCTAAGAATTCCACCACCGCCAACCTCACCTTCTTTTGTTCGGAGTAGTGGTGACATTCAAACACAAACTCTACCCTCTTTTCCCACTCTAAATACGCCTCCGGGTCAGATTTCTCATGGAACGATGGTATTTTCATCTTAATGCTACCCATGTTACCATCTTCCCTATCCCCATCATATCTACCCCGTACGGCTTCTCTTTTTCCTCCACCGTATCCTCTACCTCTTCCATTCCTACCCCAATTTTCATTTTGACTCTCCTCGTCTCCTCCCAACTCGTACTCCTCATCCTCTCTACTCAAATCCTTAGGTTTAGACTTACTCCCACTAACACCAACCTCAAGTTTATCCAACCTTTCATGTAACGACTCCATTTGGGTCGACATCATCCTACTAAAATGCCCAAAAAACGCCTCCATTTGAACCTTAGACAACCCCGGGTTCGAACTATCTCCTACCTCCCTCTCCATCTAATTTTCAAATTTGTACCTGCAAGAAAACGTTAGTAGAAACAAAATAATCCTCATCCAAATGCTCACGGTCACTCCAAAAAAAAATTCACTCGTCTTTTCTCTAAATTTTTTTTTTTTGCTCACAACAAATACTCACTAGCCACTCCAAAGAAATAACACCCACACTCAAATGTTTCCACTCGAATTTGATGCTTCACTTGAAGGTGTGGTCAAGCTTTGTATTTGAGTATATCAAACAATCAAGTTCCAACTTGTGAACAAATGCGACCGACTCACTTGGACTGTGCAGACAAGAAATTCGAATATATGAAATATATATATATATATATATATTTTGACTGTGAGAGGCAATTGAATATGACTCTTTAAAGAAAATAGAACAGGATATCAAAAAGAAATAATGGTGAATTTTCGAAATTTTTGTATATATATATATATATATTTTTTTTTTTTGCTGAGTACTACTCGAAAATCCCCAAAAAAAAAACGACACCAACAAATTTCGAGAATCACAGATTCACGAAAAATAAGAAGAACGATAGAACAAACAGATATGAAAGCGAAATTAAAGGATAATTAGATCTGCTAATAGAATGAACTGATAAACTTACTTGAATTCAATTAACCTAAGCTCTGATACCAAATGATATGAATCTTTGTACGACGAATAGCAAACACGATTAAAATCAAATCGCGCCCTCAATTCAATAACGAATAAAGAATCGTTGTTGTCCCGATCTTTTGAATCAAGTGTGTGTCTTGTGATTTTCACCTCTAAACTATGAAAAGTCTAGCAACAAATAATCACGAGATAAACAATCGAGATTATAACGAACCTTCGAAGAACAAGTCGACGACAATCCGCACAAGCACGATTGACAAACGCCACAAAGTTAAAAACTTTGATAAGTTTGATTTTTGTTTGACAAAGCAAAAGCTTTAATTGTTTGAGAGAAAACTCAATAACAATGATAAAATATCAATAATAATCTGAATTGTTCAAAATTTCGTCCAAACTAGGTTTTAATAACAAAAGGTATCAAAAATTTAGTCTCCCAAAATAATAAAACTCTAGAAAGGAAAATATTCTCGCTCAGCCGTCTCAGACACGGACCCCATGTAGACATTCGTGTACAGGTCCGTGTACTCTCGGGAAATCACCTTCATCTGGAAACAAGGGGCACGGACCCCGTGTCCACCTCCGTGTAAGAGTCCGTGTACACTCGGTCTTCGCAAATGTTATGCATAGGACACGGACCCCGTGTTCTGGTCCGTGCTCGGGTCCGTGTAGACTCTGGAATTCTTCATCCTCGGCTGTAAAGGACACGGACCCCGTGTGCAGGTCCGTGTACACGTTCGTGTAGTCTCAGCCGTCTCCAACAATGCTTGAATGATATTCCTTTGGCCTCCTGACGTACTCCCATGCATCACGACCCCTTCGGCACTTTGCTCCTTGCACGTAAGCCCTCCTCGCCTGCTCATAAACCCATTAACGGCTACCATGATCGCATCATCGAGACCACCTATGAGGTATGATCTGCTTCTTGAAAAGGGTCATGATGAGCCTAACCATGGATGTGATCAAGGACCTTCAAGGAAGCGTTATCTGATGCCGATTCATGCAAGTGGCTTGAAGCGATGGAATCTGAGATGAATTCCATGCATTC
The DNA here is from genome assembly GCF_025594145.1 of Primulina tabacum. Classification (NCBI taxonomy): domain Eukaryota; kingdom Viridiplantae; phylum Streptophyta; class Magnoliopsida; order Lamiales; family Gesneriaceae; genus Primulina; species Primulina tabacum. Next base: position 13,289,039 of record NC_134563.1, on the reverse strand, counting down.
GAACCAAGTGTGGAATCTCGTGGATCTACCTGAGGGAATTGTTCCCATAGGGTGTAAATGGATTTAAAAGAGGAAACTTGGAGCGGATGGGAAGGTATTGACCTTCAAGGCGCGATTGGTGGCAAAAGGATATAATCAAAGACAATGGACTTGAACATTGCAACTGGAGAAAAGGTTTCCTCAAAGTCAACTCCTTGTCTTTGATTATATCCTTTTGCCACCAATCGTGCCTTGAAGGTCAATACCTTCCCATCCGCTCCAAGTTTCCTCTTTTAAATCCATTTACACCCTATGGGAACAATTCCCTCAGGTGGATCCACGAGATTCCACACTTGGTTCGAATGCCTGGAATTCATCTCAGATTCCATCGCTTCAAGCCACTTGCATGAATCGGCATCAGATAACGCTTCATTTAAGGTCCTTGGATCACATCCATGGTTAGGCTCATCATGACCCTTTTCAAGAAGCAGATCATACCTCATAGGTGGTCTCGATGATGCGATCATGGTAGCCGTTAATGGGTTTATGAGCAGGCGAGGAGGGCTTACGTGCAAGGAGCAAAGTGCCGAATGGGTCGTGATGCATGGGAGTACGTCGGGAGGCCAAAGGAATATCATTCAAGCATTGTTGGAGACGGCCGAGACTACACGGACGTGTACATGGACCTGCACACGGGGTCCGTGTCCTTTACAGCCGAGGATGAAGAATTCCAGAGTCTACACGGACCCGACCACGGACCAGAACACGGGGTCCGTGTCCTATGACATTTGCAAAGATCGAGTGTACACGGACCCTTACACGGAGGTGGACACGGGGTGCGTGCCCCTTGTTTCCAGCTGAAGGTGATTTCCCGAGAGTACACGGATCCGTGTACGGGTCCGTGTTTGAGACGGCTGCGCGAGAATATTTTCCTTTCTAGAGTTTTAATTATTTTGGAGACTATATTTTTGATATCTTTTTGACATATAAATATGTTTTGGACGAAATTTTACACACAATTCAGATTATCATTGATATTTTTATCAAAGTTTAGAGTTTTTCTCTCAAGCTTTTTCAAAGCCTTTGCTTTGAGTTCATTCAAAAATCAAACTTATCAAGATTCGTTCTTGTGGCGTTTGTCGATTGATATCATACGGATTGTCAGGGACAAGTTCCTTGAAGGTTCGTCTGTTTCTCAATTGTTTAAATCGTGAATATTTATTGCTAAGTTTTTTTAATTTAGAGGTGAATATCACACATTCAAACTTGATTCAAAAGATCGGTTCAACAACGATTCTTTGTTCGTTATTGAATTGAGGGCGCGATTCGATTTTAATCGTGTTTGCTATTCGTTCGTACAAAGATTCACATCATTTGGTATCAGAGCATAGGTTCATTGAATTCAAGTAAGTTTATCTTGTTCTTAAATCTTCAGATTTGTGTTATTTCTTCGTCTTTTTTTTTTGGATCTGTTTTTGTTCTACCATTCTTCATCAGTTTCTTAAATTTTGGTGATATTTTTGTTGTGATTTTCGAGTTTTTACACAGCCTTAGAGTAAAAAAAAAAAAAAGTACCAAAAATCCGAAAATTCACCATTATTTCTTTTGACATTTTGTTCTATTCATTCTTGTGAGTCATATACAAGTGTCTCACACAATCAAAAAAAAAATATTTATCTTCAAATTGCTTGTCTACGCAGTCCAAGTGAGTCGATCACGTTTGTTCACAAGTTGAACTTGATTGTTTGATATACGAATACAAAGCTTGAGCACACTTTCGAGAGAAACATCAAATTCGAGTGGAAACATTTGAGTGTGAGTGTTATTTTTTTGGAGTGACTAGTGAGTATTTGTTGTGAGCAAACAAAATAAGAGGGAAAAGACGAGTGAATTTCTTTGGAGTGACCGTGAGCTTTTGGGTGAGGAATATATCTTGTTTTCTACTAACGTTTTCTTGCAGGTACTAAACTGAAATTTAAATGGAGAGGGAGGTAGGAGATAGTTCAAATCCGGGGTTGTCCAAGGTCCAAATAGATGCGTTGTTTGGGCATTTTAGTAGGATGATGACGATCCAATTGGAGTCGTTACATGAAAGGTTGGATAAGCTTGAGGTTGGTGTTAGTGGGAGTAAATCTTAACTTAAGGATTTGGGTAGAGATGATGAGGAATGTGATTTGGGGGGAGACGAGGAGAGTCAAAATGAGAATTGAGGTAGGATTGGAAGAGGTAGAGGATTTGGTAGAGGAAGAAGAGAAGCCTTACGGGGTAGATATGATGGGAATAGGGAGGATGGTAATATGGGTAGTATTAAGATGAAAATTCCTTCGTTCCATGGGAAATCTGATCCGGAGGCATATTTAGAATGGGAAAATAGGGTAGAGTTTGTGTTCGAATGTCACCACTACTCCGAACAAAAGAAGGTTAGGTTGGCGGTGGTTGAATTTCTAGACTACGCTCTCATTTGGTGGGATCAATTAGTGACCACTAGAAGGAGGTATAATGAGGGACCCATTGAGTCTTGGGATGAGATGAAGAGAGTGATGAGAAGAAGGTTTGTGCCCAATCACTATTATAGGGAGATGTTCAAGAGGTTACAAACTTTGAGGCAAGGGTTGAAGAGTGTTGAGGACTATTATAAGGAGATGGAAGTAGTCATGATTAGGGCCAATGTTGAGGAAGATAGTGAGGCGACCATGGCTCGTTTTCTTTGTGGTTTGAACAGGGAAATTCACGATCAAGTGGAGCTTCGACACTACTTGGATCTAGACGAAATGGTGCAAATGGCCATAAAAGTGGAGCAACAACTCAAAAGGCGTGGAGTTGGCCGCACCAATCAAACTGGAGGCTCATCATATAAGATCTTGGCGGTCAAATGTGGTGAAACGTGAGGAGAATAAGTTGGTGATCAAGCCCAAGATTGAGACCAAACAAGAGGCGCCTAAACAAGGAGTGCAAGGTAAATCTGAAACTCTTTCTAATCGATCTAGGGATGTTAGATGTTTTAGGTGCCAAGGGTTAGGTCATATTTCTAGTGAATGTCCTAACAAAAGAGTGATGATCTTGAATGATATGACTATGGTGAATATGAGTCGCATAGTGATGGTGAAGATGAGGAGGATATGCCTGCATTAGAGGATCCTGACGAGGGTTTTGAGGCGGTTGTAGGAGAAGCACTAGTGACTAGGCGAATCATGAGTGCCCAAGTCAAGGAGGAGAAGACTAACCAACGAGAGAACTTGTTCCATACTAGGTGTTTTGTAAATCAAAAATTTTGCAATCTAATCATAGACGGGGGAAGTTGTACTAATGTGGCTAGTGTTGAGATGGTGGAGAAATTGGGTTTACCAACATTGAAGCATCCTCAACCATATAGGCTTCAATGGTTGAATGATTGTGCGGAAGTGAAGGTGACAAAACAAGTGCTAGTGCCTTTTTCTATTATGAAGTATGTGGATGAGGTTTTGTGTGATGTACCCATGCATGCATGTCATATATTGTTGGGTAGGCCTTGGCATTACGATAGGAAGGAGACTCATGATGGTTTCAAGAATAGGTACTCTTTTGTCCTAAACACGAAACCAATTTTATTGCTTCCGTTGTCCCCAAAGCAAGTGTTGAAGGATCATTTGAAAAAAAGAAAGAGAGATGAGGCCGAAAGAAAGAGTGTTCAGAAAAGTGAGATGGCCTTAGAAAAAGAAAAAGATATGATCGAACAAAAGAGTGAGATGATAATAGAAATAAAAAGAGAAGAAAAGAATGAGATAAAAGAAAAAGAACAAGAAAAAGAGGACAAAGAAAAGAAAAATAAAAAGAATTTTATGGCCCAAAGGAGTGAGATGGAGAGATGTTTATTCTTGCATAAACCCTTTCATGTACCTTTGTACAAAGTGGTTTATTCTCATCATGATGATATAGCCGGTTCAATCCCGAGCATTGTTACTTCTTCTTTGCAGGATTACGGTGATGTCATGATGAGGAGGCTAGCAAGTGTTGATGGTGTGAGGATGCAATGGGATGAACCATATGGATTCAAGAGCCATAGCGATGAGGTAAGGTTAGCTGTCAACGCAACATATGGGAGTTATGATTTTCTTCCTTACCTTAATTTATTGTTGTTTTGTTTTCAAGAATTATGGGAACAAGTTGAAAATGTGATGTTTAGAAGATATGAATGTGATTTAATCTTGTTGCCTAAGTGTCATAGAATTGAGAATGGAGATATATTGCATGAATTAGATTCAAATGTTATTGATTTTGAGTGTTCAAAGATTGTCCAATTGACACTTTGTCATGACAATGACTTGTATGCATTAGAATTAAATTCATGTGATGAGTTAAATGAATACACGGGTAGTATATTTAATGTGTCCTATTTGCATGATTTATATTTGGTTAGGGAAGGTTTTGAGAGATTGATGGTTGGGAATGATAATTGTTTCGTTCATGATGAGTCATATTTGGTTGGTGGTGGTTTTGAGAGGTCCATCACAGAATATGATAATTCCTCCATTCATGATGGGTATATGTTTAAAGAAAATAAATTCTTCATTCTATATTCATTGCATGAGATAAAGTTTATTCCTAGTGAACTGTGGATGTACACGTGTATGGATCTTATTTTTGTGTTAACTAGGTCTAAGAAGGGGAGGAATCTGATATTTGTGATACTTAATCATATTTTATCATTTGGTGTCTTTTACGATTTGGTATATGTTGAGGTTGGTGAATTGAAAGTGAAGTCGACCTTGGAGTTGGAGTTCAAAGCGTTGATGGAGCACGTGGGCGATAGCACTTATCGACTTGAGTTTAAAGGTAAGCATGTTGGTCGTATAATCCTTGTTATTACTAAATTGCTTCATTTTTGTGTAGGTAGCAAAGATTTGAGGACAAATCCTTTTCAAGAAGGGGAGGATGATGCCATCATGGTAGCCGTTAATGGATTTATGAGCAGGCGAGGAGGGCTTACGTGCAAGGAGCAAAGTGCCGAAGGGGTCGTGATGCATGGGAGTACGTCGGGAGGCCAAAGGAATACCATTCAAGCATTGTTGGAGACGGCCGAGACTACACGGACGTGTACACGGACCTGCACACGGGGTCCGTGTCCTTTACAACCGAGGATGAAGAATTCCAGAGTCTACATGGACCCGAGCACGGACCAGAACACGGGGTCCGTGTCCTATGACATTTGCGAAGACCAAGTGTACACGGACCCTTACACGGAGGTGGACACGGGGTCCGTGCCCCTTGTTTACAGCTGAAGGTGATTTCCCGAGAGTACACGGACCCGTACACGGATGTCTACACGGGGTCCGTGTCTGAGACGGCTGCGCGAGAATATTTTCCTTTCTAGAGTTTTAATTATTTTGGACACTAGATTTTTAATATCTTTTTGACATATAAATATGTTTTGGACGAAATTTTACACACAATTCAGATTATCATTGATATTTTTATCAAAGTTTAGAGTTTTTCTCTCAAGTTTTTTCAAAGCCTTTGCTTTGAGTTCATTCAACAATCAAACTTATCAAGATTCGTTCTTGTGGCGTTTGTCGATTGATATCATACGGATTGTCAGGGACAAGTTCCTTGAAGGTTCGTCTGTTTCTCAATTGTTTAAATCGTGAATATTTATTGCTAAGTTTTTATAATTTAGAGGTGAATATCACACATTCAAACTTGATTCAAAAGATCGGGACAACAACGATTCTTTGTTCGTTATTGAATTGAGGGCGCGATTCGATTTTAATCGTTTTTGCTATTCGTTCGTACAAAGATTCACTTCAGAAAGTACCACATCCTCCCAGAGATTGTGGAAAGAGGAGATGTTTTGATTGACAAAGTCGGCTCCGCAGATAATGTTGCTGATCCGCTAACTAAGCCTTTACCTGGACCATTATTCGAGAAGCATCGCGAATCGATGGGTTTGAAGCATATGGGTAGTTGGCTCTAGTGCAAGTGGGAGATTGTTAGAGTAGGTGCACGTCGAGCCAAGTGTTGGCCGAGTGTTCACAATGAAACTTTATGTATAAACAATCTTTATTTTAATAATATTTGAAATTATTATTGGCACATCTTTATCTGTATACCCATGCTAGTTGTGTGGGGACCCGGACGCGAATCAATTCTTAATCGTCATCAGAATCAATTTACTAATCAAGTAATTATGGTCATAAATTTTTTTTTTTACTTTTTAATGCGGAAAGTAGTGAGATCAAACTACTATACAACTCAATATAAAATAAAGTACAAGTCCTGTACCGTCTACAAATCAGTAAAGACTAAGGTTCAACATCTAATTATCAAGTGCCAAAACCCTATATACATCAAAGTCCGAAGTCTCCACTCTATCACGATCACTCCTCATCTCCTAGACCCTGATCCTGTCTCACCTGTTGTCATGTACACATACAAACAAGACAACAGCCGGATAATTCCGGTGAGAATATAATCCCAGTATAAATCAACGAAACATGCAATCATATGATAAACATAAAAGCATGGATAGATAACAGCAATATATATCAAAAGCTGAAATATAATCAATATCAAACTTTCGACAATACTCGTGACTCCACGACTCAGACTAGACTCAATCCAAGTCTAGGGATCCCGGTTTCCAGATGTGGATATTCCTATATCGACCAACAGTAATAGAAAAGACTCCAGTTCTATCCACGTCGATATAACCAAACATCCAGTGTCCTGACCTAACCGTCATGGACTGTGGCCCTATCGCCAATATCCTATCTTGTAACATCTTGCAATGTTGCACGTGGCGATCCCGCCACTATCAGGCACATCTGTCGCAAGATTTCTATACTATCTTGTGACATCGTGCAATGTGCCCGTGGCGATCCCGCCACTATCAGGCACTTCTGTCACAAGATTACTCGTCTAATACCTGCTATCTATAATTCAAGAGAACAAGTACATCAATCAAATCAATGCAATAAAGTAGAGTATGTGATTTAGGGAAACTCAAGTCCAAACCGACTCAAGTCGATCTCCCAATACCACATTGACTTATACCTTTCGTTTGTAGTCTCGGTCTGCAGCAATATCGGTTCTGAACTCAAGACTATCTCTGTAAATCTGAAACGACATATTGAGAATCATAATATCAATATTCCATTTTCAATTCAACACTGAATCTGATTCATCCGGATTTAATTCAAATCACGGCATAACGGCACAATCTCATATGCGCGAGACCTACTGTCTTGGTACTCGATCTCATGCATAGCTCGCGCATATGCGCGCCCTCCTGTCGCGCAGATGCGCGAGACCCTCTGCCCATTTCGCGCATGTGCGCATCTCATGTCGCGCATGTGCGCCGATGGTACTGTCCTCGCATATTCGACCTCACATGCTGAATCAAATCGTGTCCCGATTAATCTTCTCATAATCATATCAGATTATAAATCAATAATTACAGATTATTAGGATTAAATTTTCGGGCATTACATTTCTCCCCCCCTAAGATATGATTTTGTCATCGAAATCAGGCATCGTCAAATCATATCAGTAAGAAGGAATGTAATTAAAACCGAATAAAAATTTACATCAGTGAAACAATGCTGGGAATTCTTGTCTCATATCTGATTCAGTCTCCCAAGTAGCTTCTTCAATGCCATGACGAGTCTATTGAACTTTCACAAAAGGAATCGTCTTTGTTCTGAGCTGTTTTTCTTTACGATCGATAATCCGAATCGGTTTCTCGACATAACTCCATGTCTCATCCAGCTCAGTCTCGTCTGGTTGAATAATGTGAGAATCATCAGGGAGATATTTCCGTAGCATAGATACATGAAAGACATCATGTATCCCTGATAAAGAAGGTGGCAAGGCAAGTCGATAGGCACGATATCCTATCTTCTCGAGAATTTCATATGGACCAACATATCGTGGAGACAATTTCCCTTTCTTTCCAAATCTAACCACACCTCTAAAAGGAGAAATCTTCAGGAATACTCGGTCTCCTATCTCAAATACCAACGGTCGTCGTCGAAGGTTGGCATATTTGGCTTGTCGGTCCTGAGCTGCCTTCATTTTCTTCTGAATCAATTTCATTTTTTCAGTCATATCTCTGATCATATCAGGTCCAGTCTCAGGAACTTCAGAGATATTATCTCAATAAAGAGGGGATCGACACTTCTCCCCGTGCAACGCTTCAAAAGGTGCCATCTCAATACTCGTTTGGTAGCTATTGTTGTACGAAAACTCGCAAAGAGGCAATGCATCTTGCCAATTAGTGCTAAAATCAAGCACTACAGCTCTCAGCATATCTTCCAATGTCTGGATTGTACGCTCTGACTGTCCGTCAGTCTGTGGATGATATGCGGTACTCAGATGTAACTTCGTACCGAGAGCTTGCTGCAGGCTCTGCCAGAAGTGCGAAGAAAACCGAGGATCACAATCTAAAACAATCGATTTCGGCACTCCGTGCAATTTAATCACTTCCTTGACATAGATATCGGCCATCTGATCATATCTGTACGTCATTTTGTATGGAATAAAACATGCAGATTTGGTCAATCGATCAATCACGACCCAAATTGCATCACAACCTCGGGAGGAACGTTGTAACTGTGTCACAAAATCCATGAAATGTGATCTCATTTCCATTCTGGAATCGACAAACTCTGCAACAATCCTCCTGGTTTTTTCCTTTCAGCCTTCACCTGTTGGCAGTTTAGACACTTGGCCACAAATTTAGTAAGATCAGATTTCATTTGTTTACACCAATACTGTGTCTTCAAATCATTATACATTTTCCTGCCACCAGGATGAATGCTAAAACGACTGTTTTGCGCTTCTGTCAGTATTCGGTGTCTCAATTCTAAAGCATTTGGCACAACAATACGATTATTCACATACAAAATATCGTCACGAACCTGATACTCCGATCGATGACCAGTTCTGACCATAGCAATTGACTTCTGTATATTCTGATCAACTTTCTGAGCTGCTTTAATTCTCAAAATCAGGTCTGGTTCAGCTTGAATAGTATATAATCTCATAGGTCTTCGATCTGTCACAAATATTAATCCAGACAAACAGCAGCCTTCAATCAAATTTGAAACACCCATAGTCGATAAGGATAAAGAACATATAATACGAATCCTCGTACGAATGAAAGGCAAGCACGAATATATAAATCGCACCCTCAATTCAATAACAAACAAGGAACGATTATTTTGTCCCGATCTTTTGAAACAAGTAACGATTTTGTGATATTCACCTCTAAGCGATTATAACTTAGCAACAAATATCAACGATAAAACAATTGAATTTCAAACAAACCGTTCAAAGAACTTGTTTTGACAATCCGTGCGAAGAACAATCGACAAACGCCACAAAGCTGCAATCTTTGATAAGTTTGATTTTGATAAACACAAAGCACAAGCTTTGCAAATTGAGAGAAAACTCAAGAACTTTTATCTATCATTCATCATAATTCGTTCATGGTCTGATACACTGAATATATATTCAATAAAGTATGAAAAAGTAGTGTAAAAAAGCTTAATTATGATAACAAGCAAATTTGACACGAAAGTTGACAAAAGATCGCGGGTGCGCTGCAGACTGGACCGCGGGTGCGGTGCCGCTTCGGCGAAGTTCAGATGCAAAGGACCGCGGGTGCGCTCGCCTTCTGACCGCGGGTGCGGTATAGCTTCGACAATATTCTCTTAAATTTGATTATTATGGACCCACGGGTGCAGTCCCTGAACTGGCGCGGGTGCGCTGTACCTTCGGCAATTGCACTTGAATAACATTCCAAAAACCTCCAATATTATTCCCATTATTCTCAACCTCCTCTAATTTAGACATCCAACTTGTAGGACTTCCTTGATAGCTCATCATGAGTCCTTGAAGTGCATCTTTAAACTTCTTGCTTCGTCCCCCCGTTATAGGTCCTTCGGGCAACTCCAACGACTCCCATGCTTTCTTTGGTGCTTGATCAACCACATTTGCATCATTCTCCCCTTCTTGAAAAGGATTTCTCCTCAAATCTTGATCATCTCCTACATCAAACAACGAAAGATCACTAACATTAAAAGTAGAGCTGACATTATACTCACCTGGTAGGTCTAATTTGTAGGCATTGTCGTTGATCTTTTCAAGCACTTGAAATGGTCTGTCACCCCTAGTTAAGAGTTTTGAACGTCGCTTTTCTGGAAATCTTTCCTTCCTTAAGTGCAACCACACCCAATCTCCCTTTTCAAAATCCATCTTTTTCCTTCCCTTGTTGGCTTGCTACATCGTGTATTGTAAATTCTTCTTCTCGATGTTATCCTTGACCTTCTCATGCAAACTTCTAACGAATTCAGCTTTCTTCTTGCCATCCATATTCAACCTTTCACTCACAGGTAAAGTCATCAAATCCAACGGGAGTCAAAGGATTAAAACCATATACAATTTCAAATGGTAAATAATTCGTAGTAGAATGCACACTACGATTATAAGCAAACTCAACAAATGGTAAACAATCCTCCCAATTCTTTAAGTTCTTTTAAGAATAGCACGCAAAAGTGTTCCTAAAGTTCTATTGACAACTTCAGTTTGCCCATCCGTTTGAGGATGACATGTAGTAGAAAACAACAATTTTGTGCCAAGTTTAGCCCATAACGTTTTCCAAAAATAACTCAAGAATTTAACATCACGGTCCGAAACAATAGTCCTAGGCATGCCATGCAACCTAACGACTTTTCTAAAGAATAGATCCGCAATGTGAGATGCATCATCAGTTTTGTGACAAGCAATAAAATGAGTCATCTTAGAAAATCTATCCACAACAACAAATATAGAATCCCTCCCCTTCTTTGTCCTAGGCAACCCCAAAATAAAGTCCATAGAAATATCAACCCAAGGTTCACTAGGGACGGGAAGTGGTGTATATAAGCCATGTGGTTGTGTTTTAGATTTAGCTTGTCTACAAGTAATGCACTTATCACAAACACGCTCAACGTCACGTTTCATGTGTGGCCAATAGAAATGTTCATGTAAGGGACTTAAAGTTTTAGCCACACCAAAATGCCCCATTAAGCCACCCCCATGTGCCTCCCTAACAAGTAATTCACGAATGGATGATCTAGGGACGCACAACCTATCTTCTTTAAACAAGAAACCATGATGCAAATTGTCGAGGCCTAAAAATCCTTACTTGAAAATTTGCGAAAAATTTAAAATTTTTCTTTTAAATAATTAAAATTGCCTCAATCATAACTGAACTGATAAATAAAGTTTGATGTTCAAAGTGGCAGCGGAAGAAATTAACATTTTTGAAATAACAGAAAAATGTTTTTCCAACGATAATTAAAATGTTTGAGCCATCAAATAATAATAAATGCTGAACTGAGGTCCTCGGGTCCTACTACTGCCAACTCGAGCCTCCTCACTGGTCCCCGCCCTCGGTCCCGACATCATCAGCACCTACAACAATCAAGTCTAGTGAGTCTAAAGACTCAACATGCATATATCATAAATAACAAGTAAGTAAATAAATAATAAGCTTACATGCAAGTGAAAATATCATGTCATGAGGCAACGTAAAAATGTCGTGTCATGATTAATTATAATACGTGCTTAACTGAACTGAAAATCATTGTGAAAATGTTTGCTTCTTGTGAAAATGTTTGCTTCTTGGAGCCATGTACTGAAATAGCCTGTAATAATTTTCTGGTGATATTATGGTCTACGCATGTGGTCCCTGAACTGAACTGACCGGTAACTGGCGACCGGGCCTGTAACTAGCGACAAGACTTAGTAATGTATGTCTGATCAGACCACTGCCACAGTACTGGGTGAAACAACTGAACTGACCGGTAACTGGCGACCGGGCCTGTAACTGGCGATAAGACTTAGTAATGCTCTCATAACCGGTAACTGACGACCGGACCGGTAACTGGCGACCGGATTTAATCATGATAGTAAAGTGACCACAAGTCATATCGCATAAATCTCTAAATTTGTATTTTTTGCACGTAATATAATTAAATAACTAAATTAAATTTCCTGTAACAATTTTACTGAATGGATTGGATCGCTCCCAGGCTCGCTGCAACCTAAATATGCCATGAAAAATATGCAATAGATTTATGGGACCAAACTATGCAATAACCTTCAAAAATGTGACAGTTACGCCTACCGACTTCGTATTTAATCACGACTCCGAACCAACCCGAACCAACACTGAATCATCATGTAGTCATGATTAAAATACGCCTAAAATCATAAAATAATGCTCCTAAAATGGTGAGGGCCGAAATCTAGGTGAGTGGAGGCCAAAACATGAAACGCTCTTTCGAGAGTCAATTTGGCACATCGCACCGTAAATTCTCGTACGACCTCAAAAATGATCCGAATGACAAACGGTCAAAAACATGACATTTCCAACTCAATGAGGCACTGTCCAGTCCAAGGCCATGGGCTAAAAGCCAACCGAGAACTCGAACAAGCCACTGAACCAACACAGCAAGTTGCTGTCCACAAAATACAGCAACTGTGCTTAGGTTTCTTGCGTCGTTTTCGAGACTACAGGCCATTAGGGCTTGAACCACAGACAAGAGACTCATACCAACATCCCAAGGAATGATTTGAACCATGGATATGGGCCCTAGACCAGCCACAATTCGAACCACACCAGCACCAATCCGAAAAGTTCACCCGAGAGCATCTTTGCATGCGCGTGAGGTGTTTTGCTTTGATTGCTGTCTCGAGTCGTTCCAGTGGCCATTTGATTGACAATGGCACGATCTAGACATCTTGGGGTATGGTATTAACCGTGGCTAAGGGCCATAGGCCAACCAAGATCCACACCAAAACACCAAAACCGAACCATACATGCTGTAAAAATGAGAGGGGTGAATGTGGGGGCGAGGGGGGGGGGGGCTGTTCTTGAGTTTTAATTTAAAAACCGATTCACCATGTACCAAGCCACCAAAAGGGCGACTTAGTCACGTCTTAGACATGATAGGGAAGTGATCTAACCATGGCTATAGGCCTTGGGCAGCCATGATCAGTTTCATTTCCCTTTTTGACAGCAACTGATTTTCGAAACACATTTCTGCACCTATGGGGAGGTTGCTGTCATTTTGACTTCCAGCAAGCGTGGGGGCTGAACTAATGGATCAACATGGTCCTAAACCCTTCTAGTACATGTCTCGGAGTCGCCTTGGGAGCCTGGAGTCGAACCATAACCTGTAGCAACTGAAACAGCAGCAAACGTGAGAGCACAAGGGAGAAATCCGAAAATCTGCATCATGGTTTCAAAATGTTTTGTCATGTATTTCGGTTTTCCCTTTCAAATCTATGTACATGTGATGTTTTGAAATGATAATATGACTTGATTGAAAAGCAATGAAATATATATACATGCCTTGGTTTCGTTTCGAAAGAAAACGAAAGAATGAAACGATTCGGCGCGGAGGAGTGGAGCGCTTTGCTACCTAGCTTGCTACTGAATTTTTCCTCTTGTGTCTAGCTATGCAACCCACGGTTTTCTACTCTGAAATGGCTCTGATTTTCGAGATTAGGGAGATGGGGAAATGGTTAGGGGAGTGAGGGAGATGGGTGCAAAATATAAGGGACAAATCAAGACCAAGTCTCCCTCATTTTGAAATTTGAATTTTTGTTGCTATCAAATATTGGTTGGA